>NC_133770.1:168233563-168249190 GCF_003597395.2 Chelonoidis abingdonii | reverse complement strand
CATCTCCATTGACTTCTTTAAATGATACCCCTGTTGCACTTTTGTGCTCGACAATGTGCCGCGTAAATCTTAGCAGCATCATTTCCACCTAAAGCCCTCTATCTAGCCCCACAAATTAAATCTCGCCAACCTTAAAAGTCACTTCTGCCTGGCCTAATGTTATATTAAGATTTTTCCTATTTGTTGGTTTCCGCCTTCTCCAACCCGAGTCTATCTCGTCCTCTGCCTTAGAGTGTGACGCAGCCACCTGGAGGCAAGCATCTTTCTTTATTGCATGGGTCTGGAAAGCGTGTAGTCAGAAACCTATAAGGAGTACCATGAACAAAGCATAAACAATAATAATCAGGCACAAAGATAGACCAGAGTTCAGCATTCTAGCAGCCCATTTGGTCATATGGTACAACCAGGGACCAAGGTTCGGAAAAGGCAATACTTGAATAACTACAATGTAAGAGGGGTATGACATTACTTGGTAGCTATAGTAAAACCTCATGCAGTACTGATCTGATATGAACGAGTAGCATGGAATAAAAGAAGGCTGTGATTTAATTAACACTAGGGTCAAGTAATTGGAGGCAAAGTGTGATATTTGCGTTTGAATTTACTTGTAGTTCAAACAATATGCGAAGCTCTGGAATCTGTCTGTTTAATATTGGTAAATAATAAAACAGACACAGAAACTATGTATGGGAAATTGGGTCGTTTGGTGAGCATTGAAAAGCTTATAATAACAGAATAACAATTTTGTATACTTTGCTTGCATATTCATTGACATTAATTAAAAAAACAAAACAACAACAAAAAATAGATGACAGATAATGGAGTGTTGACAAATGTCATGAAACACAAGTTTAAAAGCCTTCCCAACGTCTTATTATTGAGCCTAATTGACCAGCTCTTGTTCTTGCACAGAAGCAGAACAGTTTATATACAGAAGTGTGCAAAACCACTGAGTCCTGTCCAATAGAACCATAGATTATTATGGTTGGAAGGGGACCTAGGGAGATCAGTTAGTCCACCCCTGCTGAAAGCAGGACCAATCCCCAAATCCTAAATGGCGCCCTCAAGATTGGAGCCGCACAGCCTGGGTTAGCAGGCCAATGCTCCAACCACTGGTGCTATCCCTCCCTTCATGATGAGTCAAGATGTTCATCAAAACATTTCTTTCCCCTTCCAAAGAATGAGAAATGTTTGTATGTAAGTGAAAGGGCATTTATTATCTGTTAAACTGAAATGAAATTGTGTCAGCAAATTAGAGAACAATACTTACTGAGACTTTTCTGCACTGATTAAAAAAAGGAAAGATACTCCTAAACATGTCAGTGTGGTGAGCATGTAAAGCGTTACAGTAACAAGTTACTTACTGACCCACAACACTATATTTATTTTTCAATCATTCAATTCCCTGCATTTTGATTGAGGGTCACCATTAGCAAATAAGAATGCTATGTATATTAATACTGCTAACCACACTGTGGCTATGAAAAGTGCTTGTATTTTCATCATCCTTTTGCTCTTACTGAATACTACTCTTAGAATTCATGAAACACGAGCCCACAACAAACACAACCATTGGGGCTTCTAACCCCCTCCATGCTTAGTCACCTCATTTAATCTCAGAATCTCTGCTGTGCCAAGATGAAATTCAGTACAGCAGATTGCAGGGGAGTGGGCCATCAGGGAGCTGGTTACAGAGATGTGATATGGGTGAGATGTAAATCTATTTGGTTTAATTTTAACAGCATCTGCCTCAACACTGGGGTGTTTTTGTTTGTTTGTCTTTTATGCATCTTTAAGCAAAATGTGTTATGTCAGAATATATATAAATAGAATTACATGAATAAGACATAAACAAAACATTCTACATATTTTCATTACTCTCTCCTAATAACCTACTAAAATTCACATCAACATTTCAGTGGCTCTGCCATTTTAGTAGATCCAAGTTTAGCCTTGAATCCACCTTGTTGTCCTTCTTTTCAGGAGAAACAGAGCACATGTGTTGAATAACTGATCAAATTAATATGTTGAAATGTTTATGTGCTGTAGACCTTGCTGTGAATAATTTGGGTGGCAACCATGTATTGGAGCAGGACATATTGACCAAACATGGCCAGAAGTTATGAATTAGTCAATGATGAGAAAAATTGGGCATTATGACACCTATGTGATGGGCATCTTTATTCCCATCAGGTTAAAAAAAAAAGGACAGTGCATGTCTGATACTGAAGTAAATTCAGTTTTGCCTCACATAATTGTTTATATAATTTCTAAGACACCGCAAGCAGTTTAGTAGCAAATTGGCATTGTGTGTCATTCCTTTTTATAAAACTGAACTCCCACGACATGCCCTCTAGGTGGCTTCTAAGTGGCATGTTAATTGATCCAATTCCAAAAATAATTAGTGAATAAATGTGTTTGAATGAAAAAAATATATATATTATCTAGGCCATGAAAACCTTTCAAAAAGTTGTTTGACTGTACACTGAAATGAGCAATCTTCCTTCAAAGCAATCTAGTCAAAAACTTGAAAGGCTATTTTTATCCATCATGCACTCTCTCTAGAGGAAAACACTTTTACTTTCAAGATAATCGAATCGTTCTTGTAAGTAGCATTCTGGCAAAAAGTCAGCAGATCTGTCAGGACCTCATCAACTTAAGTTAACATGGAGATGTGATAAAGACATTAAAACAATGTTATGTTTCATTCTTCTTTTCACCAGAATAGTCATTACACTCTGATGAGAGGAGCATCTTCTCACAGACAGACATTGTTTGGAGACCTATCCAGATAGGATTCTGAGTTTAAAACATAGAAAGGAAACAATTCATCTTAGGTCTAGTATTTTCTACCATAAATATAGTGTAAAATGAAGGAAGATAGAGAAGATATTTGACTGCACTGGTAAAGAGAGAAATATCCATTACAAATATAGTAGTTGTCATTAAAAAGTCATTCGTCAACAGCTCCTGCACAGTGGTGTATGAAATTACTAGTTTCATAGAGTCGATGCTTAGAACAGGGACTAACTGATAACTGTGTAACTATGGTTAGTAAGTAATGCTTGTAATTTTAATGTCTTCCATTTTATTATGGGCTAGTAATTATGATAATCCAGCTGGTAAATGTGGATGCATGACTTTATTTACTTATTTTCTTTCCTCCAATTTAGTGATTGTGAAAAGTACAAGACTGGCAGTTTTGGCAATTGAAGTCTTTTGCTCATCCACAAAATAGGTACAGCATGGGCAGCAAAAGTGAAAATGTTTCCCACAATGTCCTGTCAGCATTCCTCGACTTGGAGGAAGCCATTTCCAGAGGAAATGAGTGCTTCATTCCCTATTCCCTTCAGTCCTTGGCCTCTTGGCTGAGACTGCTTACAAATGTGTTAATTATTGTCAGTGCTGCAGAGATGTTTTTGTTATAAAGATTCTTGCTCACTAGAAACTAAACTGACACCATTGGCTTGTTTTAAATAAGCCATCCAATAACTATGGGAGGGTAATAGAGGGGGAGGGATAGCTCAGTGGTTTCAGCATTGGCCTGCTTAAAGCCAGGGTTGTGAATTCTATCCTTGAGGGGGCCATTTAGGGAACTGGGGTAAAAATGTCTGGGGATTGGTCCTGCTTTGAGCAGGGGGTTGGACTAGATGATCTCCTGAGGTCGATGATCTCTAGGTCCCTTCCAACCCATAGATCTATCATGCCATCTATAATAAGTTTAAGTCACTGCTAGGCCTGGGTGCAGGTTAAATCACAAACCTGCAGCATAATTCTATTTTAAACAGCTAGCCGTGCTCGAATAACATTACGCAGTTTTTAAAACGAAAAAGTGTACTGCATGTCCTTGGGGCCAACCATTACAACTGCAGAACACAACTTTTAATCGATCTCCCTTCCCCTTCAGAAATATTTTAGCGCTATGAAACGTATGGTATTTCAATACTTAAAAATAATTAGATTAACTAACTATCAGAGCTGGGTCAACAACATTTGTTGACTAAATGAACATTTTGAGTTGACATTTGATTAACACTGCAGAGATGACTTTTTTCGAAATCACTGTTTATCAAGAAGGTGCGAAGACCATCTGCGTCATTTTACTGACCAGACGTGATGCAGAGCTGCTGCAGCTCTCCGGGACGTGGTTTAAAGGAGATCAAGAATCCACTAATTCCAACTACTGCCTGCTGGAGCCTGAGTACTGATATATCATCATCTTCCCATGCTGGGGGTGGTCTGCAACGAATGCAGCCTCCAGCAGGCAAGGGTAAGTAGGGCCTCCAGGAAGTTGTCCACAAAGAATGTTACACTCTTAGGGAGTGAACAGGGCTAAGCCAACCATAGTTGCTGGTAACTAGGGGTGCTGGGGGCTGCTGCCACAAATCCTCTGGCTTTAAGTGTTTCCATTATATACAGGGTTTACAGTTTGGTTCAACGGCTCTCTGCACCCCCCACTATATCAATGTTCCAAGCACCCCTGCCGTCAGCCCACCACTACCACTAAAGAGTACGGTATCCACAGACAGAGGAGAAATGCAGACAAAGTGAAGAACAGAAGATGGAGGAGTGCAAAGGACAGGGAGAGAAGAGGTTGAGTTGGGAGAAGGAGAATTTGAAAGGAAAAATAAAAAAGTACCACTCACCAAGCATCAACCATGCTAATATTCTAGGGTCAATATTACATTAACTTTGCTATTTCAGAGAACACCAGACCAGCAATCAGTCTGTCTGAAATAAAATCTGTTAGTCTTTAAGATGCCACCAGACTTTCACTGTTTTTGTGAATACAGACTAACACAGCTACCCCTCTGATATCTAAAGAGGTTGAGCAACACTGCTGCACATTAGGCGTCTGAACCTTATTTACACAAAAGCATATTATTTCATTCTGGCAGTGTAAAGAGGCCATAAAGTGAGAGTAAATTACATCAGTACCCCATATAAAGCCAGAACTCATGACTAGGGTGATGTAAAGAGTTTTCCCCACCCAGAGAATAATAATCTTAAAGAAAACTCCAAAAATGGGAGCCTACAGCTAATTGAACTCACCTCACCACATTTACAAGACAACAGACCAAAACAGCCAGTGCTCAAAACAAGACACTTAAGCTCTTAATGACAAAAACAAGATCAGGCATAAGCAGAGAGCTGAGCCAAAACTACCCCACAGGCAGTGTAGGAAAGCTGCTGACTTTGCCCTTATTTTTCTGTTTGTAGTTTAACCACAAATCAGACCACAATCTCCATTAAATTCATTATTTTAAATTATTCTACAAGTGTTATACGTGAACATGTTTTTCAGTCTGTGAATTGCTCATAAATCATTTGCAGTATTTGATGTATTTCTCAGTTGAACTGCCCATATCCCCTGTGCCTGACCAAGGCCTTGTATAGACACTATGCTGGCTCTATGCTACTGTAGGATCTGCCTACATCTGGGGATCCTCTCCTTGGCTCTGAGCTGGCTTTGCACACAGAATCCATTGGCAGTATGGGGCAACCATAGTGGAAATTCAAATGCAACATGTCTCTCAACATATGAATATAGATTTTAAAAAAAAAGATGAAATTAGGAATATACACCTCTACCCCAAAAAATCTTACTGCATTATAGGTGAAACCGCGTTATATCGAAGTTGCTTTGATCCACTGGAGTGCGCAGCGCGGCCTCCCTGGAGCACTGCTTTACCACATTATATCTGAATTCATGTTATATCGGGTCATGTTATATCAGGGTAGAGGTGTATAAATATATTCAAATTAATGAGGGTTTATTGAGGGTTAAAAAAAAATTCAGACAGTTTTCTGCACTGATTTTAAAAAGGAAAGTCAGTGTGGTGACCATGTAAAGTGTTACAATAACAAGTTAAATATTAAAAGTACTGAAAAAATACCCTTTGATTTCCTAGGTGGATGCAGTTCAACTGTTAAACTAAAAGGCACCTTCTGTTCACCTTTACTACATGACTGCCTCTAAGGGCACATTTAAAGAAAGGTGAAACTCTTTAGTTAAATTAAATGAAGACACATAATCCTCCAAGAGACTTTTTAAAGCTATTTGAATTCTGGTACTTTAGTACAGTATATCAGTCATACTCCCTATATTTGTTTCTGTGCTGAGAGGTTAAAAATATTTTCACCCTTACATCATCTTTTCAAGCCTATAAGCAGATATACGAACAGGGAATGTGTACCCCCTAAATATAGTTTACCACACCCCCAACTCTATTCCTGCTCAACCATGACATATACTTGTACCAAGTATGTGGTCATGATAGATGTGATAAACTTCATTTTGTTCTACTCCTTTGACCACAACGATTTTTTAAAGACATCACCCTGCCAGATAAATGATTCCTTCTTTCCAATATGTGGAATTTCCCTCTCTAAAATTACACTATATCCAATAGATTTGTGAAAGAATTTTGAATTTTTATGACAAAAGCATGAAATTTGCCACGGTCTTAGGGCATGACTTAATAAAGATTTTCAGGCATGGGTCCATCAACAACTCATGTCATGTTGGCTGTGGCAGCCAATTTGAATTCTGAATGGTTTTTTTTCCACTGATGTTTTCCTAATAGTATTTGTTTATGGCATTATTTTTGGTGCATTTAAATTTCTATTGTCTTGAGTGTCCTATAAACTAGAGCTATGAATTGTGATGTCTTGAGATTATGCAAAAAATAAAGATTTAACATGCTCTGTAGCATGTCAGCAGTGAGTATTTACTAAAATATTAATGATGCAGAAAAAGAACGATGTTTTCAACTTTCTGAACAAAAGTTTAATTTTTCTTTGCTAATAATGATATTTCAGATTGATCTGTGCATAACAGGTTATTGCTGTATTTCAAAAAGATTGAAAAGGTAGCTTGTACATGCAGCCTAAAATGAATTAAGAAACAAGAAAATATCTCACAGTCTTAAATATATTGAAACATCACTTTCCCTGCCTTTTTTCAAGGAGGAGACCTGCAATTTGGTCTTGAAGATTACTCTTACAGGAGGTCTACTGAACAAAGGGAATTTATTTTGCTTGATAGGCTCCATTAATGGCTGGGTTTTGTCCTGTAACCTCTGTTGCAAACATTGTATACTGCTGCAACCTCTATAACAGAGACAATAACAAGAGAATTTGCAATGTCTTTGGTATCCTATTTAACTAACTCTATACTCTCTTCTGAGAAGGGGTTGCCCATGTCTTCTCTGACCACAACAAGTACTTTGACAAATCAAGCAGAAGAAGTCTGGGCAGTTTTCACCTGCTCATGCTGCTTTGTGCTAGACATTTTTTGCATGGTTCATTTCTCTCCCGTGGCTTCAAGTTCTCCTATCAGCTGGGCACCTCTGGTCAAGTGCTAAAGGGCCTCAGGATTTTGTTTTAGACCAACAGCTCCACTATATCCCCTTTGATTACGGCATTATTTTGCTTATAACCTTGGTCAAGCACAATTGCAAAGAAAATATGCTGTGTCTTCTGAACAGTGACATTCCCCTTTATAAACTCTCTAGATGTGTCTGGATGCAGTGTGTGAAAGTTTACCATACCTCGAAGGTGAACAAGCACCCAACGAACATAATTAGTCTGATCAACCACAAAATACCAGAGTGACATGTTTCCAAGGCATTCAACATAAAGAGAAAAGTTTACCTGGTTTTTGCTTGTCACACCGTTTATCATACCCCATGGGAGCCTCATCTTCTCTGAGATCTTGAGTATACCGTGTGTATGCATTTTGGAACAAAACGTACAGACTGCTGCCACATACTTGGGTTGGCACGCTTAGTACACGTAACATACGATGCTTTGAAAAGGAGTCAGCCATTCCTGGGGAAGCCACTTTGGCCTGAGCAAGGTCTTCCATCCATCCACTATATTCTAGCCAACCTCCAATCGGTTTTACACTTGACATTTCCAGATAAAGTCCAGCGTAATGAGAAATTTTCCCTTCTCCATACCCAGCAGGGCAAGCCCACTGTATCTATTTGGTTAGGGTGAAAAGGGGCTGACTCATAATGATCAGCAGCCCTTAACAAAGGTTTAGGTGGTTTACAGCATTCCTTATCACATCCATGCCATGATGAATCATTGCCATGGACTTGAAGTTATCTGGCGAGCAGAAAAGAAGCATAGTGATGGCTGGGGCAAAGTCCGATACCGGCTGTTTGCTAGTGTGGTAAGCTGTCCAGGCATCATCAATCTCCATTGAAAGTATCCAGACTGACTGCTTGCTTTACTTGTTTGAGCCACCTGCATTCTTCTTGCAGGGCTTCAATAATCAGTAGACAGTCAGTCTTGATTTCAACAATTGTGGCAGGGATGGTATCACTGGTTGTCTTCAAGACCAATGGAGAAACAATTGGTTAAGACTGAGGGTACGTCCAGACTACCCGCCGTATCCGCGGGTAGCGATCGATTTTTCGGGGATCAATATATCGCGTCTCATCTAGACGCGATATATCGATCCCCGAACGTGCTCCCGTCGATTCCAGAACTCCACCAGAGCGAGCGGCAGTAGTGGAGTCGACACGAGGAGCCACAGATGTTGATCCAGCGCCTTGAGGACCTGAGGTAAATCGATCTAAGATACTTCAACTTCAGCTATGCTATTCACATAGCTGAAGTTGTGTATCTTAGATCGATACCCCCCCTAGTATAGACCAGCCCTGAGGAAGTAACAATATAGTCCTTTTCACTGATGCTGCAGGCTCACAGTCCAGAGTGGGAATTTCACTGACAACTGTCAGGGACTGCATTCTGGTAGTCAGACCTAGTGGTTGGAGTGTAAGCTGAGGATGGATGTAGGATTGGGACTGGGCCAAGAGTAGCACTGGAACTGAGAGCCAGGGACAAGTCAAATCAGAACTGTAACTGGAGTCCAGCTACAGGCCAAAGGTCGAAGCCAGGTAGTCAGAGTCTGAGCTGGTCAGGAGGCAGAGGCAAGGATGGAGTGGATCAGTATCAGGTTTGGAGAAAGGTCAAAGTAAGGCAAGGACAAGACTGGCACAGGGCTTGGGCAAGGCTGAGGCCAAAACTGGATCAGAAGCAGGCTGGGTATCTGGAGAGTCTGTTACCTCAAGTGGCTGCAGGAGTGTTCATGGCCAGGTGTGCTGTGGCACAGACTGATCTGCAGCTCTGCAGAGCTGGGGAAATACTTAAGCCTGGGGGTCATCTGACCCAGGTCCTACTCCAGGACATGCTGCTGCCACATGTCTGGAAGCTGAGTCACTGCAGGCTCTGTGGCAACAATAAGACTACGTCTACACTATCACTTAAGTCAGTATAACTTATGTCATTCAGAGTTGTGAAAAAGCCACCCCTCTGAGTGACATAAGTTATACCGACCCAGGTGCCAGTGTAGACAGTTTCTCCTGCCGACATAGCTACCGCTGCTTGTGGGGGCTCTAGTAACTAAGCCAATGGGAGAGCTCTCTCACATCAGCTTAGAGCAGCTACATTAGAGACCTTACAGCAGCACAGGTGCATTGGCACCCCTGAGAGCTCTCTAGTGTTCCCGTAGCCTAAGTTAGTGCAGTTGGCTCGTTGCTGTATGTCTGAGTAGTGACTCACTGCAGCTCTATTGGAAGGCCAACTGAGCGAGCAGCCCTGGTTTGGCTGTGGATTTGCCTCACAAAAACTCCCTGCACTTGAGTATTGGGATGCTGAAAAAGTTCCATGGAAGAAGTGGTGACGCTGGGATTATGGTCTAAATGGTCTATGGCCCCAGTAGTGAACAGATCATCATGAAGCTTTAGAGGACAAACTACATTCTCCTCCTCGAACTGTTGGCATGCGTCATTTGCCATGCTGGTAGAGATTGTCAGCATTCTGTACTAGGAGATGGACTGTGCAATTTTAAAGAAGGTATCTACTACCTCAGTTTTTCATGTCTGTGCATGAAGTTTCAAACCTACATAGACTGGTAAAAACATTTCTCAACCTTTGTTGTGGTGTAAACTTTCTGTTCCATCACAGCAACAGATGCTGCTCTTGTACTGCAACAGTAAGGGTAGATGGATGAATGGAAACTTATTCTGACTGAGTTTTAATGTTTGGATGATCCAGTATCACGCACATCAGTGTTAACAGTGAGACTCAGGTACAGATTTTGCTTGGCATCCTGGGTCAAGTGATCCAGTAAACTGTGTTTCATTTGAAACATGCCTCTTTTAATAGTTTTACCTATTTGAGACAGAGAAATGCTTCATTGTTAGCATTTTCCCTCACATGCTTTTCAGAGGGCATGTCCAATATCCTGTTTGAAAGCAAGGAGTACATCACATCCTACTTGAAGTGCTTGGAAATCTGGAGTGTGTGAAAGGATATGAGATTTTAGTTCAGTGCTGTGAATGTGCACAGCCATTGTCACTCCCCCAGCTGATCTAATCTGGCTGTGTAGAACCTCATGAGGTCCTCTAGTTTAAAGACTGAAGCCATGTCTTCATTCAGTCTTATCTTTTCAATGTATGCTATCAGTTCAGCAAAAGCAGTCCCATGGGGCATTTTCTCTGTTTTGCTTTGCTCAATTTTCTTCTCCCTTGACTTTGTTGTAGAGAGACGTCAAACATCTGGCATGATATTTTGCCTCTTGGACCACTAAGTACTTGCAAGCAAGTGTTGATCTTGTAGCTGAAGTGCATGCTTGCAGACTCAGCTATCAATGCTAAGGGTAGAAGCTTTATGGAGGTCTTCTTGTGGTATATTCATTTCAGAAATAAATCACACTTACTTTTCTAGAGGTCCTTGTGTTTGTCATTTAACCATGTGTACTTCCTCTGCAGTTCATCAGGGTGATCCACAGTTTTCTCTGGTTTTCCTTCTCCTCAGACTTTTTAAGTTTGGTCCTGTTAAACTTGATGTAGCAGGATTTGTGCTGATGTCCATTGTTATTGTTCAAAGTCTTTTCAATACCATCACCATCACCTGCTCTACATATGTCTGTGTATACAGGAAGTTCATTCAGCATATGTAAATGTCTGATATTTTCTGTTATAGTTTGGTAGCCAGATCCAGCTTGCTCTCTTTTTGATTCTACTGGATTAATCAGCTCTGAACTTGTGTCTTCCTGACAAAGCACACATTTGCCCCTGTCAGTAGAGAAAATAAATGTCTGTGTTGATGGACCTTAGATAAGGTTGTATCTGTTTGACATGTTTGAAGCAGTAGTAATAGCCAATAGTAATCTAATATTGTTTGCCACAGTGTATGGTTAATATTATCCATCACCAAGCAGCTTTCATACAAAGTAGTATCTAAAAGAAAAAACATAAATGTGATTAAATTTTTCCAAGACCATACTGAAAATCAAAATTAGTGCAAAATGTGTCCTTACACCAATTTTAAGCTCCCATTAAAGAAAAATCGAGAATATAGCCATTGTACGTCCAGCTGTAAAACAATGTTATTTGCTGATTATGACAATGTTGTTAAAATGGCTGCCACAGCCAACATGACATGAGTTGGCTATGGCCCCATATCTGAAAATCTATATTAAGTCATGTCCTAAGACTGTGGCAAAATTTATGTTTTCATCATAAAATTCACAATTCCATCTTTTTTTTCCCCCACAAATCTCATAGGCTACTAGTCCAAAGCAGATAATATTTATTCCTGGATCAAAGACAGATTTAAGTCCTGATTTCTCAAAACCTATTAAGAATCATACATAGGCTCCCATTTTTGAAAGCTTGGCCTTTGCTTCTAACTAAACAAACAAAGGGGCTGAGTGAGTACCCTCCTCCCAGTTCCCTCTTCAGATTAAACTATTCTACTAAAGATACTGGGTTGAGTGGTCCCCTACACCAGAGCTCCACTCCGCACAAGGTGTTTGGTAGTCTGTCAAAGAGCCAATCCTGCGCTGCCTAGCCTAAACATAGGTCAGAGTAGCTGAGGAGCTGCTTAAACTTATACCATTGACATAAGTACCCTCCATTACCTTACACAAGCACAGTGGAGAGATCCATTTTGATACAGCATCTGACAAACCCTCAGCACACCCGCAATGCTCAAGTTGGGTGATATAATGGGAAGAAAACACATGCAGGAGGCGGATACTCAGCTTCTGATGACTTTATGCCAACAAACAGTTCTACTTCACAAAGGGAATCCTCCATAAGACAAAACACATCCACTTTACACCTCCTGAGCAGTACAAAGTGGCCATTACAGACCAGAGAATTCTTCCCACAGTAACTGCCACCCTTACGAGTAATTTCCATTCTGTGCTGTGTCATGCCAGACCATTTAGACAAGGGAAAATTATTAATGGTTTTCAGTGTCCATCTTCACAAAGAACTTTGAGAAAGCCAAAGGTTATGTCAGTGCTTGTGGGGCCAGGACTCCCACTAACAGCTTTGTGGACATTGCTTTGACCGTGGTTTGACCTTGCAGCTTGTTGTTTTCACTGGATTTATGGTTTACATGGATTACAACAATCTAGAGGGGTATCAATGGGCCATTTCACCTTAAATTGTTGCTTAGAATATGTGGTAACCACTTATGCTAAATTTTTTGTTCTTGTATTTATCTGTGACACTTGGAGTACATTTCCCAGACCTGAAGAAGAGCTCTGTGTAGCTCAAAAGCTCACCTTTTTCACCAACAGGAGTTGGTGCACCAAAAGATACTACCTCATTCACCTTGTCTCTCTAATATCCTGGGACTGACATGGCTTCAACAACACTGCATAGACCATCCCTGACAGCTGCTTGTATAAACTGCTCTTCAAACCTCCAGTGATGGGGATTCTACAATCTCCTTAAGCAACCTGTTGTAGCACTTAACTTTTCTTACACTCACAACATTATTTTTCCTAATATCCAACCTAAATCTCTCTTGCTGCAAATTAAGCTACACTCAGTGGACATGGGTAACAATTGATAAATATCTTCTATATAACATCCTTTTACTTGTTTGAAGACTATGATGTCCCACCTCTGTTTTTGCTTCTGTATACTAAACTTGATCTATTCTTTCATCCTTTCCCCATAGGCTATATTTTCTAAGTCTCTTAGCACTTTTGATGCTCTTTTCTGAACTCTCTCCAATTTGTCCACATCTTTCTTAGAGTGAACTGGACTCAGTACTACAACTGAGGCCTAACAGACAAATAATACTGTGTTTTCAGAACACCTCCATCCTTCCCTTACAATATAAACTGATTATTTTTCTGCTTGTGTTTACAGGTAAATGATTTTTAGTAATGGATGGAGTGAAGAAGGGAGGAGTCAAAATCAGAGAATATGAGGAAACAGTTTTTTTATGTAGTTTAAAACTACTTGAATTTGGGATGGGGAAAAAAGATGCATCACCTTTTTCCTCACCTTTCCCCCATTTTCTGTACTGAAAAGAGTGTGTATGACTTAACCAGCTACCTCCCCACCTACTTTGAGCACTGGCTACACAATGGAGCAACTTCCCATCATACATCTGTCATTCTCCGGTATGCTGTGAATTAACAGTATGAGCACTGGGATGAGAAAACTAAGCAAAATACTGGCATCCCTCTGTAAGTTATATGAATTATAAGACAATGGTCAGTGCTGTCCAAGTGGCTTAAGCATCTATCTACTTATGTGGCTTTCTGGACCATCCATAGCATCTAAGCACCTCACAATCATAAATGGGTTTAATCCTTACATCACTCATGACAGGTAGGGCTGTGTGATCCATTTTTTTAATGGGTAATTAAAGCATAGGGTAAATTAAATGGATTGCTCAATGTTCACATGGGAAGTTTGTGACTGGCCAAGAATTGAATCCACATCTCCTCAGTCCTAGCCCCATGCCTTCTGCATCCTCTAGAATCACCTAATACAATTTCTGCATATTGACCATTGGGGTCAAATTCAGGCTTGGTCTAGACAAGTGCAACTCCACTGACTTCAGGGGTATTCTGCTTTGCCACTCCTGTGCTGAATTTGGTGCCCAGGCTCTCTTTTCAAGTTTCAGTTATGATAATGCACAGGATGACATGAGGGACTCAATTTACTGGTTGAATCTCGGGGTCTGCACAACAGCTGCCACTTCCACCCCTCAGCCCCACTTCTTAAAATCTTCATAAGTAGGTAGTAGTGTTCTTCTCCCTCAGCTCCAAGTAAAGAATGGGATGGTACAATGGTGGTCAGAATTTCTGGAATTGCTGAGGAAATAATGACATTTATTTTTGGTTATGTCTTGTTTATTGCCATGATAACTTTTAGCAGAACACTTCTGAAAGATAAAGAATTCATCAGACAGACTGTTTACTGTCAAAGTTCTGCCTAAAACTTGCTTTGTTTACTAAATTTAAAAAAGGATAGAGAATGTAATACTGAGACAAAATATAAATCCATCTCATGACATGCTAGATTTGTTGGCAACTTTTTTTCCCTATAAAGCAATGGATGTCTCATCTCGAGATGTGTGTGTGTCAGGTATGACAAATGTGTTCCTCCAAGAAAAGTAAAAGAGTAGAAGAGGCAGTTTGATGTTGGAAAAGATTATGCACTGCCCAGTATGTGCATGAGATAGCAAAGATTGTGTGAAAGAAAAGGTTAGGTTGACAATAGATTTCCCCTGGTAAAAAAAGAAGGCAATTTGAGGGGTTTAATCATCAGCAATAGAACTGCACCTCTGTAAAGCTATGTAGAATGCATACCTGATCTTTACTATTATTCTCTAAATTTCAAAGTCAGTCATTTCTTTTAATTTCATTTCAGTGTGAGGCATGCCTCTATCCTCAGGTGCAATACTAGTATGTGAAAAAGCAGTTCAAGGAGCAAGCTTCCCACACTGCCATGCCAATATGCTTCAGCCCTAATTGACTTGGAGGCAATGGGCCAGATCCTCAATTACTAGAGAAATTCTTCAGTCTCTACTTTCTTTTTTTAATCTTTACTCTAAATAAGCAAAAGTCACTCCACCCTGAGATGGGCCCTGAGAATGTTCATTTGAAAACTCAGAATTTCTAAAATGGTACCCTGACAAAGGGCCAAGTATGTGTGTGGATGGGCAGAATCAAAGCTCGGCGGTAATAAACAGCAATGAACATGTTCAAAATTGGTGTCAACTGAGCATGTGCAGTAAGGGGTGACAGAGCGGTCAGTTAACTGAGCAGCTAGCCAGTCATAGCCCCCTCATTCCGGTCACAACTTGTTTTAAAGGTCAGAGCTGTCAATCAGAACTCTGAAGTCATGGTAGATATGTGAGTGAGGGCTTGGCTACACTGGAGAGTTGCAGCGTTGTAAACCCACCACCAGTGCTGCAACTTACTCACCGTCCACACTTGCAAGGCACATACAGCACTGCATCTCCCTGGCTGCAGCGCTGGTTGTACTCCTGCTTTGCTTCGGATATAAGGATTGCAGCGCTGGTGATGCAGCGCTGCTCCACAAGTGTGGCCACCAAAAGCGCTGTAATTGTCCTCCAGGGTATTAGGAGGTATCCCAGAATGCATGTTCAGCCACTCTGCTCATCAGTTCGCCCTCTACTGCCCTGGCCTCAGGTGACCTGCCCTTTAAATGCCCTGGAAATTTTAAAAATCCCCTTCCTGTTTGCTCAGCCAGGTGTGGAGTGCAATCAAAATCTTTGCAGGTGACCATGCCTCCACCCGCCAAACGAGCCCCAGCATGGAGCAATGGC
>NC_133770.1:168201055-168232014 GCF_003597395.2 Chelonoidis abingdonii | reverse complement strand
TATCGTCACTCAGTAGCCATGCAGAGCAGAGCGAAATTTACTGGTGAGCTGCTCCTCATCCAAAGCTCTTCTTGTGCCCAATGTCAGCTCAAACCTTCTCATGCATCCAGGTTCTACCACCATACACTGTTCAAAGTAAGATTCTACAGTCCTGAAATAGAATTCCTGCTGCACTCACCTCACCATGCAGTATAGGCTCTGAATGGTGCATCAAGTCATTGCAGACAATCAAGGACATATTCATCCTAGTCTGATCTGGACAGTCACCATCCACCAGCCTTTAGTATTTTCTTTTAGAAATGAATTCTGGCTTTTAAATATGAGTTTTTTATTGCGAAGTGAAAGATACCGTAGCCCAGGAAAAAAACAGGCCCATGCAATATTAACAATGAATTCACTCGTGAGGCAAAAACATTATGTGGGTTTTCAGACTAAATTCCTCCCTAGGATCCCTAACTTGTAGCCTGTGCTGGGGATCTCTTAGACCTGCCTTGGCTGTAGAAATACAGCCTCCAGGCTTGAACCTCGAGATCCGATCATGATCTTTCACTTCTTCACAAATACTTATGAGGATAAGCAAACGATTAACAACAGAGATCATGCTCCAGGTTAGTCCATACGGATATTCAGCGTCTTCTTAAACGGCCAATACAGCAACCTCATAGGTCATCAGAACCACCCACCCGGGCTCAGCACTGTAGTTGACGGTCTCTGGATCTGTCAACATTCTGTCATACGTTCATGAGCAGGCATTACACGAGTCGCAGAGTCTCCAGATTACAATGGCATTCTCAACGTCCTACTATGCCTTCCGGTTGGAAAAAAGTTGCCTGCAGCTTCTGAACATGCCATTGTTCCAAGATGAAGTGATCATGCACTTTCAGGAGCCTGTGTCAATGTAATGAAAGCCACCGGTGATCCACGCTCCTGGAAGAATACGCGACTACTCTGATTAACGTTCGGACTGCTAGGTGGAGTGGTGCAGAATAGGACCATGCATCCCATTATGCTCAAGTTAGGGAACACCTTTCTTGTGAGCCATAATGTTCAGTTCCAAGTCCACCGGTTCTTCTTAGCAGGATGCGATAATGGCTGCAACTTGCATAAATGTTCCACGGTTTGAAATTTCCACTCCAAACAGTTTTTTCGACCACAGCTAGCTGTCTGCAGTTGCAGCTCAGACTGCTAGCTCACACGCTCTCACTAAGCGCGAGCTCTCCAATTCGTGTCCTTGCGCGCAGGAGTGGGGGCGAGCTCAGCACAAGTCATGAAGTTGCTTTTTATCCGAAGTTCTGCAGCACACTGACTTCATATCCGCTTCCATGACGATGTGATCCACAACTCAGTGCTTTTCTATTCCACAAATAAGCGCAATTCAACGGTCGAAGTCATTTCCAATATATTGCTACAGCAATTTATGTCATAACCGTAGCGACTCGAGATGTCATCAGAGACTTAACTGTACTTTGGAGCTGGAAGGTATGGCTACTGCCAACGTAATGTGTTGGCGGAACTCATTAGAAACTCCTCAGCAAACTCTTGGGCTCCATTTCCAGTACTGCACGAAACAGTTGGAGACTATGATGGGCCATGGACGAACAAAGTGCTGCTGGTGTGCAAAGCGCTGCCCACGGGGCTCTGGGACGGAAAGCGGAGATGCACTTCCATGCTTCTACATCACAGGCAATGGAACGAGGTGCTTGTGGTAGCGCCATAATGCACCATCCCAAACCTGCTGCAAATGCTGCAAATGTGGCCACATTGCAGCGCTGGTAGCTGTCAGTGTGGCCACACTGCAGCGCTTTCCCTACACAGCTGTACGAAAACAGCTGTAACTCCCAGCGCTGCACACCTCCAAGTGTAGCCAAGCTCTGAGCTAATTGCTTCTAAAAATAGAAAGGTATAGTAGAAAGCAGCTACAATGTCTCATAAAAGGCCAGCTGTCATCAGGCAGTTTCTGAGTCTGAGCCTGAGTCAGCGAAAGAGAGAGAAAGAGACGATTGGGAGAAGACGAAAGCCAACAAGAGGAGACAAAGAAAAGCTGTTGGAAAGAAGTCAAAAAAGCTGCTAGAGAGAGAGAAGAAAATTGGAGAGGAGCAAAGCAGACTGATTAGCAACTGAACAGCAACAGTGATTAGAAAAAAATGCTAAAGAATGTATAAAGCGATATCAATGGATTTATAAAGTAAGCCTTTTATTCTTTAATTAAGCATAGTAAAAGCATACTGTAGGATAATATATAGGGTTAGCATATATGTGTTTTTCAGAATGCATACAATTCTGTTGTTAATTGAAAGATATCAAACTTTAAAGCTATTTAAGAACTGCTGTCAGTGATTTGTTATAAACTGGATATTTGAGCTATGTGCAATTGTAGTTTGAATGCTCTTTAACTTGCAATAAGTGATTGGTGTCAGGGATTCTGTGCCTTGTTTAGGATTTCTAGATCATACTGTAGTAGGGATTATTAGAAACTTTAATAAAAACGTACTTCGTTTTGGAAAGAATAGTGCCTGTGTCAATTACTTTATCAGAAGAGTATATCCATATCCTTTAATGTTTCCTTAACAACCCTGGAAACTTGTATCTTGGGAAGAACAAACTAAGGGGGCGATAGGCAGGTTATTATAGCAGCATCTCAAAATACATTTTGAGGGGTAACATCTTGCTGGTCTAAGTCGGTGTAGCCGTATTGACTCCAATAGAGCTATTCTGATTTACATCAGCTGAGGACCTGGACCAATCGCACTATCAGGAAGAGGCTGGTTAATTTTCAATTGCCTCCTTATGGTTCCTGATGCTTAAGGAAGCATAGCCACTGCTAAGATTTGGCTTTAATGAGGGTAAAATCATGCTTCTCTCTCGCTAGCCATTGAGCTCTCTTGGTGTGCATGTGAGTGACTACATAGTAATTCTTAGAACGCTGTCCCTATCATTTGCATGAGGACCTGCTGGGCGGCCACCTTTTCAGGTAGTGTAGAATTGAGATTCTGCCATTCAGCTGGTGAGTACATTTGTAAGCGCTTAGGGATATTTTCTTCAAGTGCAAGCCTCAAGGAATGCATGATATAAAACGATCATAGTGACAGTCCAATAAGAAAAGGGTGGTTTCCTCTACTGATTTTGCCCTTCTGTTATTTAGAAGTGCTTCTCTCTCTCTTCTCTCTCTCTCATACACAACCACACAAAAACAAACCATTAGTTTAACATACTGTTTATTTCCTCCTGTCTTCTTTGATATATTTTATATCACCGATTATCGCATTTGAAGCATTAGGGCATAGCCTGACAATGCTGTAATCTATGCAGTCAGAAGAGGTAGCAGCGTTTACTTATTAAAAGGCTTTGAGTGTCTGACTATACTTGTATTTAACATATGAATCAGTGTGAAAGGTACAGCACTGGAGCAGGAGGTGGGAGTCGTTTCAATACCTGTGCATGTAATGGAGATACATTTTAGTGTTTTGGGTTCACTTTCAGATTGTTTGTGACTACAGAATTCATGTTGGTTCCAAATGGATTTTTATGTCCATATGAGCTTGGATTACTTTTCCGTCTTTTATTTCTGAGCTTGTTAGATCAAATCGTCTAAAATGTTTCTTTTTCTTACTTTTTTTCCCAAGGATTTCAGAGGGGATCACACTTTGAAGGGGTTTCACAGACAGTGTATAAAGGTCTGCGTGGGATTAGGCTTCAGGCTGTTCTATCACTGAGTGGCTTGTCAGCTGTCAGTGGGTTTACTGCAGGCTTATCCTTCTTAAGTGATAGAAGGATTGGGATTTCGTTCAACAGTTCTCATGTTAATGAGAAAGAGAAGAAGAACCACATCTCCTGCAGTGTCCATCGTCTGCTTTCCCATGATCTGAGGATACAGGATCTCTTGGAGCTCCTCTCTCATAAGAGTTTGCTTGAGCAGGATGACGGGTCCAGCACACTGCATCACTTAGATTGTCGAAGAGGGTTGTTTTAATTTTTATTATTGGGTTGAGTTTGAGGGGGTAATCACTATGTATCGATTGCTATTTTTTGCTGTTGATGTCCCTTTATTGCCACCTTTTGTTATAACCTGTCATAACTGGTATTTGATTCTACCTTTATTAATTGCCTTTCTTATTCAGGGTGACGAGGGTTCCTGCATTAGTAGTAGTAGGGTCTACAGTGAAGTCGCGGGTGGACAGGGAGCCAACCTAGGGAGACAGAACGATAAGGGATTCTTGTCTTTCACACTATCACACACCAACATTCCTTTTTGCTTTCCATCTTTTTCTTTCTAAACATGTGTTTTTATTTACATTAGTTTTTAAAGAATTATTTGTGCTGTGACACAGATGGGGGATTTAAAAAAAAGATACTTTAGAAGTTTTAGGTACATTCCTCACTAGATTATTAATTATTTGCACCTTGCAACAATAAATCAGTTCTTTTATGTAGTGACGTTGAATATGGCAGCAACATATAGTCCACGTGATTGTTGTACTTTTATTATTTTTTTTATCAAAAATATATATAACTACACGTTTGCGGTTTTCAAGTCATGGGTTTGGTCCACATTTTTTCCTGGAAAGTGGTGGAGACGAGCAATGCCGAAAATTTCATTTGCCATCAATGAGGCTAATTTCCCAAGAATATAATTTGGAATCAATATTATTTTCGAATTGGGAATCACAATATCAATGGGTTATACTCGACAGACTTAGAGATGTCAGTTCTAAGTTATTTAGGATAAGAGTGGCAAGTATGTCAACCTTTCAGACTTATGGAGAAAATACCTTGTAGTCATGTGTAAAAGTGAGGAGTCAATAGAGAGAATATGTAGTTACATATGCTAACTTTTCCTCAGGCAAAGATGTCAGGATCTGATCGATGGATATCATTGTACTAAATGATACACTCTTAGACCTAGTTGCTATATATATACTGGTATACTGAAGAGCTATAGTGAATAACTTTGGATTCACTATGACAATTTTAATTTTTGTTTAGGAATTAAGTAGTTTGCTTTCAATACACGTCCTTTTAACTCTGTAGCATTTTTGTGATAGAGTATGTCTAATTAAGATGCCTTACTGAGTTCTTGGCGCCATTTACAATGTGCTACATTTTGTGGTAATATATATAAAAGACTAATTAGAGGCATTTATTAATACTATGTTTACTAAATAGATAAAATTGGTGGGTTTTTTAAAATGAAAAAGTTTGCAGATTATAGGCACTATTATAAGAAGATATTACTAACAAAGTATGGTTATGTAAAGAAATCTAAGAAATTATAGACCGGTATGCAGATCTGTTTGTAGACTTTTAACTTAGATTATGTATTAGAACAGTGGTTTGGTCCTGGTAGATTCCCTGTATCAGTATCAGATCATTTAAGTTCCTGGTCAAGCTATTTGGGGCAGGAGATATCTTTCTGTATATTTTGTATCTTGTAACTGCTTAACATATGGGGGCTCTTATCAGCTGGTGCGTTGATACATACTACTGCAATGCATTACACACCAGACATACCTTTTTGATTGTTCATTATGTTGTTATGTTGTCAACACAGAAAGCAAAACATGACTTTTTATTAAAATGATTATTTTTAGATCTCAAGGAAAAATAAATAGAAATAAAATAGTAAAGGAAGAGGTGTGTGGGAAAACAATCATTATATAAAGTCTTCTAAGTGGAGGAACCTTTATAACAGGCCATAATGCTGTCACAATGAATGCTCTGATTTTGGAGGTGAGTATGTGGAAACAACGCATTCAAGCTGTCTACTATTTATTAACTACAGTATCATGTTCTTGAATATGTTTAAGGTTAATTTTTTGTACTACAATATGTACATTGGCTCTTTGGAGATCGCGATGTAGCAATTGAGGGAGGAGATTGTTTTAGAAATATATGAGAGGATTCGGTGCTCTGGTGCCAGCAAGATCTCGCATTTTAATTGTCATATGAATGTATTCAGACTTCTGAATTAACATATAGATTCGAATCTTATTCGCTGTCAGTGGGGTAATGCTGTTATTTATTTTTGCACTGAAAATAGGTGTTTGAAACAGGCTTGAGGCCATATTTGATATTGAGAACATCAGGTTTTACTTTTTCATATCTGTTATTGCTGTGGGTTTTTTTGGGGGGAGGGTTGGGATCAAATGCTAGTGAACGTGGAGAATTGAGGAGGGGTCCATCTCTAGTCCTCCTCTCCCCTCCCTTCCGCCTTCCCCCCTCCTCACCTCGCTCTCCACCCTCCCTCCCCTCCCCCCTTCCTCCTCCCCTCCCGCCTCTCCCTCTCCCCACACTCTCTCCCATCGCTCCGCGCTCCCCAGCTCCCCCTCATGCCAACCCTCACCCACCCACCACTGCCTTTCTATTTTAATCCATCTCTGCCCCCGCCCCCCCACAAGCAATTCGCACCCACACATCCCAGTCTTGGCTATCAACCCCCAAACATCCTCTTATCCAGCATATCTCTCTCCTCATGCCCGCCACTTCCATCACAACTCACTTGCATCGAACGCATACTCCCTGACCCCCCGCCCAACCTGATCCTCTCGCACGACCCCCTACCACCTCCGCACTCCACACCCCACCACCCGCCCACCCCGACACCGCCACCCCCGACTACATGCACCCCTCCATTTAGTTAGCTGAAAGCTTCAGTTTCTTTGTAGTCAAGTATGTGATGTGAATAGATGACTGTTTTACATCCCTGTGGTGTTTTTCGCTATTGGCATTTCAATTTCTTAATAAGATATTGGAGTGAAATTTCTTCTGCTGTAATATAAAATTCGATTGTTTTTGAATGTAGTGTTTTCAGGAGACTAATCAGTATGTTAGGAAGGGTTTGTTGTTATCTGATTTGACACAAGTTTTTCTATGCAATATTTTAGTGATGGGGATTGTTGAGGTTCAGTCCAGGTCCTGGGGATGTCACTATGTGCTGAAATTATCTCTGAGTCTTGTTTCCCTTAGCTTGATCTTCCAGAACTGTCGTTGTTGAGCCAGATAGTTAGCTGCTGAACCAGACCGGGGTATTGTCTATGCTCAAGCTGCAGACTTAACTGACAGCTCGAAAGTCCTGTACATTCGAAGCAGTTCCCAATAGGACAAACCATAAATCATTTTACTTGTATAAAGATTATTAGGGAATTTATAAATTGTCTGCCTTCTATAACACTGATAGAGAGCTATGCACAGCTGTTTGCTCCCCAAGGTATTAATCACTTACTCTGGGTTTATTAATAAACAAATGTGATCTCATTATGTATAAAACGTAGGATTTACGTGGTTTCAAGTAATAACAGAACAAAGTAAGTCACCAAGCAAAATAAAGCAAAATATGCAAGTCTAAGCCTAATACATTAAGAAACTGACTACAGGTAATATCTCACCCTCAATGATGTTCCAATAAGCTTCTGTCACAGACTAGACTCCTTCCAAGACTGGGCCCAATCCTTTCCCCAGTACAGTCCTTGTTAGTTCCAACAGACATCTCAGGTGGTAAGCAGGGATTTTCCCATGACTGGCAGCTTCACCTCCTTGTATAGCTTTGGCACAAGGCATGAATCTTTTGTCTGTGCTTCTCCCCACCCCTGCCTCATCAATGGAAAAGTACAAGGATTAAGATGGAGTCTAGCATCATGTGACATAGTCCCCCTAGTAAGGGCCCCTAGTCTCCATTCTTCTTGGGTTGGCCCACAGGCACACAGGAAGGCATGCAGGTAAATAAACCATTTACAACCAATTGTCCTTGCCGTCAAGATTCTAAACCACCATTAATGGCCCTCACTTTGGATAATTACAATGGGACCTCAGAGTTATAATTCATGTTTCTATCTTCAGATACAAGAATGATACATGCATAGAAATAGGAGGAACATATTCAGCTGGTTACAATCTTTGTTATGATACCTTACAAGAGACCTTTTGCATAAAGCATATTCCAGTTACATCATATTCACAATCATATACATATTTCCATAAAACATATGGCATGCAATGTCACAGGGATGCATTGATTTTTATTCTCTCTTTCAACATCTGCATTATAGTACTTAGTCCTCCCATGAGTGCAGGTGACTGGACTAGACGACTTCTCAAGGTCCATTCCAGTTCTATGATTCCCTAATAGTAAGGAAATGCATGTCTGAGAGCTGTCTGTATATACCCTGAACATGTGTTGGAGTTTTATGACATGCATAATGAATTGTATTGATACTGACATTCAACAAATGTAATATAATACATATGTATCAGCATTGCCATGGGACAAAATATCCTATGATCTATGTTCAAGTTTAAGGACCTATGCAAATCAATATTCAAATTTCTTTCTGCTGTCATGTCAGGAGTTAAAAATATTTTAGAGACTGGTAACTTATAGCAAAAGATAAGTCAGTATTGGGTGCTGTCAAATAAAGGTAATCTATATCCATTTTCTTTTACTTCAGAGTTTGACTGTAGCTGAACTGTGAAAATGGATGAGACTTCATTAACAATTACTGATTGAAGAGACTATTACTATTTCTAGGTTGCCATTTATGCAGTCTCAATTAACCTAAAGTGAAGAGGAATTTTGGTATATAATTCTTTCACATAATGGATAACATTCAACATTATCTGGAGTCATTCACATTTTACAGCTTCAGCATTAAGGAAATTTCCATTTCGCAGTTCTCTTGATAGTTCAGTCATGTGAGCAGATGAACAGTGCTACTGCAAACACCAAATCACACCAATGCTTCTGTAACATTGCCAGGAGTGTTTTTCAGGTCACTTCAGTCTGTAACTATTCTTTTCAGGAGCCTTATTTCCATACTTTTATATTGCAAGTTTGCCTTAAGGATAATTGCAAGCTGGTGGACTGACACAGCAGGGCCAATAATGAATCTGAACTCCATATTTAGACATCTAAGTAAGTAGTCTGATCTTCAGAATTACTGGGCATCCACTGCTCCCATTGAAGTCAAGGTGGTTACCTGGATGTACATACAATCAAAATCAAGCCCCAGATCTTGGTAGATCCCAGTATGGAGTATGAAGAGGAACACAGGGCAGAAAGTGTCCTGGGATACCAGGGGTTGGGGGAGGCAGTCACAAATAGGCTCCAAATGTGTAACCATTAAAGTTAGAAAATATATTTTAAAATGTATATGTTTCTAAAATTATGGATGTGATTTCTTTTCACTACACTGGCTTTACCAGTGTCACTCCACTGACTTCATCGTAGTAATTCCCAATTTATACTCAAGTAGGAGGAGAATCAGACCCTCTAGATTCCTGTATTAAACTGCCTCAAATGGCATTCAGAATTTTGTATTTGCTCTGCAACTACTGATAATATCATAACCAAGTGAACAATGTACCTACATTCCAGTTTAGCGATTGTGGTGTCAGCTATTGCAGGGGAACCCTAGAAAAAGGAACTTGGACTCATCAGGTAATTAATAGAAGCACTGCTTTTAAAATATTTTCTCTTAAAATATAAATATAATTGCAAATTGGTAATATACACACATTCTGTTACTAATTTGAAATCTTCAACCATGTTTTTGATAAACTCTAGAATTAGAGCTAAGAGAATAAAAATGTTTAAAAAAAATCAAGAGTTCACAGACATTTCCACAAACAACGTCAGTGAGTTCAGTTTGATCTAATTCAGCAAACATTAGTATTCATTTTTCACAACTATTCAGAAGTCCTCTGGTTTATTCATAAAGGGCTTGAGCCAAAGCTTGTAGAAGACAAGTCCCATTGACTTTAATTCGCTTTTGATTAAGCTCAAAATTGTTTTCCAGTGGTGGAAATGTCAAGAATTCACTTTCGTGAAATTTCAAGAATGAACAGTTTTCCCTGAAAAATACACTGGAAAGTATTCCCATGGCCACTTTTACCCAGAGACCAGTAGATTCAGTTTACATTCTCGATAACTATGTTGTTTATGGTATGGGCAAATACATAGCTAAGAGTGCTGACAAACAAACAAACAGACAGAGCCAGACAGGGATCTAGTTGTAATTTTTGTACACACCACACAAATACATATAGGTTCAATTATTCAGAGGGAATGTGATAAGAAATTGAATGTCATCTGATCGGCAACTAGTAAATATTAATGATCTGTCTTTCTCCTTAGCTCAGAAAGGAATCTAGATATTTTTAACACACACGTAAGAAAATATAAAGCTCTTTCTTGGGCAAATGGAATAAGACTTTGATCTAGGAAAGCACTGAAACACATATTTGAATCTATGCCTATTCAGGACAGAACTTAAGTTATGTGCTTAATTTATGTAGGTTTATATGTCTTGTTAAAGTAATGTTTTAGGACATTTAAATATTCATTATAACCCCACTTCAGAAGCACATTCTTATTAAGGGCAGCATTTTAAGTATGTGTTTAAGTTCCATTGAAGTCAATGGAACTTCTGTACATGCTTAAGTGCTGTCCTGAATAACAATGCTTTCCTGAATCAGGTCCTAGGTAAAGATTTCTATATCTTAACATTTCCTAGGCTTGCTTATCTCCTATGCTTCTCTCCCTGAAGTACTGAACTTCCTTCTTGAAAGAATCAATTCCCTAAAGATTCCTTCAGGCATTCTTCCTATCTTAGAATGTTAGGATATTCAGTCAGAGAGCAGCTGCCATACCATGTCACTTAGGTGACCAATCACACAAAGAAATACTGTCACGAATGGTTTGCAAAAACACTCTAAGTGGAAATATGCTTTTTAACCAAGAGTGTTGAACAATTAAATATAAATATGTGTTTGAAAAGAAACACAGAAAGAAGGACCCAATCCATTGAACCCATTGTTTATAATGAATAGTTTGGTCTGCATTACTTACAATTCACCTTTATTTAAAAGGTAACACACCAGTTCCAGCTCTTGGAGGTTTTTAAGAACAGGTTAGACAAACACCTGTGAGGAATGGTCTGTATATATCTAACCTTGCCTCAACACAGCGGGACGAACTCACTAAATAACCTCTTGAGGTCCTTTCCAGTACTACATTTCTATGATTCTATAATTATGTTATACAGAAATCATATTATAAAATAATTTCTCTGTGTTTCACAGAAAACCAACAAGCCCAAGAATGCTTCAGTAGTTCGTACCACCTCCCAGTGCAGATGTAATACATAGTAACATCCTTAGACTGGAATCATTTCACGTTATGGTAGAAGCCGAGAATGGGACATAGTGTTTTAAAAATTAAAAGGCTGAGTTTTTTGGACTGATGTTAGTTTCTTCTTGGATTGTCACCACTATTCATTGTTTTCTGATGAAGAGCTCAGGATAAAACATTTAAAGTAAAAATTTCCCTTAAGTGTTTACAAGACTTATAGAGCTGTAGGAAGCTATCCCACTCAATTTCTGCTCCTTCAGACCAAAACAATAATAACTGCATCAGAAGTTAAAAGGGGTTTACAGATGATTCTTCCCTCTTCCCACCTCTGGCACTCCTCCAAAGAACAGACCTGGACATCTCAGCCTCCAATGTATACTCTATGTACCTAATGAAAAATATAAAAAAAATAGAGCAATCTAATTTTTAGAGGCCACAGAGTATTACCAACATTTTATTCTTTTGGGAGAAAGCACAAAACAAGCTAGAAGTACTAAGGATTTCTGTGTCAATGAACCCACGGGCTATGGCTTAAATAGTCTTTTTCCATTTTGAGAAAAATGTATTATTCTACTGCGGAATGCCAGTGAAGAGAAGTAACTGATTCACTGATGCTTCATGTTAATGTCATACTGCAACAAAGCCTAGTACCTTTCAAATTGTCCAGGTCTCATTGCATCAACATGGCCTGTGTCAGAGCACATATGAAGAGGGGAAGTATAATCCCCTTTGGCCACAACCTCAGTTCATTGCTCTTGTCATGGTAACTTTCCCCAATCTGAACCTTAGAGTCCAAAAAAAATGGGGTACCAGCATGAATTCCTCTAAGCTTAATTACCAGCTTAGATCTGATAAGCTGCCACCGATCAGGACTTGCAGTGCCTGATAAACTCTGGTCTCCCCAAAACTTTCCCTGGGGACCCCAAGACCCAAATTCCTCGAGTCTCACAACAAAGGGGAATAAACCATTTCCCTTCCCCCTCCTTTCTTCCTCCCAGATCTTTCCCGCCCTGGGTACACTAGGAGATCACCGTGATTCAAACTCCTTGAATCACAACACAGAGAAATCAGGTTTTTTCTCCCCCTTCTCCCCCCACTCCCATGCTTTTCCTCCCTGGGTTATCCTGGAGAGATAGACAGATTCAAGCTCCGTGAATCTAAAACACAGAGGAAATTCACCTTTCCTCCCCCACTCCTCCTTCTCCCTTCTCCCCACCAATTCCCTGGTGAGTACAGACTCAGTTCCTTTGCCTTAACAAGGGGAAAAAATTAATCAGGTCTTAAAGAGAAAAACGTTTAATAAAAGAAAGGAGAATAAAGATAATCACTGTAAATTCAAGATGGAATATTACAGGGTCTTTCAGCTTATAGAAACTGGAGAAAAGCCTCCTCCAGCAGAAATACAATTTAAAATACTTCCAGCCAAATACACATTAAAACTCTACCAGCCAGATACACATTTGCAAATAAAGAAAACCAATTAAAAAGACTAAACCGCCTTTCTACTTGCACTTACTACTTGAATAGAAAATTAGAGCCTGTAGTACGTCCGGTCACTCTCAGATCCCAGAGAGAACACACAAAGACTTCCCTCCACCGAGATTTTAAAGTATCTTGTCTCCTGATTGGTTTTCTGGTCAGGTGTTGCAGGTCACTGTTTGTTAACCCTTTACAGGTGAAAGAGACATTAACCCTTAGCTATCTGTTTGTGACAGCTCTATTTATGACCTAGTCACCTCTGAGGTCAGAGATTAGATTATTTGTCTCTCCCAAGTGTCATCCTCAATTTCCCATTCTGCACATTAAACATCAATCGAACTAAAGAAAAGGAAGTTTTACTGCCAATAATAGAAAGAAATTAGATTAAAATTAAAGAAACTGAGTGGTCCATTATGAAAAGTGCCCACTGTGACAAAGTTCTTCTTCTACCTTGGTGGGTTCTGTGCTTTCTGGTGGATTCGCTCGCCTCAGAGCAGGGACACGCAGGTTCAGCTGATCGCGGCTCCCACTGGCCGCGGTTTGCCACTCCAGGCCAATGGGGGCAGTGGGAAGCAGCAGCCAGCACACCCCTCGGCCCATGCGGCAATGGGAGCCGTGATCAGCTGAACCTGCGGACGCGGCAGGTAAACAAAGTGGCCCAGCCCACATGCCAAAGGTTGTCGATCCCTGCCTCAGAGGTTTTCGGCAGTCCTCAATTTTGCTCCTTTTGTTAGTGGCACAAACCTGCCATCATCATCAAACCTCATCACTGGCCAGTATGGGGAAAGGGAGGAGAACAATCCCCTGCAGTCTCTGCTGGCCCACCTAACGGGTCAGGGAACAGGCCAGAGACCTTCCCCTCTCGTGGGACCCACAGTCCAGATCAACTTCTCTTATATCAAATAGGGAGTTGGGGGGATGGAGGGAACCTGGGCCTGCTCTCTACTCTGGGTTCCTGCCCAGGGCCCTTTGGATTGCAGCTGTCTAGAGTGTCTCCTGTAACAGCTGCGTGACAGCTGCAACTCCCTGGGCTACTTCCCCATGGCCTCCTCCCAACACCTTCTTTGTCCTCACCATAGGACCTTCCTCCTGATGTCTGATAATGCTTGTACTTCTCAGTCCTCCAGCAGTACACCTACTCACTCGCAGCTTCTTGCATGCCGCTTGCTCCCAGCTCCTCGTATGCCCTTCACTGACTGCAGTGAGGTCCTTTTTAAACCAGGTGCCTTGATTAGCCTGCCTGTTTTAATGGAGTCTAGCAGCTTCTTAATTGGCTTCAGGTGTCCTAATTAGCCTGCCTGCCTTAATTGGTTCCAGCAAGTTCCTGATTGTTCTGGATCCATGTGTTACCTTATCCAGGGAAATGAGACCTGCTTAATCTGAGGCTAATAAATCTGCCTTCTATCACTCTTCTGTAGCCATCTGGCCTGACTCTGTCACACCACATATGGACCAGAAATCTTAGTCACAAGATATTGATGAAGAAAACTGAAGATATAAGAAGTCCTTTTTTAGTGATGCCCAAGGTCATTGTGGTTTTTCTCACAGCAGTGCTGGCAATATGTAATGGCCCTGCACATATACAGTCCACGTACTCACCAGTAATTATTGGATCACCTGTACTATTTCTACTTAACCGCTAGTTTTTGGTGATTTCTTAGGCTCTCGGGAATTTGATCATGCTGTAGCTAGTGATGCCAAAAGTGTTATGGCTACAGGATCCAAAAATGGCTTTGTATAGAATAAAGAATATCTCAAATTATGATTTTTATAGCATGGAGCATATCTTAACAACAAGAAATTGAGGGCACTTCCTCTCCCATTCCCACTCATGCAAAGCACATTCTCTCCCATTTATAATTGCATAAAATACCTGTGGCAGCTACAGCAATTGATTACATAGAACAGTAATATTAAGAAAATATTTAGGGTGGAGTTTTCAAAAATTCCCATTGACTTCATTGGCAGTTAAATTAATACCAGCACTTTTGAAAATCCCACGCTTAATATATTTTGGCTGTCTGTTAATGTAGAAACAAGGAGAATATACAGCACCATATGACTAACCAGCCCTCTATGGACCATCTGTCAACCACCTTGGGCCATAGCTTGAACACTGCTAAGGGACAGATACATGGGTCCTGCCTACGCAGACAACAAAGAAAGCATTTTCTGAAATAAGGAGACGTCAAAATCAAGAAAATGTTCAAATTTAATTTTCTCAAATTTCTAAGACACACCAGGTTAGGGGAGGAAGTCAGCCAAGAGGAAAATATCTGGCTTTCAGTGTGAGCAGGAGTGCCCCTCTTTTCTCTAGGCTGGATAAATTCACTTCTCTTGCCCTCTCTTCATAAGGCCATGTTATCTAAACTTTAGCATTTGTGTTACCCTTCTTTGGCATTTCTCCAGTTTAATAATAAATGATTATATATAATAAATAAAACAAAGCAAAGACAAATAAAAAGAATAAACCCCTGACACGGGAAAAAAGAAATATAAATATTTTAATAGAAACCTGAGTAAACCACTAAAACACAGACTATAATGCAAGGATCATATCTGCTAGTTCAGATATTGAAGAATGAAAAAATGAACAAGTGAGATGACATATAGGAAAATCTCCTGCTAGAGAAGAACCTTGCCCAAACACTCTGGGGATGACATCATGTCATCCACTTATATACAGACCTCTCCAGTGAAACCAATGGAAGAGTTTTGGTTTTCAAAAATAACAAACAAAAAATGATGACATAATATGACCCATCATGAGATAATTAAAATATTTTTTTCAGGTTGGTCAGATTATTATTTATCAGATTGGTCAAACTGCTATTATTTTCAACTGGAGCAGTGAAAAAAATCTTCCTATGATCAGTGGCCTTAGTGAGATGAGTTTGGAGGTCTCAGTTCAGTTATCAATGAATAAATATTCTCAACACAAACATCCCTAATGCCTGCATTAATAGAACCCCGACTCTCAATCTCAACAGACAGGCCAATGACATAGGCTAGGTCTACACGGGGGGGGGGGGGACTCAACCTAGATACGCAACTTCAGCTACACGAATAAACTAGCTGAAGTCAGCGTATCTTAGGTCGATTTACCTGGCCATGAGGATGGCGGCGAGTCACTGCTGCCGTCCCCATCGATTCTGCTTCCGCTCTCGCGCAGTGGAGTTCCGGAGTTGACAGCAGAGAAAATCGGGGATCAATTTTATCGCATCTACACTAGACAACATTAAATCAATCCCCAATAGATTGATCACTACCACCAATCAGTGGGTAGTGTAGACTTACCCAGAGTATTCTAGAAGCTGAGCTACTTTCCCAACTACAGAACAGGCATTCCAGCCAGAGGTGAACCACACTAAGCAGTTATTTGGAGACAGCTGCAGGACTGCTGCCAGGTTGTAGCTAGGTATTAAATAATAGCCTCCAGGTTTTATAACAAACCATCTTTGTGAGCACACAGTTCACACTCAGCAGGTCCAAGAATCTATGCCAGAGATATTGATGGGCCAAAAGCCAAGCTTCTATAGCATTTCTGCAGTCCCTGTGGGGGAGGGAAGATGGAGCTACAGAGGACAGTGGGCCCCACCTACTCAGGGCCGGTCCAGCCCCAGCATGCCAAGCGCGTGCTGGTGGGCGGCATGCTGCGGGGGGCGCTCTGCTGGTTGCTGGCGAGGGCAGCAGGTGGCTCCAGTAGACCTCCTGCAGGCATCACTGTGGAGGTTCCGCTGGTCCTGTGGCTCCGGTGGAGCATCTGCAGCACGCCTGCGGGAGTCCACCAGAGCCGCAGACACCTGCGGGAAGTCCCCGGGGCCACGGGACCGACAGCCGTAGAGCGCCCCCGCGGTGTGCGCCGTGCTTCGGGCGGCGAAATGGCTAGACCCAGCCTGCACCTACTGTTAGGGTTGCCAGCCCTCCTGGTTTTGCCAGGAGTCTACCGGAATCAGGCTCTATTCCCGGAGGCTACTGAGGCCAAACTGGGAGATTTTTGCAGCTAAAAGTCTGGCAGCGCACAGGGCTAAGGCAGTCTCCCTGCATGCCCCAGCCTGCGCTGCTCCCAGATGGCGGGCATTCCCCGTGTCCTTGGGGGCAGAGACTCCGCACACTGCCTCTGTCCAAGCACCGACTCCACAGCTCCATGGCCAGGATTGCGGCTAATGGGAGCTGAGGTGTTGGTACTGCAGCAGGAGCAGCATGTGGAGCCCCGGATCTCCCCACCTACTGTACAAGTGAAGAGTACCCATGTGCTGAGGGTTGAAGGCAGAGTAAGGACTGCAGCATCCAGAATAATTTTACCATAACTTAAATTATTTATTTCCTTTTTAATAACAACTTCACTCTTTTTACATGTCCTTTTCTGCCCTGCAGAGGTTCTGAAACCTGATACAACCTGCATCCCTTGCGGGGGGAGAGGCAATCCCGAGAAGACCTCATTCAGTCAGACTCCTGTATGACAATTAAATTTACTAAAATAAAGTATTAACCAGGAATGCTGGTTCTCTGAGGAATTAAAACTGCAGAGTTTCATGATTAGAGCCAATGGGATCTCCAAACTATCGGGATGGACTTTTCAAAAGCCTAAGGACAATGCTATGCATTTAAATCACACCTTTGGTCTAAAATTATGGCCCCAAAGTATCCCCCCGGTAAAGCCTCAGGATGAGGGCAGAAAGGGAGTGAACCCACAAGAGCTGCCCTTCGAAGTACTCCTGGATAATTAATTATGGGCACAACAAATTAACACATTACCTTTGGACGTGACAAGAGGAGGACTTGCCTGGCCAGTGAATGTTTGTGTTATCACTCATGAGTTCTAGTGAGAGGTCCGAGTTCTGAAACACTTTCCTCCTCTGCCTAGTAATCAAATTGGCGACCATCAGGATGTATGAAAAGCCTAGCTATTTCCTAGCTATCTGAGAAACACATGGAGGAAGACTATGAGATTTTGGGGTTAGGCATGGTTCACATGGAGCAGGTTGTTTCAGTTGGGCAGATATTTTTATAAAATTCAAGTAAATATTTATAGCATTTTATTGTTGTCTGGTCTTCCCCCGCTGTAGAATCGTTCCTTTGTAGTACTGAAAACATAGGAGATAACCATTAATGGTTTCCCAGAATATAGTTTTTTAAGGACTAAAAGTTTAAGATTTCAGCCGCATCGCAGCTGTACAAAATAATCATGAATGATATACTAGATCAATAATCCGATAAGCTATACTGTAAAAACAGGGTGGACAATGTTTCCTAAAACCACTCTTAAATAATAATTAAGGTTATGACAACTATCGTGGAAGATCAAAACACTGTTGAAGGCTTATTAATATTACAATCCATATCAGCACGAGAGCCTATGAACCACTCACATGCTCTTATCCACTTTTTCTTCTCTTTGGGAGACAGAAAGCATAAGGGTCTCTTGTCTTTACACACACACACACACACACACATTCCTCCTTTTGCCTTTCCATCCTTTTTCCCTTCTAAAACCATGCTGTTCTTATTTCACAATTAGTTTTTAATCAATTAATTAATTGTGCATGTGACACAGATGGGGGGATTTAAAAAAAATAGATATTTAGAAAGTTTAGGACATTCCTCCACTAGATATTAATTATTTGCACCATTGCAAACAAATAAATCAGTTCTTTTTTATGTAGTGACCGTTGAATATGGCAGCAACCCACATAGTCAGGATTATTTTTATTATTATTTTATTTTTAACAAAAAATATTTTAAACGGTTGCCTTTTCAAGTACAGGAGACACAATGCCTGAAAAGATTTCATTTGCCAATCCAATGAAGGCTTAATTTCCAAGAAAATAATAAATTGAGAATCAACTAATGGGTTATACTCACTTAGAGATTTCAGTTAAGTTATTCAAGATAAGAAGCAAACTCCTTCACCTTTCAACTTATGAGACAAAATACCCATTGTAGTCAATGTAACAAATGGGACTCAATGAGAATTTTAGTTACATATGCATTTTTCCTCAGCCAAAGATAGTCCAGGACTTGATCTCAGGAATACATTACTAAAATGTAACTCTTTTCCTGTTGCTATATAATAAACTGGTATAGAAAGACTAGTGAAAAGTTTGGATATTTAAAAATATTACTTTTTTTAGGCAAATAAGTAGTTTGCTTTACAAACACATCCCCTTTTAACTGTAGCATTTTGTGATAGACTATTCCTATTTTAATTAGTTTGCCTTACTGAGTTCTTGTGCCCAATTTACAACTGTGCAACATTTGGAGTATAATATCAAAAGACCTAATTAGGAGGCATTCTATTAAATATGTCCTCAAGCATGTGTAGATGTGCAGATTAAAGCACTATATATAGAAGTAATATCACATACCAAAAGTATGGTATGTACAGAATACTAACAGCAATTATAGACAGATATGCAGTTTGCTTCTTGTACCAAATTTTAACCTTAGCATTATGTATTAGAACAAGTGGTATTGTGTTCTGGTTCAGATTCCTGATATATCAGAAATTTAGCCGTCAAGCTCTTTGGGGCAGGGATATCTTTTACTGTATATTTGTACAATGCCTAACACAATGGGGCTCTTAACTCAGCTGGTGCCTTGAAGCACTACTGCAATGCAAATAACAAAGACAACCTCATCTGAACTGTTACAATTTTGTTATGTATCCAAACACAGAGCAAAACATGAACTTTTGATCTAAAATGACTTATTTTTAGATTAAGGAAAAATAATAGCAATAAAATAAAAGTAAAAGGTCACAATACGGTGTGTGCATCCCCTTTATAACAGGCCACAACAATCCTGACAACAAAATGGTTGCTTTGTAGGGAGTATGGAGAAAACAAAGCCATAACAAGCTGCAAACTATATATCCTACAGATGTGTTTGAAAATTTAAGGTCTAATTTTGTCCTACAATATGTACATGTGGCTCCTTTGGAGATCAGCAGATGTTACGCACAAATCTGAGGGCAGAGATTAGTTTTTAGCAAATATATGAAGCAGGATTCAGGCTGCTCTGGTGCCAGCAAGAAGCAATTAATCTGTCATCATGAATGAAATAGACTTTGAAATTAACATAAGACATTCTGACATCCCCTTACTTGCTGTTCCAGTGGGGAATGCTGTTATTTATTTTTGCACTGAAAACTAGGTGTCTTGAAAAACAGGCTCTGAGGCCATATTTGATAGTTGAGAACACAGGTTTTTATTTTTTCAATCTGTTATTGCTGGGGTTATTTTTGGGGGGGAGGGTGGGGATCAATGCTAGTGAAGTGGGAGAATGAGGGAGGGGCTCCATCCCCTCCTCCCCCATTTCAGTTACTGGAATCCCTTCAGTTCTTTGTACAAGAGCATATGTGATGTGAATAGAGCATGACTGATGTATTTAACATCCCTGTGGCTTAGCTTTTTTTCCCGCTCATTGGCATTTTCATTTTCCTTACTAAGATATTGAGTGAAATTCATTCTGCTGTAATATAAAAATTCGGATTGTTTTCTGATGTTCTTGTTTCAGACGACTACATCAGCTGATAGCTTAGGATGTTTGTTTGTTATCTGATTTAGACACTAGTTTTTCCTATGCAATATTTTAGCTGAATGGGATTGTGACCGGTTCAGTCACACAGAGTCCCTGGGGACTGTCACCTGATGTGCTGAAATTATCTCTGAGTCTATTTTCCCTTTCAGCTTGATACTTCCAGAACCCTGTCTTGTTGAGCCAGATATGTTAGCCTGCTGCAACACAGACCTGGGATCTGGTCTATGCCTCCAAAGCTGCAGACTTAACTGAAAACAGCTCAGAAAGTTACCTGTCTCCAGCACCCAGAAGCCAGTTCCCAATAGGATCCAAACCCCAAATAAATCCATTTTACTCTGTATAAAGATTATATAGGGAAAATTTATAAATTGTCTGCCTTCTATAACACTGATAGAGAGCTATGCACAGCTGTTTGCTCCCCAAGGTATTAATCACTTACTCTGGGTTTATTAATAAACAAATGTGATCTCATTATGTATAAAACGTAGGATTTACGTGGTTTCAAGTAATAACAGAACAAAGTAAGTCACCAAGCAAAATAAAGCAAAACATGCAAGTCTAAGCCTAATACATTAAGAAACTGACTACAGGTAATATCTCACCCTCAATGATGTTCCAATAAGCTTCTGTCACAGACTAGACTCCTTCCAAGACTGGGCCCAATCCTTTCCCCAGTACAGTCCTTGTTAGTTCCAACAGACATCTCAGGTGGTAAGCAGGGATTTTCCCATGACTGGCAGCTTCACCTCCTTGTATAGCTTTGGCACAAGGCATGAATCTTTTGTCTGTGCTTCTCCCCACCCCTGCCTCATCAATGGAAAAGTACAAGGATTAAGATGGAGTCTAGCATCATGTGACATAGTCCCCCTAGTAAGGGCCCCTAGTCTCCATTCTTCTTGGGTTGGCCCACAGGCACACAGGAAGGCATGCAGGTAAATAAACCATTTACAACCAATTGTCCTTGCCGTCAAGATTCTAAACCACCATTAATGGCCCTCACTTTGGATAATTACAATGGGACCTCAGAGTTATAATTCATGTTTCTATCTTCAGATACAAGAATGATACATGCATAGAAATAGGAGGAACATATTCAGCTGGTTACAATCTTTGTTATGATACCTTACAAGAGACCTTTTGCATAAAGCATATTCCAGTTACATCATATTCACAATCATATACATATTTCCATAAAACATATGGCATGCAATGTCACAGGGATGCATTGATTTTTATTCTCTCTTTCAACATCTGCATTATAGTACTTAGTCCTCCCATGAGTGCAGGAGACTGGACTAGACGACTTCTCAAGGTCCATTCCAGTTCTATGATTCCCTAATAGTAAGGAAATGCATGTCTGAGAGCTGTCTGTATATACCCTGAACATGTGTTGGAGTTTTATGACATGCATAATGAATTGTATTGATACTGACATTCAACAAATGTAATATAATACATATGTATCAGCATTGCCATGGGACAAAATATCCTATGATCTATGTTCAAGTTTAAGGACCTATGCAAATCAATATTCAAATTTCTTTCTGCTGTCATGTCAGGAGTTAAAAATATTTTAGAGACTGGTAACTTATAGCAAAAGAAAAGTCAGTATTGGGTGCTGTCAAATAAAGGTAATCTATATCCATTTTCTTTTACTTCAGAGTTTGACTGTAGCTGAACTGTGAAAATGGATGAGACTTCATTAACAATTACTGATTGAAGAGACTATTACTATTTCTAGGTTGCCATTTATGCAGTCTCAATTAACCTAAAGTGAAGAGGAATTTTGGTATATAATTCTTTCACATAATGGATAACATTCAACACTATCTGGAGTCATTCACATTTTACAGCTTCAGCATTAAGGAAATTTCCATTTCGCAGTTCTCTTGATAGTTCAGTCATGTGAGCAGATGAACAGTGCTACTGCAAACACCAAATCACACCAATGCTTCTGTAACATTGCCAGGAGTGTTTTTCAGGTCACTTCAGTCTGTAACTATTCTTTTCAGGAGCCTTATTTCCATACTTTTATATTGCAAGTTTGCCTTAAGGATAATTGCAAGCTGGTGGACTGACACAGCAGGGCCAATAATGAATCTGAACTCCATATTTAGACATCTAAGTAAGTAGTCTGATCTTCAGAATTACTGGGCATCCACTGCTCCCATTGAAGTCAAGGTGGTTACCTGGATGTACATACAATCAAAATCAAGCCCCAGATCTTGGTAGATCCCAGTATGGAGTATGAAGAGGAACACAGGGCAGAAAGTGTCCTGGGATACCAGGGGTTGGGGGAGGCAGTCACAAATAGGCTCCAAATGTGTAACCATTAAAGTTAGAAAATATATTTTAAAATGTATATGTTTCTAAAATTATGGATGTGATTTCTTTTCACTACACTGGCTTTACCAGTGTCACTCCACTGACTTCATCGTAGTAATTCCCAATTTATACTCAAGTAGGAGGAGAATCAGACCCTCTAGATTCCTGTATTAAACTGCCTCAAATGGCATTCAGAATTTTGTATTTGCTCTGCAACTACTGATAATATCATAACCAAGTGAACAATGTACCTACATTCCAGTTTAGCGATTGTGGTGTCAGCTATTGCAGGGGAACCCTAGAAAAAGGAACTTGGACTCATCAGGTAATTAATAGAAGCACTGCTTTTAAAATATTTTCTCTTAAAATATAAATATAATTGCAAATTGGTAATATACACACATTCTGTTACTAATTTGAAATCTTCAACCATGTTTTTGATAAACTCTAGAATTAGAGCTAAGAGAATAAAAATGTTTAAAAAAAATCAAGAGTTCACAGACATTTCCACAAACAACGTCAGTGAGTTCAGTTTGATCTAATTCAGCAAACATTAGTATTCATTTTTCACAACTATTCAGAAGTCCTCTGGTTTATTCATAAAGGGCTTGAGCCAAAGCTTGTAGAAGACAAGTCCCATTGACTTTAATTCGCTTTTGATTAAGCTCAAAATTGTTTTCCAGTGGTGGAAATGTCAAGAATTCACTTTCGTGAAATTTCAAGAATGAACAGTTTTCCCTGAAAAATACACTGGAAAGTATTCCCATGGCCACTTTTACCCAGAGACCAGTAGATTCAGTTTACATTCTCGATAACTATGTTGTTTATGGTATGGGCAAATACATAGCTAAGAGTGCTGACAAACAAACAAACAGACAGAGCCAGACAGGGATCTAGTTGTAATTTTTGTACACACCACACAAATACATATAGGTTCAATTATTCAGAGGGAATGTGATAAGAAATTGAATGTCATCTGATCGGCAACTAGTAAATATTAATGATCTGTCTTTCTCCTTAGCTCAGAAAGGAATCTAGATATTTTTAACACACACGTAAGAAAATATAAAGCTCTTTCTTGGGCAAATGGAATAAGACTTTGATCTAGGAAAGCATTGAAACGCATATTTGAATCTATGCCTATTCAGGACAGAACTTAAGTTATGTGCTTAATTTATGTAGGTTTATATGTCTTGTTAAAGTAATGTTTTAGGACATTTAAATATTCATTATAACCCCACTTCAGAAGCACATTCTTATTAAGGGCAGCATTTTAAGTATGTGTTTAAGTTCCATTGAAGTCAATGGAACTTCTGTACATGCTTAAGTGCTGTCCTGAATAACAATGCTTTCCTGAATCAGGTCCTAGGTAAAGATTTCTATATCTTAACATTTCCTAGGCTTGCTTATCTCCTATGCTTCTCTCCCTGAAGTACTGAACTTCCTTCTTGAAAGAATCAATTCCCTAAAGATTCCTTCAGGCATTCTTCCTATCTTAGAATGTTAGGATATTCAGTCAGAGAGCAGCTGCCATACCATGTCACTTAGGTGACCAATCACACAAAGAAATACTGTCACGAATGGTTTGCAAAAACACTCTAAGTGGAAATATGCTTTTTAACCAAGAGTGTTGAACAATTAAATATAAATATGTGTTTGAAAAGAAACACAGAAAGAAGGACCCAATCCATTGAACCCATTGTTTATAATGAATAGTTTGGTCTGCATTACTTACAATTCACCTTTATTTAAAAGGTAACACACCAGTTCCAGCTCTTGGAGGTTTTTAAGAACAGGTTAGACAAACACCTGTGAGGAATGGTCTGTTTATATCTAACCTTGCCTCAACACAGCGGGACGAACTCACTAAATAACCTCTTGAGGTCCTTTCCAGTACTACATTTCTATGATTCTATAATTATGTTATACAGAAATCATATTATAAAATAATTTCTCTGTGTTTCACAGAAAACCAACAAGCCCAAGAATGCTTCAGTAGTTCGTACCACCTCCCAGTGCAGATGTAATACATAGTAACATCCTTAGACTGGAATCATTTCACGTTATGGTAGAAGCCGAGAATGGGACATAGTGTTTTAAAAATTAAAAGGCTGAGTTTTTTGGACTGATGTTAGTTTCTTCTTGGATTGTCACCACTATTCATTGTTTTCTGATGAAGAGCTCAGGATAAAACATTTAAAGTAAAAATTTCCCTTAAGTGTTTACAAGACTTATAGAGCTGTAGGAAGCTATCCCACTCAATTTCTGCTCCTTCAGACCAAAACAATAATAACTGCATCAGAAGTTAAAAGGGGTTTACAGATGATTCTTCCCTCTTCCCACCTCTGGCACTCCTCCAAAGAACAGACCTGGACATCTCAGCCTCCAATGTATACTCTATGTACCTAATGAAAAATATAAAAAAAATAGAGCAATCTAATTTTTAGAGGCCACAGAGTATTACCAACATTTTATTCTTTTGGGAGAAAGCACAAAACAAGCTAGAAGTACTAAGGATTTCTGTGTCAATGAACCCACGGGCTATGGCTTAAATAGTCTTTTTCCATTTTGAGAAAAATGTATTATTCTACTGCGGAATGCCAGTGAAGAGAAGTAACTGATTCACTGATGCTTCATGTTAATGTCATACTGCAACAAAGCCTAGTACCTTTCAAATTGTCCAGGTCTCATTGCATCAACATGGCCTGTGTCAGAGCACATATGAAGAGGGGAAGTATAATCCCCTTTGGCCACAACCTCAGTTCATTGCTCTTGTCATGGTAACTTTCCCCAATCTGAACCTTAGAGTCCAAAAAAAATGGGGTACCAGCATGAATTCCTCTAAGCTTAATTACCAGCTTAGATCTGATAAGCTGCCACCGATCAGGACTTGCAGTGCCTGATAAACTCTGGTCCTCCCCAAACATCCTGTCCTGGCGGGACCAAGCACCCACACCATTCCTCGAGTCACACACAAAGGGGAATAAACCATTTCCCTTCCCCCTCCTTTCTTCTCCCGATCTTCCCGCCTGGTAACCAGGAGATTATGTGATTCAAATTCCTTGAATCACACACAGAGAATTCAGATTTCTCCTTCCCTTTCTCCCCCCTCCAGGCTTTTCCTCCCTGCGTTTCCTGGAGAGATAGACCAGTGATTCAAACTCCTTGAATCTTACAACAGAGGGATTCCACTTCCACCCCTCCCCTCTTTCTCCTCACCAGAGGCAATAACAGATTCAAGCTCCGTGAATCTAAAACAAAGAGAAATTTTACCTTCCCCCCACTCCTCTCTCTCTCCCCCCAAGTCCTTGGTGAGTACAGACTCACTACCTTGCATTAACAAGGGGTAAAAATCAATTAGGCTTTAAAAGAAAGTTTAATAAAACGAAAGTGAGAATCAAAGATAATCACTGTAAATTCAAGATGGAAAATTAAAGGGTCTCTCAGCTTATAGAAACTGGGGAAAAAAGCGCCTCCTCCAGCAGAATACTCAATTTAAAAATACTCCAGCAAATACAAATTAAAACTCTACCAGCCAGCATACACATTTGCCAATAGAAGAAAACCAATTATAAAAGACTAAACCGCCTTTTTACTTGCACTTTACTACTGAATAGAAAATTAGAGCCTGTAGTAACGTCGGTCACTCTCAGATCCCAGAGAGAACCACACAAAGACTGTCCTCCAGCCGACATTTTAAAAGTATCTTGTCTCCTGATTGGTTTTCTGGTCAAGGTTTGCAGGTCACTGTTTGTTTAACCCTTTACAGGTATACAGAGACATTAACCCTTAGCTATCTGTTGTGACAGCTCTATTTATGACCTAGTCACCTCTTGAGGTCAGAGATTAGATCTATTTGTCTCTCCCCAAGTGTCATCCTCAATTTCCCATTCGGCACATTAAACATCAATCGAACTAAAGAAAGGAAGTTTTACTGCAATAATAGAAAGAAATTAGATTAAATTAAAGAACTGAGTGGGTCATTATGAAAAAGTGCCCACTGTGACAATAGTTCTTTCTACCTTGGTGGGTCTGTGCTTTTCTGGTGGATTCGCTCGCCTCAGAGGGGGACACGCAGGTTCACTGATCGCGGCTCCCACTGGCCGCGGTTTTTGCCACTCCAGCCAATGGGCGGAGTGCGGAAGCAGCAGCCAGCACACCCCTCGGCCATGAGGCTAATGGGAGCCGTGATCAGCTGAACTGCGGACCCGCGGCAGGTAAAACAAAGTGGCCAGCCCCACATGCCAACAGGTTGTCGATCCCTGCCTCAGAGGTTTTCGGCATCCTCATTTTGCTCCTTTGTTAGTGCACAAACCTGCCATCATCATCAAACCTCATCACTGGCCAGTATGGGGGAAAGGGAGGAGAACAATCCCTGCAGTCTCTGCTGGCCCCCTAAGGGTCAGGGAAAGGTCAGAGGTTCCCCTCTCGTGGGACCCACAGTCCAGATCAACTTCTCTTATATCATAGGGAGTTGGGGGGATGGAAGGAACCTGGGCCTGCTCTCTACTCTGGGTTCCTGCCCAGGGCCCTTTGGATTGCAGCTGTCTAGGTCTCCTGTAACAGCTGCGTGACAGCTGCAACTCCCGGGCTACTTCCCCATGGCCTCCTCCAACACCTTCTTTTCCTCACCATAGGACTTCCTCCTGATGTCTGTAATGCTTGTACTTCTCAGTCTCCAGCAGTACACCTATCACTCGCAGCTTTTGCATGCGCTCTCTCCAGCTCTCGTATGCCCTTCACTGACTGCAGTGAGGTCCTTTTTAAACCAGGTGCCTTGATTAGCCTGCCTGTTTTAATGGAGTCTAAGCGCTTCTTAATTGGCTTAGGTGTCCTAATTAGCCTGCCTGCCTTAATTGGTTCCAGCAAGTTCCTGATTGTTCTGGATCCATGTGTTACCTTTATCCAGGGAAATGAGACCTGCTTAATCTGAGGCTAAAAATCTGCCTTCTTCACTCTTCTGTAGCCATCTGGCCTGACTCTGTCACACCACATATGGACCAGAAATCTTAGTCACAAGATATTGATGGAAGAAACTGAACGATAAAGAAGTCCTTTTTTAGTGATGCCAAGGTCTTGTGGTTTTTCTCACAGCATGCTGGCAATATGAAATGGCCCTGCCACATATACAGTCACGTACTCACCATAAATTATTGGATCACTGTACTATTTCACTTAACGCTAGTTTTTGGTGATTTCTTAGGCTCTCGGGAATTTGATCATGCTGTAGCTAGTGATGCCAAAAGTGTTATGGCTTACAGGATCCAAAATGCTTTGTATAGAATAAAGAATATCTTCAAATTATGATTTTTTTAGCATGGAGGCATATCTTAACAACAAGAAATTGAGGCACTTCCTCTTCCCATCCACTCATGCACAAGCACATTCTTCCCCATATAATTGCATAAATACCTGTTGGCAGCTACGCAATTGATTACTTAGAACAGTAATATTAAGAAATATTTAGGTTTGGGAGTTTTCAAAAATTCCCATTGACTTCATTGGCAGTTAAATTAATACCAGCACTTTTGAAAATCCCACGCTTAATATATTTTGGCTGTTGTTAATGTAGAAACAAGGAGAATATACAGCACCATATGGACTAACCAGCCCTCTATGGGACATCTGTCAACCACCTTGGGCCATGCTTGAACACTGCTAAGGGACAGAAACATGGGTCCTGCCTACGCAGAAACAAAGAAAGCATTTTCTGAAATAAGGAGACGTCAAAATCAAGAAAATGTTCAAATTTAATTTTGTCAAATTTCTAAGACACACCAGTGTTAGGGGAGGAAGTCAGCAAGAGGAAAATATCTGGCTTCAGTGTGAAGCAGGAGTGCCCCTCTTTTTCTAGGCTGGATAAATTCACTTCTCTTGCCCACTCTTCATAAGGCCATGTTTATCTAATCTTAGCTTTGTGTTACCTTCTTGGCATTTCTCCAGTTTAATAATAAATGATTTATATAATAAATAAAACAAAGCAAAGACAAATAAAAAGAATAAACCCTGACACGGGAAAAAGAAATATAAATATTTTAATAGAAACCTGAGTAAACCACTAAAACACAGACTATAATGCAAGGATCATATCTGCTAGTTCAGATATTGAAGAATGGAAAAACTGAACAAGTGAGATGACATATAGGAAGAACTTGCTCCTTGCTGTGAAGAAGACCTTGCCCAAACATCTTCTGGGCGATACATTCATGTATCCACTTATATCACAGACCTCTCCAGTGAAACCAATGGAAGGAGTTTTGGTTTTCAAAAATAACAAACAAAAAATGATGACATAATATGACCCATCATGAGATAATTAAAATATTTTTTTCAGGTTGGTCAGATTATTATTTATCAGATTGGTCAAACTGCTATTATTTTCAACTGGAGCAGTGAAAAAAATCTTCCTATGATCAGTGGCCTTAGTGAGATGGTTTTGGAGGTCTCAGTTCAGTTATCAATGAATAAATATTCTCAACAACAAACAATCCTAATGCCTGCATTAATAGAACCCCGACTCTCAATCTCACAGACAGGCCAATGACATAGGCTAGGTCTATCACGGGGGGGGGGGGGGACTCAACCTAGATACGCAACTTCAAGCTACACGAATAAACTAGCTGACAGTCAGCGTATCTTAGGTCGATTTACCTGGCCATGAGGATGGCGGCGAGTCACTGCTGCCGTCCCCATCGATTTCTGCTTCCGCCTCTCGGCAGTGGAGTTCCGGAGTTGACAGCAGAGAAAATCGGGGATCAATTTTATCGCATCTACACTAGAACACATTAAATCAATCCCAATAGATTGATCACTACCACCAATCGTGGGGGTGTGTAGACTTACCCAGGTATTCTAGAAGCTGAGCTACTTTCCCAACTACAGAACAGGCATTCCAGCCAGAGGTGAACCACACTAACAGTTTTTGGAGACAGCTGCAGGACTGCTGCCAGGTTGTAGCTAGGTATTAAATAATAGCCTCCAGGTTTTATAACAAACCATCTTTGTGAGCACACAGTTTCACACTCAGCAGGTCCCAGAATCTATGCCAGAGATATTGATGGGCCAAAAGCCAAGCTTCTATAGCATCTTCTGCAGTCCCTGTGGGGGAGGGGAAGATGGAGCTACAGAGGACAGTGGGCCCCACCTACTCAGGGCCGGTCCAGCCCCAGCATCCCAAGCGCGTGCTTGGGCGGCATGCTGCGGGGGGCGTCTGCTGGTTGCTGGCTGAGGGCAGCAGGTGGCCCAGTAGACTCCTGCAGGCATCACTGTGGAGGTTCCGCTGGTCCTGTGGCTCCGGTGGAGCATCTGCAGCACGCCTGCGGGAGGTCCACCAGAGCCGCAGGACACCTGCGGGAAGTCCCCGGGGCCACGGGACCGACACGCCGTTAGAGCGCCCCCCGCGGTGTGCCGCCGTGCTTCGGGCGGCGAAATGGCTAGACCCAGCCCTGCACCTACTGTTAGGGTTGCCAGCCCTCCTGGTTTTGCCAGGAGTCTACCGGAATCAGGCTCTATCTCCCGGAGGCTACTGAGGCCAAACTGGGAGATTTTATGCAGCTAAAAGTCTGGCAGCGCAGCAGGGCTAAGGCAGTCTCCCTGCATGCCCCAGCCCTGCGCTGCTCCCAGAAGTGGCGGGCATGTCCCCGTGTCCTATGGGGGGGCATAGACTCCGCACACTGCCTCTGTCCCAAGCACCGACTCCACAGCTCCCATTGGCCAGGAATTGCGGCTAATGGGAGCTGAGGTGTTGGTACCTGCAAGCAGGAGCAGCATGTGGAGCCCCCGGATCTCCCCCACCTACTGTACAAGTGAAGAGTACCCATGTGCTGAGGGTTGAAGGGCAGAGTAAGGACTGCAGCATTCCAGAATAATTTTACCATAACTTAAATTATTTATTTCCTTTTTAATAACAACTTCACTCATTTTACATGTCCCTTTTCTGCCCCTGCAGAGGTTCTGAACCTGATACAACCTGCATATCCCCCTTTGCGGGGGGGAGAGGGAATCCCTGAGAAAGACCTCATGTCAGTCAGACTCCTTTTATGAACATAAATTTCACTAAAAATAAAAGTATACCCAGGAATGGGCTGGTTCTCTGAGGAATTAAAAACTGCAGAGTTCATGATTTAGAAGCCATGGGATCTCCACAACTATCTGGGAGGGACTTTTCAAAAGCCTAAGGACAATGCTAGGTGCATTTTAAAAATCACACCCTTTGTGTCTAAAATTAATGGGCCAAATAGATTCCCTCCCCCGGTAAAAGCCTCAGGAGAGGGCAGAAAGGGAGTGAAACTCCACAAGGCTGCCCTTTCGAAGTACCTCCTGGATAATTAATTAAATGGGCACACAAATCTACACATACCTTGGGACGTGATCAGAGGGAGGACTTGGCCCTGTGCCTTCAGTGAAGTTGTGTTATCAGCTTCAATGAGGTTCTCAGTGAGAGGTCCTGAGCTCTGAAACTGACTTCCCCTCTGCCTAGTAATCAAATTGG
>NC_133770.1:168125506-168200955 GCF_003597395.2 Chelonoidis abingdonii | reverse complement strand
ACAAGCCCCATAAACTCTAACAAACAACTAACCCTAAATTCATCAATAAAACCATATATTCCTCCAAATATACTACATGAAATCCAGAAAGCTAAGCAAAAATATACAAATCAACCCAACCACCACCCAAATTCGAAGAGCACGATATACAACAACAGAGCATGACACCACAATGTAAGAACAGAATACATGACTTTTAGATAAAAACAAAAACACAATAATCATTCGAAACCTGGAAACACACAACAAATAACTAACCCAAAAAAATCGGCAACAAAAAACTAGCAAGTAATGAACCACAACAAATATATGTCATCCATGACAATCAACCAGCCAGACAACCCGAAAATCAGCCTCTAGCCAAGAATCCATATACATAACCTAATAACAGACAAAAACAATCAAAAACCTCCACACAGCACCTACATACATACAGCCCATCATTACATAAATCAAACACATCAACTCCACCCATAACATAACAACAACACTGCCAAAACAAGATAAACCAACATCACGAGAACTTATGTATAACCAGGAATCACAACTTTGCACGGCCACCACAACCCCACAACAACCCCAACAAACACCACCACACTCACAACCACCAAACCACCAAACCAACAACAACAAACCCCACGACCAACCCTCCACACAACCACACCCTATGCCGGAACCTGACCCAACGCCAAGTGGAGCTGCGATATCCAAACCAACACACAATCCATAATGAAACCCCCACACATCATCAACTAACTGCACCCACCACCTCCACACAGCAAATCACTAAACAGACACCACGAGAGCACACCAAACCTGCCCCCATCACTGTAAAGCACGAAATCAGACCTACCCAACCCTCACAAAAAAGAACTAATAAAGTGCAACAAACTATAATCTAATATTGACTCTTCACTGCAGAAGTCCAGAAAAAATAAAAACAAACACACACTCATCTACGTCCTCCACACAAGCCAGACAACCAAAATGTTCACCAGTAAACCCAGGATCGAAAATAAAGAAACCACACACACCAAGAAAGATACCACGTCATACTCAAGCCTGCAATACACTACGCAGAATAAAATGACATAAACCGAACTTCACACTCGACTATTTAAAGACACGATAAAACAATCAAAACAAACACGCTGTAACAAACCACTCACCCCCACACCCAATCCAAACAGTCCAAAACTAACCATCTACCATGCGATAATAAAACAACCAAAGGCTCTACCTGTCTACACTAGAAATATCCTATACCTCCAACCTGACAGCAGAAGTACCGCCCGTAAATATATCGACCTATACTACAAAACATACTGACCTTAAACGTAGTAGAGCGTGACCACAAACCCCGAGATAACGTACTTCAAAACCGAAAACCCCACAGGGTAGGCATCCCCCATAGATAGCACAACCACACGGAACCATCGCACCTCCTCCGAACGAAGCACAATCTGAACTCACAAGCCTGCCATCGAAGGCAGCCGGAAAAAACCCGCGACAAACTGCACAGCATTCATCTGCTCATATACAAAAAACCAGCCCTGGCACCCCATCCAGCAAAAACTGAGCAGGGGACAAATGAGAACATCACCCAAATCCCAACACAAACACGATCCAGACCATACCACAGCGAGCGATCACGGAAAGACAGAATAAAAAAACACATGCAACTAGCTGAAAACTAGAGCAAAACATCTGTGAAATTCCAGAACTACCGTAACAAGTAAACACCATAAACCCCCAATCGTATAGAAAACAAAAAAACTTCACCAGCACTACCACCACACCCGAGACTGCCAGTGACAAACGCAACGAGACAACACAGAGATCAAAGACACCTCCATCCCAACAAACAAAAACCAGAATCCCAACACCACCGAGGGGACCACAAACGAGCAGCAAGGAAACAGACCAGCTCAACTACCCACAGTCCAACAGCAATCTAAAATATGCATTCTGCTGAGCCAACCAATGTCTAGGTTCAAACACACTCAGCAACGTGTCAGAGAGCAAACAGCTCTCACCAGTACTTCCCCGCCACCACGACACCACAAAACGTGAAAAAAAACAATAACCAAACGGAAAGAAACAATCAAAATTTATTGAACTATAAAATATCACCACATACAAAAATATAGCAAATGACTGCTAAAGAAACCAAAACCGAAATCCACTAAGCGCAACTCTGAGAGCAGTCATCCCGATCACACTCTCCACTCTCATCTCCTCACAAAAAACACCCGACAGGTAAAAACGTGACAAACACCGACTACAAAAAGATCCTCCACAGAAATATTCTAAACATGTGACATCCCCGAGCACAACCATTCGCTCAAGAACTAACATACACACCAGAAATAAACAGACAACAGACAATACCTACCAGCCTCCATCAAGAAAAACGCTGACCCCTACACCCACCACCTATCCATCCTAACAAAAACAAAGAACTCCTAGTACGCCATCAACTCGCTCAAGAAAAGCCAGCACACACATCCAGCTCTGCTCCCTCTCCCCACACCAAACCCGCACACCACCCACCAAAAAAACTACCAAAAAACACACAAAGCAAACACACAAATCCAACCCAAAATATACCGCTTATACCTTAAACACAGAACCTGCCAACTATCAATCAACGACAAATAGCCTAAAAAGCGCCCCAAAACTTAATCGATACCCGCATCCCATCCAATACAAATCTTTCACAATCAAATACCCATCCCAAGCTACTATTCCTCGACCAACTAAATTCACATATCCACACCCAATCCAAAACACAAAAATCGACCACGACACACCAAACTGATCACCAAAGAAACAAAACAACAATGAAGGATGAGAGCAAAAAGAAGAAACACCAAACAAAACGAGCAGACGTGGATGGACTGAAGCCCAGCAACCCTAAGAACAAGAATGGACGCAACAAGAAAAAACCAAACTACGCTGCTGATACCACCAACCCGCGCCATCTCTAAACACCAATAGCCCCATCAATCAATAGCCCCAGGCTGAACACTAAATTTTAACGAAACACACAAAAAGAAGTAAACGAGCAGAAGCACTGCCAACCAAAGCAACCACTCCCAATCGACACAACACCTAATCTTGCATTATCTCGCACAGAAGACTACACCCCAAGAGTCCACCTTACACAACCCAGGAGAAAACTCACACATAAGAATACCAACGAGACAGTAACCAGGAGAAGTGAAAGACATCAAACCAGCACCCATCTCATTCCCCCAGTGTTCCTCAGTAAGATGTAACAAAGAAACGACCGTAACCAATCAGAGCTAACTCCCATACACGAAAAAAGCATCTGAACCGCGCCTAAGCTATTAGACAACGCTAGGAGTCTCCACCTCTGCCGACCCAAAGCGCAAACTCACAAGCTAAAACATAACAACGCCGGACACAAAAAAAAAAAAAAGCTAACCCGGGAACGAATCATGGGTCCGCCACAACGCGTAGAATAAGCACCAATGCCCCAGAAAACAATCCAAGGCAAATCAAAACAAGCGAAAAGGCTGTCACTGATGTTCCACTCAAACTAGACAAAAAAATCAGGAAACCAACAATAATCATACCAAACCCAGAACCAACCCCGCGAAACAAATAAATGAATTCAAAAAAAACCCAGACAACCAAAGAGGCGAGGCGAAACTCGCAGGCGCGAACATCAGAAACAAGCAAGGAGGAAAAGCTATCCCTACAAATGAAAACAAGCATCAGAAATCCAAAGCACAACAACACAAAACCTGGAATCAACCTGGACCACAAAACCGATACTAAACAAAGTGCTAGTGATAGAGCCCGCATGAAATCGAAATTTATAATAAACCAGTCTAAATAAAAACAGAATTTTAGCATAATCACGAAAAATCACTATACACAACCTCAAATGATATATAGACCGTGGACCAAAATCCAAACAACAAGACGCCTCCAACCCAAATCTAAACACGAGACTAATACAACACAGTGCTCCAAACAAATACTACGATACAAAGTCAAAAGTTAATCCAATGAAGATCAAACCTCAATACCAAACAGCATCTTCCGATAGCATAAACCTCCAACGTCAACACCATGCACACCAATCCAAAGCAACCTCTTCATGAAACTAGAAGAGACACACACAATCAGATTCAAAAAGGACCATACACTCACCACTCTAGGAACAACAAACAGACAGTTAGTGAAAGAACAAGAGTCAAACAACAATAACCAAAAGGAATGACACTAAAATCTTCAATGTCACATCCCGAAATTTAAGAGCGAGAGAAAAATAGTCCATACAACACTAGTAGTCCATTAAAGAACATCTGGCGTCAACACTTTCACACCATCCACAAAACAAACAAACCCGATCTCCGCTGGAATGCATTGTATTACGAACTGTACACAAATGCCTTTTCTAACTAAAGCTACAACCTGCCTTAAATCACCTCCTATAAATAAACCTCACCCAACACCAAAACAATCATTCCATACAAGCAAACAAGGAAAAAATATCCGTAACTAACACCACTATAATTTCAATAGAGTCTATAAAAAGTAAAGAAGTTCCAATATATGCCACAGACACTAGATATTCAGAAAAGCACCGACATACAATTGCTCCACCAAAGTTAACCACAACAGAAAATTGAAAGACAATCAACACACCTGCATCACAACCAGTAAATCAAATCCCAACAATCTGAACTATTACCCATCAACAAAATATCAATGGAAGAATACCTGTCTAGAAATTTTACTAACAGCTTAAATACCAACTATAGCAATCCGATAAGACACAATGAGCAAATCCACACAACCACAAACACACAACAACAACAAAACAAACTCACTAGACTGCTTCGCGACGAGACAATAGATTACCTACCCCACAAACCATTACACCCCTGGGACCCAAGAACACAATCCTTGCATGTCTAAAACAAGGAAGCAAATAAAAAAGAATACCCACATCCCTTCTTCCACACTCCCCAAAACTCCATACATAAAACTATCCCCTGAAGCCAAGAGCAAAAAAAAACTGATCCCAGTACAATCACAATCACACAAAAAAACAAGAGCCCAACGACCTTCACACTTATACACAAAAACACGAGCGCAAAAAAGATTCAGGCAGACAACAAAGCAGAGCGATTCAACCACATCACCTCCCTAGCTCACACCAGTCCCCAACCGCACCCCACCATGAGCTTACAAAACACTCAATACATGAGAAATCACAACCAAGGGGAACCACAAAAAACAATCCAGCTACCCAACCAACAATTTTAATAAACAAAAAGAACAAAATTAAAGAACATACAATCACTGCAAAAATCAAGAGATCAGACAACTATCCCAACGTCCTACGTTTACTACAAACAACACCGAGGGGAAAACCAAACACTTCCCCACCACCAAGTAAACAAAATACACATATCAAACTACACAACACACAACACAACAATACCTAAACAACCACCCCACAAAAACACAACACGCAAAAACCATAACACAATTAAACCCAAGAGACGACAAAAAGACAATATTTACCTATACTACAGCACAACAAAAAACTTAGAAGAAGCATGTAATGCATAGTACAGACTAAGACAGCACCACCAAAATAACCACAAAGCAAAAAACTCCCAAAAAAAACCAAAACACAAAAGGCATTAGCGCTGAAAATTGACAAGAATCTGTTTTATCTGATTGAACCCATCACCATGGCCAGTAATTAATATTTTAACACCTTTCCAGGAGAAAAAGAACTACACCCTAGCTATCTGTATATGACAATATCCAACTGCTCCTTACAATGAGTACAATAACAAGGCAGATTGAGAAAAACACCAACCTCCTTGAGACACACCTTAATTACTCTTATCCATTATAAAGCGACACAACACAACTTCAATTCAATCCTATCTACAAATAATTAGCCACCATTCAACCAATACACTCAACTCTATAAATTCACCCACACATGAACACGCTAATCTCACAAGGCACGCATTACGTCAAGACTAATACACCCCTCATCGAGCCCATCCTCCACAACACACATACCATCATCCCACTGGAATGAGCAGAAAAATCACTCAGAGAGCTACGAAATTTATAGAAAATCACAGATAGCATCCATGACAACCCATTATAAATCCCAATACCAAAAGAACCTACTTTACTGTGAATCTCCACATAAACCTTATATCAAACAATACCAAACCACCCATAAATTATAAGATAACACACCAACAAAAACCACAGCAAATAACAAATACAATCGCCAACACCTGGAAATAAACAACATAACACTCCTCACACCAACTCCTAAGCCCTGACCACAACCTCCAAATGCCAACCCGCTTTCCCCGCCCAAAAACAACCAAACAACTATCTCACCACAAGAAACACCTCACATCATGATCTCGACGAACTGACTACACACACAAGCGACCAGCATAACAGCACAAGAAAAATAATTTCACAAACTAAAGTAATCTGGGACAAACCACTAAACTAAAACAAACCCAACGCGACTATAACAAAATCTCCCCATTGGGAGCAATTACTACAAACATAAACACCTACCTTATGCTATATTATCAGAAAGAATGCACTAAACAAATCAACACATGTAAACCCTACAAGATCCAGTTAACCACCAATATCAACGCAACAGCCCAACAAACAGAATCCTAAGGGCCATAACCATAAAATCCACCATTTAAAATGCCATAAAGAGTCAAAAAGCTAAAGCTATAACAAGGCCCTCATACTCAATCTCCAACAGAGAAAAAGACGAACAAAGCACCAAACAACCAAACCTATTAAGCATTCACAGCAATATACCCAAACAAAAAGCAAGAAAACAAAAAAAATTCACCACAAAACACCCCAACAAACAAAAACAAACAATACCAAAAAACCATAAAGCCACACCCAAACAAGCTTATACCACATCAAAAAAACCTAACATACAAACATCTCACACCTTCCCAACCTAAATAACCATAACAATCAACACGAAAGGGCCAAAACTTATCAACTACCATTTCTTAGTCCTAATTAATACTTCCATATCAACAATAAAACCAACGACGCATGAGTCCACCCACCAACAGCAACATGCATGGACAAGAGACTAATAACACTGCTTTAAGTGCATACTCTAACAAAAGCCATTGCAAATCTAGACATCAAAGACAACACTACTAAACAATCTACTAACCGCGTGATAAAAAAGAAAACAACAACCTGCCAAGCAACACCAAAAAAAGCAGGGCACACATACAAAACCACAGACAAATCAATAATACCATGAAACCACAAAGAAGAAAAACAAAAATGAGAGGCAAGAACCCACACAAATACCACACACAAACCCTCAAAAACATCACAAGACCCAGCAGAGACACACAACCAAACAGCATCGAGCATAAACAAGCCCCAGACAACCACCACACAGAGAACAAGCACAAGATAAAATAATTCCCAAAAAAGCACCACCATGACTTACTCCACATACCCAACCAATCCACCATAATACACATCAAAATTCCATAAATCACTCGCACACACCACACTACTCCCCCCCCTAACCACAACCATAAGCCACAACGCCCTAAGCGACCAACCCCACAACAAATTTATCTCATCATTCACCGAGAAGGCCCGACATCTCAATACCCATTCCCGAGTCAACCCACGACCAATCCAACCGTCTTGCGTCAAAATCGCTTCTAATTCCTCCATACACGGGTATAACTCCTAACTATCGCACCATACTCAAAACTTGGGACCAAAAGACACAAGACGGTACGCATTAACTGTCGATAAGGTCTTGCACACACTAAGATCTCAATAACCAAAATCTTAACACCCATAAACAAATCCAAAACACAAACGTTTAACACACACCCATCAAGTAAAATTAAATCAAGAGCACAACATACCACACTTGCCTATTACTACACTACACTATTCACAATCCAAATGAACTATATAATGCACACCAACAATCACTACTCAAAAAAATTCAATTACAAAACACACCACACGAAACTAAAAATCTAATCACAAAACATCACAAGAAAAATGAGAAAAAGAGTCGATACTAACAGCAACAAGAAATAAACAAAAAATAAACAAAACTGACTCTATATCATCTTAAAACCTAAAAACAAAAAAAATGTAATAAACAGACAAAAGCACTATACACCAGCAACCGCTTGGCACAATAAATGCTACGCAAACGAGAGAGTCACACCCTTAGACAGCCAGAACACTCCCGTTACCTATATAAACCTCCGCACATATCATCCGTCGATCGCACCTCCACTGGGCCAATATTTTCTCTGTCCCCAAACGGGCCTAGCAAGAGCGCGCAGCTGGAAAATGCTGGGCCACCAAGGCTCACACAACACCACCACCAAAAAACAAAAATAGCAGTAACAAGCCTAAAAACCCCAAACAGAAACCCACACACACATTGCCAAGTAAGCGCTCACACAAACACGCAAACATTCGGACGCCGAAAACAAAACCCATCACTAACCCCACCTCCCCACGCGTCACCTCCAACCACACTCAGACCCAAATGAATAACAACAAAACATTGTATAAGGCTCCCTGTATAGACACACAGCTTAGCCCCCCTGTGGCAACCTGTACATCACACATAAATTTACCTTTTCCCATCCTTTTACAATGGCCACCTCAAGTGTCATCTTCTGAAAATGCCAACATACACATGGACATTAACCACATGCCAAAAACCAAACGGAAAATTTGATTGACCTAGAACTGTACCCTCACCTCGTGCATGTATTAGTGCTTACCTATGTTCGAAATAATGACTTCAAGGCTTTTTGGCAATGCACTTGGTTACAAAGCATGACACTTACACTCCAAGCTAATCAAATGTTTTCTCATTGCATCTGTCTACTGTTATATTTATATCAGTGTCTCTAAAAAGCTATTTTCTTCCCTTTTTTATAAGCATTAAATGTAAATGCAGGATTGGAAATATATGCTTTGAAAATTCTTCATAGATAAATGTTTCACAACTAGTGAGGAAAGCCAAAAGTACATGCCTTATGTTTCTGCATATCACACAGCCATTATAATGGACATTCTCAAAGTATACTCACACAAAATTATTGAGGACAGGAACTCTCAATGTGACAAGCATTAGTGATAACCAAAAACACATACGCTCGAAATCCTTGGAGTAAACCAATGTTGATGGCCAGGAGCTCGCAAAAGGCAATTTAAAGAATGAAAACAAAATTGTAATATATTTGGAGAGGTAAGATTATCATCAGTAAGAAGGCACACCATTAATTATGATTTCCAAAGCAGAAAAATCAAACTGAGAGCCAATTAACACCCAATTGCTCCAAGGTTGTTCAAACATGATACATGAAAATGACAATTATACAATGTTACACACCAACAGAAAACCACAATAATGAGATCGAAGATCTATCCTATTACTACAAAATCTGATTGACAAAATTCCCAAGCATGAAATCTATTTAGTAATGGGGGACTTAAATACCAAGGTTGGGAACAGAAAGCAACGGGCAAGCATAAGCTTGAGCCACATAGTCAGAATAGTGAAAGACTGGTAGAACTGTGTCTGGTATCAGCAGGGCCGTCCTTAGGATTTATGGGGCCCTATGCAGTATTATTAAACTGGTGCCCCTATGCCGAATGGCAGCCCAAGCTCACAGCCTGGTGGGGGAGGGGGAGGAGGGATGAGACAGCAAAGAATAATGAGATGCCCCGCTCTCTAGTAGTGTTTCTGAAAAGTAGTAAATTATCATTTGTTACCCAAGTTTTTTCCTCTTTGCTGTCATGCGTTCAAAACCTTTGAAATGCAGACTCCAATATTTCCCCAGTTAGAGGCTCCTCAGATCAGTGGCTAGATATTGTGATGTTTACATCTACTGGGAACTGGCTCTCCAGGATTTGTAGATGTCATTTCCAATTGACCCACTTTTAATTGGTTCCACTCTCATTAGTTTCACCCCATCTGTGTTATTTATACAATGAAAGAGTTGATAAACCTAATATCTAATGTGTGAAATACGAAACTCACATTGTTTCTCTGAAACAGATAAGAAGTGTGATGTTATTGACTATAATTTGGGACCATACAGAAAATGGTTCAACCTAGGCCCTGTAGTGGCACCAATCTTTTATGTAAAGCGTGTACATTATAGATTATAGTTGCTCGTTCTGATTAAGCTGTCTCTATGCATGTGTCATTTTTTAATTAAAGTTATGAATATTAGCTCTAACTGCTCTATACTTCGGACTTATGCTATGCTTCTGGAAACATCCCAGACAAGTTGGTGTTAGCTCTGCCTAGCCTGCTTGGAGGCCCATAAGATCATCAGCTACACAATTAACCTTGGAGAAAAAGGGAGATAACCTTGTAACTCTAGCATAGTCATGAGGGATCCCCACGTTGACACTTCCAGACTCCATTTTGCTGGTGATTTTCCACAGTAAGCAAAGAAGTTCTTTACAGCTCGAATAAGCCGTAAAGGCTGATGCTCATCTCCATCTTGTCTTCAATCCTGTCTTACTTCTGGAGGGACTTTGCTACAAACTGAAGCTCTAACAAGACTGATGACCCATCCCAGCAGGGGTGTACTCCAGAGACTTGATTTGAACCTGCAGTTACTCCATCACTGCTACAAGCCTGAACTAAGACTTTGCCATTCCTGTATGTAGATATGTATTCCATTTAACCATTGCACTAGCTCTCATCCTATATCTTTACCTTTATGAATAATACTCAGCAAGATTTTAGATTCTAAAGGATTGGCAACAGCGTGATTTGTGGGTAAGATCTGATTTGTATATTGACCAGGGTCTGGGTCTTGATTCTTTGGGATTAAGAGAACCGTTTTCTTTTATTGGGGTGTTGGTTTTCATAACCATTCATCTCCAGGACAAGTGGCACTGGTGGTGATACTGGGAAACTGGAGTGTCTAAGGGAATTGCTTGTGACTTGGTTAGCCAGTGGGGTGAGACTGAAGTCCTCTTTGTCTGGCTGGTTTGGTTTGCCTTAGAGGTGGAAAAACCCCAGCCTTGGGCTGTAACTTCCGTGTTTAAGCGATTTTTCCTGAATTGGCACTCTCAGTTGGGTCCTGCCAAAACCGCATCGTCACAGAAGGATTACTCTATTTTTGTGGTTCCCAAACTTTTTAGTATTGCAGTTCCCTTACAGATAGTTTAAAACTTGGTGGCTCCCCAAAACCAAATACTGTTTTTTTGTTTAGTTTTATTTTATTTTAACCAACTCAGGACAATAGATACAAGAGTTCAGGACACTAGATTTAAGAACATTAGAGTTCTGACTGTTTGGGGACTTTATTCAACTACATACATTTAGTTTAATTATATAATCTGGGTTTTTAAAACTATGATTGAAAATATGTATTTTTGGGGTGTTGGGACACAGCCTAAGATTTTAGTGAGAAATAAGAGCCTATTTCAAACTGCATGTTTGCACATGGTTTGGCTGAATTTCTGATAACACCAGATGCAAGCTCTTTCCAAGCTTAACATTTTTGGTGTTTAGGTTTCACAGAAATCATTGCTGAAAACCCAGATTCAGAGATAACTGGAAGTGAATATTAGCAGTACTTTCATAGCTTCATCACCGAGTTCTTCATACTCTCCTCTAGCAGAAACCCAGAAGTCTTTGTGTGTTAGATTTGATTTCTTGAATTTCAGCATATGATCACGTGACAGATATTTCCTAAGATATTTTCTTCAGTTGAGATACAGATGATTGGAATGAAATCAATTGTTTTGGACAATGGGTTTCAAATCCAATCAGTATCTGGAGATTTTTGTACATCAGTGCATTCAGTTTGCCAAATACATTTACCAGCTAAGGTAACAGCCAGGAAATCCACATTACACATGTAATCGGCAAGGTCTTATTTCCCAGAGAGGAAAATTCTGGTTTCATCATGTAATTAAAGAAAAGATGTTGTAAAACTTTCCCACATGACAAACATGTGACGTCACTATGAAACAGATATCTTGCCCATCTCTTCACACAGATTACTAAAACACTGTGTTTTCACTGCCCAGGATCATCATATTCAGCTGAACATTTCTTACGGCGGCTTAGCACTGTGTAAAAACTATTTCAGTATAAAGATAAGATGCACCTGACTCTTCCTCAGCTCCCTTCCACTGTCTTCTGCTGCAGCTGCTGCTGGGGCTGGGAGCCTCTTTGTCTTCTGCTCCAGAGGTGGACTTGAGGCAGAGAGACTTCTGGCTGAATGCTTTCCCCACCCCAAAGTCTCTCTGCTGAAGGCCTCACTCAGGAGTGAAGGGATCACAGCAGCAGCAGCACAAGATGCAGACCCACAGATAAGACAGAAGTGGTTTAATAGTCTCAGTTAGAGAACAGAAAGGGTGCATCAACTAAAATGTTTTCCCACAGACATGTGGTTCCCCCATGAGCACATTGCGGCTTCCAAAGGCAGCCATGGCTCACAGTTTAGGAAGTTCTCCTCTATTTGAATCTTTTGGCAAAATTCTTTGCTAGCAATGTGGGTCAAACACAAATCATATAATCACAGCTGCTATATTTTAAAACAATTTTGGTTCTGTTTTTCATCTTGCAAGCTTATGTCATTAAGGATGCCAGCTATATTCACACTGAAAATATTATCAGCAAATGAATTATGGATTGGAGACATCACCAGATCATCCTGACCTTATGTGCAAAGGCATTACATGTGTTAATACTTTATTCCATGTTATGCACCTATTAAATATAGCGACGTAACTAATCTATTATTTGTGATATATCATATAAACGGCATTTCTATTCAGTGACTAGAGTAACCATACATATGAGAAATTTAATAGGAAATTCATATCAAAAAATTTTTAAAGGATTTTTTGTTTTTTTTTGACTAACTTGTAGAATTTAATACAAATTATATCCTTTCTATTGAGCATTTAAAAAATCCTATAGAAAGAGTATTATCATTTAGGTTTTCTAAGTTTTTAGGGTAATCTCTGTACAATCCTATTGGTTTCATTTCTACTAAATTCTATAACACTCTTCCACAAAATCATTCTCCAGTACTTTCTTGCACAGTATATGCAGATTGAATATTTACCCCACTGTACCTCTTTTGAGTGTAAACCCAGCTTGTTTTTCAGTCACAAAGTTCTCTATCTTGGAAGCAATTCTCTTCATGGTAATGCACAGTTGTATTTTACTAGGCTGTGTCAATGAGACTGTGCAGAAATTTCCACAAACAGCTGGTTCTTCCCCACCTCCCCCGTCCGCCCCCAGCCTTATGAACAGAAACTATCAGGGACTGTGTCTAAGTCCTGGGTCGTCTTCCAAACTCCCAAATCACATGGATGCGTTTATGGTATGACCAAATGAGTGCCTCTCCACCAATTTAAATTGGTCCTACTTGCATGTTATCCATTCCAGCGGCTTTACTGTGTAAGCCAGGGGCTCAAACATCAGACCTCTGTGAAAGTAATAGGGGTAGAGACAGGTGTCCCAGCCAGGGTGGGGTCTCTACCTAAGGATCCCCAGTCTGGTTTAACCTGTTCCTCCCCATTGTTCAAAGACAGAGCTAAGTAGTCTTCATTAGGAGCCTTTTGTTATTTTAGAGTGCTCTAATGAGAACTGAAATCACTTGTGGTGGAACAGCATTTCTGCCCAGCCTGCAAAGAGCTGAAAATCACGAAGGAACTGACCTTCAGTGGTCACAGTAGAGAGGCAGGTGGCAGCAGAAGGTGACTGACAGTTGGCCAGCCATCGAGTGGGTAACAAGGCGGAAAGCAGAGCGTAACAAACAGCTGGTGGGGTGGCCAGTGGAGTGGAACAAACAGCTGGTGGGGTGGCCAGAGGAGTGGAACGAGCAGCTAGTGAGGTGGCCGGCAGAGAGGAATGTACGGTTGACGGGGCAGCCAGCAGAGAGGAATGAGCAGGTGGCGGCATGGCCAGCCAGCACAAATGCTCAGATGGTAGACGAAGCAAGGTGCCTTCTTCCCCAGGTGGGAGATGAACTCACACAGAACCTCTGAATCTTGGGTACTCACTGACCAAGGACAACCACTGTGAGTGGGGTATGGTGAGGGAGCAGAGAGGAGCACAGAAAAGGAACTGTTTGTTGTAGAACTCAAGAACATGAGGAAGAAGGAACTGCCCCACTCACTCTGGGGTGGGTGTCCTGCTCACAGTTTTATGATTACGAACCCTGCTTGTGGCATTTTCCCCAATTAATATCAGGTGACTTCTCTCCTTTCATTAAAAGTTTCTTTTCTACACCACAGACTCTGTGCTTGTGAGAGAAGTATTGCCTCTCAGAGGCACCCAATGAAGGTGTGTAATTTACCCAGGTTACTGGGTTGGGGATCGAGCCAATTCTATGTTGTATTGTTGAAAAGGAACACCTAGATATTGAACCTGCCCTGGTTGCTACCGGCTCCACCTGGCAGAATAGTTAAATTTTGGGGGGCTTGTGCAGGATCCTGGGTCAATATCCCTCATAAGCACATGTGGAGTGATCCACTAAGTTGGGGAAACAATTTTGTTTATATTTTGGGGAAATCATAGTTTGTATAATGGCTAATATGTCAGGTCTGTTGGGTCCTGACTCAGCAGCCCCAAGCTTGGGGGGCTGCAGCATTGGCCACTGAATGGGCAAAAAGCACTGGGGCAAGCATTGGAAAAGGTTGTGTTGTCCCATACTACATCAAGTTCCTATCCCAATTTAAGGTTATTTGCTGGGAGTCCCATCCCAATACCTGGGGAAGAGGAGTTTGAACCCTGGTTGGAACATACCACTTAAATGCTGCAGGAGAGAGCCATACCAGATGCAGAAAAGTGGGCCCATCATTAGACGTGATTTGCACTCTGAAGCTCACTAACCCTCAGGTCAGTGTGAAGAACTCCTTACAGGCCCTCAATCATACCTTTGGGAGCACAGAGAGCTCTGAGGACATTTATTGTAAGTTCTTTAATTCCCGAAAGCCAAGGGGTCAGACTATATGCAGAGGCTGGAGAGACTGCTTCAGAGAGCTGTTCAAAGAGGAGTGTAACTCAAACTGTAAGAGGAACTCAATATCAGAATCCAATTCTACTTCATCTCTGGTTAAGATAATGACAGGAATGTCCCCCAAGTTACTCCCAGCTGATAAAAGAGGTCAAAGAGGAAGAAGAAAGGTAGGCTGTTAGTGAGTTTTGGGAAGCCCAACCATCTGAGTCAGCCAGCTCCCCTGCAAACAGACAGTGTCCAACAAGTGCAGGTCCTAACAGAACAGATAGCTAAGCTGCAAAGTACCATTGATAGATCTAAGACTTCCAGGCATAAGGAGCCTCTGGCTGTGGCGATGGAGAAGTCAGCATTTAGAGTCACCATCCCACCTGAGTGAAGTGGGAAAGAACAATTCTACTACTGAGGAATCAGAGCAGGCTGCACAGCGGGGACAGAAGGATGGGGAAGAAATTTGGCACGATGTGACCTCCAGAAGAAGAAAGAGGAGCGTCCATGTACCAGCAATGGAGATATAGGTGAGCAACCATTTTCATGTTCTCTCCATAGGTACTAATGCGGAGAGTGGACTAGATGATACATCTGAGGGAAGGGAGCAGAAGGAGACTCCACCGATTGGAAGGCATGAGGTGCACTGTACTAGGGATGCAGGTTCCACGACCACTGCTCCCAACAGAAGGAGGCGGGTGGTGGTGGTCAGGGACTCCCTCCTCAAGGGGACCGAGTCATCTGTCTGCCAGCCTGACCGTGAAAACTGAGAGGTCTGCTGCTTGCCAGGAGCTACGATTCACGATGTGATGGAGAGACTGCCGAGACTCATCAAGCCCTCGGATCGTTACCCCTTCCTGCTTCTCCACCTGGGCTAGTTCCCTCCCAAGACCCAGTGCCCTTTGTCTCTGGGGTGCTGCCCCCTGGCAGTACCCCCACAGTCTCAGGGTCTCCCAACCCAGAGGAACACCCACCCACTATCCCCACCTCGCCTCAGTACAAGGCTACTACCAATCATCATCTAGCCCCCACGGCCTGGGGCAGACTGCAGTAACAGCCTACTCATCACTGGCAAGGTTGGGTTTGGACCTGCTGCCTTTGTCTATCCCAGGCTGCCCTCTGCAACCCCCAGTACCCGTTGGCCTGCTACTGGGCCGTAGCCTGGGGCTTTCCAGGCTGGAGCTCCCCAGCTCCTCTGGCCTTTCCCCAGCCCTGCTCCACTCAGGTACTCTGGTCAGGTCTCTGCAGCCAGGTCCCTCCCTCTCAGAAGCTAGAGGGTGTCTTTCTGGCTTCTGGCCCCAGCCCTCTTGTAAGGGCCAGCTAGGCCCTCATTAAGCCAGCCTTGGCCTGATTGGGGCCTGGCCCCCAGCTGAGGCTGCTTTCCCCAAGCAGCCCTGCTTTTTCTTCCCTGCCACAGCCCTCTCCCCGGGCTGTTTTAAGCCTTTTCAGACAGAAGCCGGTGATCACTCCGCTACAGTCCCCTTAGATTTTCCAGTCTTTCTTGGTGCCCAGGCAAGCTGGACTTGGTGATAAATGGTCACTCAGTAAAACTTAATCTTATTTGCCATTGTTTGTATTAGTACTGTTCTAAGTATTTTAGACTACATATCTTTGAATACTATCAAATATTTTATGTTATATGCACATACAGAGAGAGGGAGGGATAAAATATTTGTATGGAAGGGAAAACTAAATTGAGAAAAATGTACATATTACAAAAAAGAAAAACTTAAATGCACACAAAGTAAATTCTTAATGGTCATAATAAGTATAATTTTTATATGGATCTAAGATGAACTCGAAACAGGAAATAACACTTGAAATAGAAAAGTTAGTAAGCAACAAGCACTAATTCTAAGCACATAAACCTTTTCTGAATACTGAGCCATATACTGCCAAGAGAGATGGTTAGAGGTCTCTAAGCTCATCTATGCTATCATTACATTTATCATTTACACTCTGAAATCTGGCCAGCTCAGTACTTTATTACTATTCTACTACCTTAAAGTGTAAAATGTGAAAAAAATCTTGCGTACAGTATCTCATACTTTTCTAATTTAAACTTTTTTCTTACTTACTAATCTTTGTGCAGAGGTCTTATATCAATAAACAGTGTAAATCAATGTCATTGAAATATACCAAATGAAAACAGCAAATTATTATGGACTGTAATTCATTCAAGTTTAACAGTACTGTTGCGATCGAGTTCTTGAACGTCAATGGACCTTAATCTTGCTTCCATTTAAACCAAAAGGAATATTGCCATGGACTCCAATCAGAGCAGGATTGATACAAGTCACTGCAGTAAGGAATGGTGAAAAAGATCTGGGTTCTGTTTCCCAGCTTGTGTAACTCTCAGTGGCCTTGCTCAATATATAAACAAGAGTTGTGAAGGGCACAGAGACAGTAAAACTAGTCTGTGGAAGCAGTGAGACTAGAACTCAGAACACCCAATCCAAAAGCTATTTTGACGGGAGTGGTGGTGGTAACAGTAGCCACCATTTTATTTGAGCCCTATTCAGTGATTTAGTTGTTTGATATACTGAAGCATCACACCAGGGAAATGCATACATTGTGCTAATGGAATGCTGACAGTTTTTGGCAGTAAATCAAGAACAAGCTGTTGTGAGTGAGATACAGAGGGAAAATGGCAATTTTCAACATCTTATAGCTTGGTCAAATCTGGATGGATTTTATAGGACTAGCAAAATGCAACTCTCACACCCAAGACTACGCTCCACTAAATTGCGAAGTCTTGCTACAAACCACAGGCATTCAGGCTCTTTCAAAATATGTATGGTTGGAAGAATTTTTAAAACAAAGTGTTAGACATTTTCCCCAAATACTTTAATAATTTGGCTCTCTTAAAATGCATGTATCCCTTTACCATTTGATGCCCTACATCTGCAACATCTATTTTTTCTTTCAACACAATAATCAGATCATGAGATCTTAAGGTGCCATTTTGGATACAGTGGAAACCACTTGCCATAACTGTAAAGGACAAAAGAGCAAACAACATGGAAAAGACCCTACACAATTTTAATGGCTAACTTATTTCACCAAAATGAATTGAAATTAGAATACTACACCAAAATATTAAGCTAAGGTCCAAAAATGAGATGCTCTACTTTTGTCCTTTATTGAATATGCAAAATGTGGCATATTTGCATGGAAGGAACTAGAATTGCTGATATTGTTCCAGCATTGGTTCATTGTCACAGTAAGGACAAAGAACATGTTTCTGTACAGAACTGTTGACAGTTCTGACACTAAGGTCAAAGTTGCTTGTACTATAAGCATGAGCAGGAATAATTGAGTGTAAATCAGTTATAAATCAATGCCTAAGAGGGAGTATCTCCTTGTAAGAAACAGCTGCAGTTCACCAGAAATGTTATTTGCTTTTTCTTTAGACATACCGTATATTAATCCAGTGCACTTTCTCTGTTAGTTATCTCCCTGTGGGAAAGGTATAGTTCAGGTTATTTTATCCTTCAATTTTTTCTTCTGTGCTGCAGTACAGGCAATTTAGGAGCTCCTACATTGGTATCAATGCAGTTTGAATTGATGTGTCAAGTCCAGGAATCCCAACTAATAGCAAAGCCGAATCAAGGGTGTGAGGGTGGATACATATCATTCAGAGTAGTCTTCAGAGATACTTGACTTATCACTGGCCCATGATAATCTGCTGGCCCATGATAATCTAACATTTTAACACTATGATATATTTAGAGCCCAATTCAGAGGTGACAAACCACAACACAAGTTGTAATGCAATAAGAGGGAGCTCTGACCATTGGTACACCTATATTCCAGCCTACATGGTCCTGCAATAATATTTGTACAAAATATGTCTTGTGAGGTATCATATGAAAACTAAGAACATGGTGGTTATTAATATTATTGTACAATGCATGCGTTCATTATGTGTAAAGTTCTGAATTCCTCCTGTATGATATTACTAGACCATGTTTAAAACAGCCTAGCCTAGGTAAAGATGACAAAGGAATGTGGGATTACCTCAATTTACCTATTAGCAGTAAACAAAGCCATCAAGCTAAGACAAAAAGGGGTTAACTTGATCCTGAACTCAAGAGACAGAGAATTAAAATGGCTTCTACAGCCCAGAGAGACACAGAAGGCTAAATCCCCAGGAGGCTTTCCTGACTTGTAAAACAAAGGAATTCCTTTGGGGACTGAAGTAACAGAGAGAGACTCCCATCTTTATCCTTCACCTTGGAGGCAATGAAGCCAAGCAATTTGATCTCCATGATGGGTCCTGGCCAGCCTGGCCAGTAAAAAGCTGGAAAGAAGACTGTGGTTGAGAGAAACTGTCTTGCATAAACATTGTATCTTGCTAGATGAAATTTTAGATGCACTTTTTCACTTTTATTATTTGCTTGTAACCATCTCTACCTTTATCAGTTTTACTTAGTATCACTTAATCCATGCTCTTTTGTTAATTAACTTGTTTTATTTCTGCTATAAATCAATTCAGTGCTGTCTTTAAAGGAAAGCGTGAATTTGCTCCAGTCAAATTAATAAATTGCTGTACTGAATTTTTAACGGAGCAGCGAACCGAATATATTCTGTGAACACCCAGTGGCAGGGGCTGTGAATAAAAGAGAAACATCTCTGAAGAGCTTTGGGGCTGGAGTTAATTGATTGTTACCAGCTAGGAGAAGTTTGTGCTGGGAGAGTCTTGAGGAGTTTGCTGGTGAGGAAAACAGACTGGCATGGAAGGGAGCAGAGACATAATCTAATTGTCAGCAAAGCTCACTCTTGCTGAGACAGAGAGGTAACACAGTGGCTCAGAGCTCTGCTATCCACAGCATGTGTTATAAGAGTAAAGCAGACACGTGCAATAGTTTAAGGTCTTTGCCTTTCTGCTTTTAGCTTACAAGAGAAACCAACAGGAGAGATTAAGTGTAAAGTTGAGTGGCAGAAAGAAAATTTATTTTTTATCCTCTTACATATCCTTTGAATTATTTTTCCCATAACCACCTCTCCCCTTCTGCTCCTTCAGCACGCACAGCTAAGATCCCAGCAACTTACACCAGCAAATGCACATTGAGTCACTTGAGTTTCACATTCCTATTCAAAAGGGTTAAGAGCTTTTGGATTGGTGATGTATTTGCAACCATCTAGCCATGCTTCTTCCCCTTTACACTTTACAGAAGTTGAGAAAGCAGGAGGAGATCAGGTGGATTTATAGATAAGAGAAGATAGAACACTGATGGCAAGAGTTTTACTAAGAAATGTATACACCCTATCCATAAATTTCTAATAAGGTCATACAATGCCTCTAACCTCAAAGACAATAAAGCATTTAGAGGGAAGAGGAGAATAAGCTCAGTGTGCGCCTGTGAGAAATTAAGTGAACTTGTTGCATGGCAATCAATAATAAGACAGGCTTGATGTGCTAGTGAGTGCTCAATAAGAAAAGAAATTATCCTTGTCATAAAACTTTCCACAAATTCCAGAATCTAGTGAGAAGCTGACAGCTGCCCCTTGTGCAAGCACCTCTGCTGGATGACACAGAGTAACACACTATAACTTAAAATATATATGAGCCTCATTTGAATTATTGGCTTAAACGTATCTAGGCAATGAAAATTCCAGGTAAATTTAAACTCAGGGCCAAACAAAAACATTTTTAAAAATCAGGATTCACACTGGAAATGCTGACGGTCTCTTAACTCTCTTGAAGGAGAGAGCTGGCCTATCAGCTTGAGTAGATCTGATCAAATGACAGTAACTGAATAATTTGTTCAGCAAATTATATTTGTTGCATATTTTTTTCTCAACTAGATGATAGAGGTCAATATGCTTATAAGCCCATATAACTCCTATTTCTGCTCCCTTTGAAGTCAATGGCAAAAATCTGTTGAGATCAGGATTGGAATCATAACTATCCATAACAAAACCCATTAACAACTTTGCTTAAATACAAATGCCTTTATTTTTCAAACATAGCCCCAAATTTTCAAAGGGATCTGAGGAAGGCTGAGAGGATAATAAGTCCCTTTGTGTCAGAGGGTAATGAAAAAAAGATTAGATAAGTTCAAATCAGAGTAATTCTTAATGACGTTTCATTCTAGGGAAAAAAAATAGTTTAACGAATTATCTCAAGCTTGACAGAAATATTCTCCTCGTTCTTCAGAGTAAAGCTAACAATTTCCAGGCCATGGCAACTTTTCAAGCCAAAGTTATATGTGGATTAAAAAAGAGTTTTTATAACAGCGACAACTGACAGTTTAACTTAGAGGGGGCAACAGCCCATTCCCTAAAAGAAGCAGAATGTTGAGCTTCAGGAACAACCAGTTTCCATGCCCCTGAAACCTTTTCGTCTAAAATTATGTGAAATAGTATCAATAACATCATATTGATCAGCATCTCAAGAAAAAATAGAATATAAATATTCTCTAAACACCGGTATTTATTAGCTTAGTACATCAATCACTGCAAGCACTCATGGAATATATGAAAATTATATACTATCCCCATAATTGATTAATATGCTTCTGGACTAGATCATGGGGCAAACTCACAGCCAAATCAGGGCTGCTTGCTCAGCTGTTGAGATGAGTCAGCACTCATTGGAGCCTACAGTGATTCGGCTCTCAGGCATCACTGAGCAGAGCCTGGGTCAGATGACCCCAGGATCAGGTATTTCCATAACCTCAGAGGACGTGCAGATCAGTCAAGCAATCGCACTATCTAGCCTGGAAACCTCCTGTTGCCTTGCAGTGCACCCGATTCCAACCTGCACCTGCTCTTGCCTTGCCTGGATATAGGCATAGAATGTTATGACTGAGGTCAAAAGATATTTACTTGAAATTTCCAAAATATTTTCTTGATTGAATAACAACATGCACAGTCAATAAATCCCTGGGTACACATACGTAGATAACATGGTTATCAGTAACGTAGGACAAAACCTAGGGTGTTTTTATTTTGAAAAAATAAATAAAACACAAGCCTCTTCCTCTTGAGCTAAAAGGAGACCTCCCAGACTTTTGTAATCTTTAATCAACAAACTATTCTGTTCTTACCATCTCTTTAAACGATCACCAAGTAGGGTGACCAGACATCCCAATAAAATCAGGACCATCCCGATATTTAGGTGTTTGTCCCGTGTTCCGACCAATCTTTGGTCGAGCCGCTTTTTTTTTTTTTTTTTGCGCTTCACCAGTGGACACCCCTCCCCCTCATCTGTCCTGATATTTTCTCCTTCTCATCTGGTCATCCTACCACCAAGCAAGTCAAACTAAATGAATTGGGCTTGTTAACTGTTGAGCTACTGAAATGACCATAGTCTGTCTTTGGGAAAGAGACTGGTATCTTTTTTACTTCTCCCTGTTTGAACTGTTCAAGCTTATTCTATTTTACTGCATTATTTTTTTATGAACTTGTTTTTAGTGTGTTAATAGATGTTGGCTTCTGTCAACTTTCTATGTTATGCGTTTTTACTATTATTTTTATTTGTATTAGTATAGCGCCTTGAGGGGACGAGGACTCTTTTTGTGTTAGGTGCTGTATAAACATAGAAGAAAAAGGCAGTCCCTGCCCCAAAGAGCTTACAAGCAAAACATGATTGACTTATCTTTATAGTCCAGCCACTGGCAGGTGACATAATCAAGCAAATTTGATGCCATCCAGTGCAACGCAGTGGTTCACATACACACTAATAGAGGTGGTCAAAACATTTCCTGCTCTTCTCACTCATACTCAGCCTGGGCTGTGCTCTGAATAGTGGAAAAAGTCCATCTCCACATCTCTCTATTTTTTAAACACACTACTGAATGCTCAAGAGCAAGACCACTTGACTGGCAGTAACCTCCTGCTCTAATCAAATCCTAAGTAGAATAACTTTTAAGTTACAATATATGGCATGTTGAAAAGACATATCCGACTTTCTGCCTGAATTTGAATTCTGACTATTTAATCTGTGCAAATATGCTAATGAATTGATTCTGCCATCCTTACTTATGTTAGATAGCATCTTAGTCCTCGGCTAGACTACCCAATGTAAGGGAAAAAAACATTTCCTGTTCTATACATTCTTTGACACATTAAATCACATGTAGTATTTTGCTGGAGTTTTTCATCATTATACTTGTTTTCTTTGCAAATTTGCTTAAATTAATGTTTCTTTTTGACGTATTTGCTTTAAGCGCTGTTGCTGACAGTAACCATTAAAAAGAGAACAAAATAACCAAAGAAGAAATAATAATAATAAAAATGATTGGCACAGAAATAATATAACAAATCTAGAATTAATTTGCAGTTAGAAAATTATATTTTGTTGAGCCTATGACTGAAGTTATCTTGTCTCCTTCTCAAAATAAAAGATCCCTTAAAAATAACTATAATCTCCGGCTAGATGTTCTGCTCCACTTATATTGAAGATGGAGTATTAAAGATGGTTAGCTTAGACAAGAGTGCATGGAAGTTGGTAAGGAGGAGCTCTGCTGCATGCTTGCCCTATTCTGCAAGCCTGTAGATGCCTCTCCAGAGGCATACCATGGGACTGTGGTTTCATAGATACCACGGGTGGGGTTGCAGCAGGGGAGGCAGAGCAAGGCAGCAGCTTTGGAGCACATTGTTTTTATGACAGATGGATCTGCAAGTGGAAATCTACCCAGGAATTAATGCTGACAGAAGCAGGATTAACTATTCATTCTTTTCTACATTCTTAAATGAACATAAGGGGACAAGCATTAGGATGCTTACTACCAGGATCAAATTAGGGTATCTAGGGTATGATACAGTGCCTGTTGAAGCCAAATGAGAGCCTTTTCATTGGCTTGAATGGGCACTGGGTTAGACCCCTAGGGGGCACTGTAGAGGGCCATCCTCTATTTTCCTAACACAAACCAGTTCCAAGCAGTTACACATAGTTTGTATTTTCTAGGCTGTGCCTTTTCCTCCCAGGAAAAGGCCAGAAGCTTATCCTTCTTGAGTGGAGAATTTTATACAACTTGCAGATGAGATTTGTTCCCCTTCTATACATTTTTCTGAAATAGTAAACAACTGGACCCTCTTGTTTTAATAGGATTTCATAATACTGCAGAGGGTACAACTGGCTGTAGTGGGAATTATTGGGATGTCAAATTGAGAGTTAAGATCTCAGCTAAAGAATAAGTAGCACAGTCAGATGAAATCTTAAAAGCAAATATCCTGCTTCCACACAAATACCCCAAAGAAATAAAAAAAAAAAAAAAAAAAAAAGCAGAGAAGGAAGAAGAAAACTGAAAAGCTGCTTATTTAGAGGCAATTTTGCACATAGATCATAAATGGTCTAAACCCTCACTGAGATATCAGGTGCTCTATATTATATTAAGCAACACTCCATAAGCATTATATGAACACTACGATTATTTAGACAACGAAGAGAGGGGATGATCAAAGCCTGGAATTTTTTTTTTTAAACCAACACTTTTATTTGTTTTAATCTGGGAGCATTTGGATGTCATGGGAAATTTATTCCCAGTTTTGAGTCATGGGAAATTTATTCTAGAACTCTTAGGATTGCAAAAAGCTTTATGCTGTTTATACGTATTTAGTTCTTTGATAATCATTACTGGCTTTTATGCTGAGCACTCTTACGATATAGTCAAACATTTCTTCACAAAGCCTATCTTATAGGGATGGAGTGAAGAATGGAAACTTCATACCCTTCTGTTTTTTTTTCTTCTTATCCCAGAAAGGTATGTGAATATCTGGGGATGAATCTTGCAGTTACATTCTTGCAAATAATTCCCTCTCCTGCAATACAAAAGAACTGCATGCTAAATTAAGATTTTGTCATAAATAAAACAAATATATAAAAAAATATAGAAATATTATGATACGTGCCTGGCATTACCCCAGTCGTGCTTCATTACAGCCTTCACCTTTACATTGTCACTGCCCTGAGGAGTTCGCAATGTCTTCCTACGTGTTCATACAATGTCTAGCACAACAGGACCCAATCCTGCAATACTAGGCACTACTGAAATAGACACAACTGTAACTTCAGGCTTTAAAAGACTTCTGAAAATGCAAACACTTCTGATTCTACTTTTGGTTGGAGTATGGCATTTATGTACTCTGATGACTTTCCATGGTTACTCCATCCTTACAAACTAGAATATTCTGTGATTACGTATTTTTAAGCCATCTTTTAGTACAATTAGCAATTACAAACAAAGAGGAGAGTCGGTCGGTACAATAAAAGCTGTTTTATCCAGCACTTCACCAACCGGAAAACTCTATAAACCGGCATTTCTGCTCTTCATTGAAATTCTGGTTTATAGTCCGGTTGGCGTGGGGCAGGCAGGGGGTTGGAGAGTGGGCTCTGGGAGGGCATTGGGGCACAGGAGTGGGTGCGGGGTGCCAGATCTGGAGGATGCTCACTTCGGATGGCTCCCCGCATGCGGCAAGTTGTCTTGGCTGCTCCTAGGTGGATACATGGCAGGCAGCTCAGGCTCTACGTGTTGCCTCCACCTGCAGGAGCTGCCCCTGCAGATCCCACTGGCCACGGTTCTCAGGCAATGGGAGTTGCAGATCTAGTGCTCGGGGCTATATCTGAGGACACTGCTGGTCAGAATATGGGTCTATGTCATTTCTGCTTTACGTTGTATTTATCTTCCCAATTTGGAAGCATTCCCATACAAAGGAAGCATTTGCCCTGTAGTATGGGACTCTGGATTTGATGATAGGTACCTTATATAAGTACTCTCCTTGTTTTCCTGGACTAACCAGCAATCTCTGCTGATACTCCTTTTCAGCAAACATCAAGCCTGTATAGAGGCCAATAGCTTATTTTTGAAGCTACAAAGCTGAAGGGAAAAAAAGGAGTGGAGGGGGGGAAGGAGAATTTAGTGATTCTGTAATATCAATAAATGATTTTAGCCTTAAAATCCTCCCCAAATTATGTTTTCTATTACTAAAACCAAGAAGCATATAAGTTTAGTTAGATAGCACCAAACTGGGCTCCATTTCCACTTTATATTGTTTGATTTGATGATACTGTCAGAATATTCCCCAAAATAGTATATATCACAGTGTGGTACCAAATTTATCTTACAGGCAAGCAATCCTATATAATAGCTGCAGCTTCTATTTGCTTTAAGATGATTTTGACATCTGATGACATTATCCTAAAATATCTGGCCACTGCCTGACAACATGATGAATGGACCACATAAATCAAATCATCTTGTATCAAGTTTACTTTTTCAAATAATATCTGAGCTTAAATTTAGCCATAAAACGTATAGAAGTGTCATTTGTTCTCCCATACCTCCCTGTCAAAATAAAAATCAGAGCAGACAATATTCTGTGAGAAAAAAAATATATATACATATATATACACACACATATCAATCAGACATCGTGGTAATAGACAAGGACCAGAAGACAGCGGTGGTGATAGATATAGCAGTGCCAAGTGACAGCAACATCAGAAAGAAGGAATGTAAGAAGCTGGAGAAGTACCAGGGCCTGAAAGAGGAACTAGAGAGGATGTGGAAAGTGAAGGCCAAAGTGGTCCCAGTGGTGGTAGGAGCACTCGGCGGCTCGCTGACTCTAAGCCTCGGGTGCAGCTGGCTCCAACAGATCCCAGGAACAACATCAGAGCTCTCTGTCAGAAGAGTGCAGTGGCTAGGAACAGCTAGATACTGTTGCTGAACCTTCAAACTCCCAGGCCTCTGGTAGAGGACCTGAGGTTGAGGAAGACACTACCACCCGATAGGTGAGAGAGGGAATTTTTTTTAATATTATACCACACACATATAATATGTACACACACACACACACCCGACACTTTCTTTTATTTTTATTTTTTTAAAAAAAAGTAAGTAAAATTCCTGTCTCCAAAGAACCATCCAAGGTGTACTCCCAACTGCAAATGCAACCAACACAATAACAGCAGAGCCACCAGCAGCAGAAACTGACAGTACTGGAAGAACATATGGAGAAAAGAGAAGACTCATAACCACAGTGACAAGTGGCTGCAGGGCCTGAGAACAGAGCACAGCTATCTCCCAGAACAGAATCCAGTCACCATCACAGTAGAAGACATCCAGCAGCGGGTCAAGAACATGAAGAGCTGGACAGCACCTGGCGACCAGACATGATCCACACCTACTGCTTAAAACCTACAGCAGTGCAATGAACGCCTAGCAGCACAGAATGACCAGCTGCTAGCAGCAGGCTCTCACCCAAACTGGCTACACAAGGAAGGACAGTGCCTGATCATGACAGACCCCTGCAAGGGAACAGAACCGTCCAACTATCGGCCAATAACCTGCCTCCCCCACAACATGGAAGTCCTATCAGGCATCATAGCCACCAAGCTACAGGACCATATGGGCCAGTACATTGAGCCACAGCTCAGAAAGGCATTGGGAACAATACCGAGGCTCAAAAAACCAGTTGCCTATAGATAGAGCAGTCACCCAGACTCAAGGTCTAGACAGACCAATCTGAGCACAGCCTGGATTGACTACAGGAAAGCCTACGACTCAATGCCGCACACGTGGATCTGTGAATGTCTGGCGCTATACAAAGTCAACAGGACGTCTAAGGACCTTCCTCAAGAACTCAATGGGACTAATGGAAGACAACACTGGAAGTCAACTCAAGGCAGCTTGCACAATGGGCATCAAGTGCGGCATATACCAAGGTGATGCCACTGTCCCCGCTGCTGTTCTGCATAGGCTTAACCCCCTCAGCCAGATAATCACAAGGACTGGATACGGGTACAGGTGTCAGGACGAACTACCATCAGCCCCTCCTCTACATGGATGACATCAAGCTGTATGCTAAGAATGACAGAGACATCGACTCGCTAATCCACCTGACGCGGATCTACAGTGAGGATATTAGGGATGTCATTCAGACTGGAGAAGTGTGGACGATGGTAGTGAAGAGAGGGAAGGTAGTCAAGACTGATGGGGTGGAACTACCAGCAGGACACATAGCAGAAATACAGACCAGCTACAAGTGCTTGGGTCCCAAGTCACATGGAAACCACTAATGAGGAGCCAAAGGAGCACAGCAACATCCAAGTATCACCAAAGGATAAGACAGGTCCTGAAGAGCCAGCTCAGTGGGAAGAACAAGATCCACGCCATCAACAGATACGCCCTGCCGCAAAAAGGTTTAGATATGGATAACAAGAAAATATTTTCCTCATTACCGCTAGCTAGGATTAAAATGTATAAAGATTTCAATAAAATAGATACTAAAACACTACCTTGTAGGAAAGCATTCTTCTGTCATCACCACTGGCTCTCTTTACCACTAAAGGTCACAAAGAATCTTCTGCCCTCTAGTATGGTCTGTATGGGCATGATCCCCTCACACAAAGAAGCTAAACCGTGAACTTAATTCTGCCTGCCACTACATTACAGGATGCCTTAAACCTACTCACATCAACAGTCTCTACATCCTTGCAGGTATTATTCCTCTTGGTATACACTGGGAAGTTGCTAGTAGAGTAGAGCACACCAAGCAATGCACAGATCCAGATCTATATAGCACTGATGCTGAGTTCACTGAAGTCACAACAAAGTTTTCTTGCCACTGTTAAACCCCCAACATTGTCAACCAAACAGACTTGGGTTCAGTTATGGCAAATCAGAGTAGAAAACAACCCTGTAGCCCGTGTTCTGCATCTCCCACCAGTCAAGCACTTACCATCTGGTGCAGATCAGCCCTAGACCATATGGTGTTGCCTAAATCAACTCTGCACTGAAACTGGCCAGCCTAGACACATGAGGGTCAAGTGAGGCTACATCTCTGGCTCTAGTACCTGTGACTGTGGCAGAAAGCCTCAAAATACGAAGCATCTCCTGTGATGCCAGCTGCTTGAGCATGAACGTTCTTCCATGGACCTGGCAGAGTGCAATGATCAGGTAATCGGATGTTCAGAGATGTGGTGGGAAGCAGTATGAGGACACAAGAAGAAGACGAAAAAGAGATGTGTATCCTCGTGATTCAGTATAAGCCAACAACCAATTGCCTGGTATTAGAAAGGAATTTCCCTCACAGGCTTGTTATTGTACAATAGTCTATTATGAGGATTTTACACTTTCCTATGAGACTTATTATATGGTTACTGTCACAAATAGTATACCACAGTGAATGGACCATTTATCTGATCTGTTAAGGATATTCCTATTTTCCTACAGTCACGTAACACTGTTATACATAAGGATCTAGTGGCCAAAGAAATACTAGAAGCAGAGGAAGTATGCTTCTTAATCCTCCTCTCAGGGGGTCATGAGATTAGATAAGAAAGAAACTACCCAGAAGAAGAAAAGTATCTCCAGATAGCTGCTAGCAACCTCACTTGTCTATAACTGCAAATCTTTCTACACATATCACCACAAAAAGAAAAAGAAAGGGGAGAAATTACCTGACCCTCAATATCAAGCTATCCGCAATCAGCCCAGTGCCTTGATAGTCTAGCAATTCAGTATAATTTGGTGGAACAAATCTTATGACTTGGAATATTGGCAAGGAGGGTAGAGCATATACAGGAAGGACAAGCTGGGAGCGGAAGGGAAGGAGGAAGTGTTGCCTTATACATCATGAACATAAGTATGTATTCTGATGTCCAGAAGGAGATGAAGGGCAGATCAGTTGTCATGAAGTTAGACATTAGAAAAAAATTTCCAACTAAAAGAACAGTTAAGCTCTAGAATAGGCTTCCAAGGGAGGTTGTGGAAGCCTCATCACTGGAGGGTTCTGAGAATAGGTTAGACAAACATCTGTCATGGATGGTCTTAGTTTATTTGGGCCTGCCTCGGCACATCTTGAGGTCCCTTCCAGCCCTACATTTCTATGATTCTGTGATAATTGCTTGATTATTACAGTAATTGATTATCTGGCCCTTTGATGACATTTCCTTTCACAGAACTAGCCCCATATTGCAATTCTTCAATACACTAAACAAATTAAATGGCAGGAGGCAGGAACACTAGTAGAGAATATCTGCTTGAAATCTAACCACCTGTGGCATAACATCTCATATCATCCTTCTCAATTATAGCATCTGCTAAATTTTAACCAGTTGAACTGTACAGTTTACTTTCTTTTTGTGCAGCTGCATTCTGATATTTAATAATTAAACACGTCATTTTTAGACATGCTGTGAATAAGATTTGGAAAGATCTTTCCCCACTATTCATGATTAATTTAGCTGCCTGAACAATGGACCTGATTCTTCTCTCATTCACAGTGGTATAAATCACGAGTAACTGTTGAAGTTAATGGCTTTACATCAATGTAATCAGGAAGACAGCCAGGTCCAGCTATTCCACCTGACAACACTGAAATTTCAGGACCAGCTGAAAAGAGATGTCAGAATAAAATGGAACGTTTGGGGTTACAGTCTCTTTGGGATGATTCAAGTCTGAAGATGAATAAACTACTGTTCTTATACAGATATTGGATCACCATTTACATTGACTCAAAATTTAACTTACAGGGTCTTGTAGCAAAGAAAGGTTTGGCTACATATAAAACCCTTCAACTTATTTATAATTTATCACCATCTTAATTTCATCACTATAGGCTACTAGAGTTGTTCAAATATTGGTTATCAAATTATGTATATAATAAACTTATGGTTAATAAATTGGACTTTTCATTGTTTATCTAAATTGCTCTGCAAGTAAAACAGTGCATTAAGAGATTTTTCAAAATAAAAGTTAGAAAATGAATCGAGCCCAGATCTCTAAGCTGCAAGGCCACAGTAACCAGAAATAGGGAACATTAACAGAGAAGTAAGATTTCACTCATCTTATTAAAATTCTGTTCGTCTCCTTTGAAATCCTCTTAGTATCTTCTGATTTAATTTCCCCAAAAGCAATATCTTTAAGGCACATTACAATCCATAGTATTTATGATGTCACAGAATGATGCATTCTGGGCTATTGTCAGAAAAACCAGGAATTATTATACCGTAAGGATTTTATAAAGGAAAAAACCAGAATTTAAATCTATTCTGAGCTGATTACCACTCCCAATCCTAAATAATATGGGGAAATATGGGCTTAACTCAATTTTCATGTTTGCTTTCCAAGTCACCTGTAAGAACTCGTCACTGCTGGACACTTCTGCTCACAGAACCATAGGAAACGTATAAATTTTTTAAGGATGAACATAAAGTCTCATCACTATTCAAAAGCTTTAAAAATGAGGGCTATGTTTTAAATGACTTAGTGCTTATTAGAGTTAAATTTAGAAGAACCACCTCCTGTATAAAATACTATTTTAAATACGTGTCCGAGGTGCAGTACTCTAGGATCCTATTAAATTATAATTAGACCAATTTATAACAGAATTTATTAGAATATTTTTTCTTCATTGAAATATTACATGAAGTTTAAAACAGATCAAAGTGATTATTCATTTTAAAATGTTCTAGGAATGTGTCAGCAATGCCTTATTAAAGCCTCAATTAGCTTCTTAGGCTTTGGTATATGATAACCTATTGTTCTAGTGGCAAAAATAAAGAGACTGCTGAACTTAACTATCCAGAGTAAAGACTCACTGCAGTCTTGTGACTTGTACAGAAAAGATCAACATTTTCTGAAACAACTTCCAACTGAAACACACATTGACTTAAGTTGTAGCAGTTTTCTCCCCATATCTACCTGAACAAATAAGAACATGTGTGTGTTTGTTAAGCGGGAAGTAACAAGTATTGTATCTACCTGATTTGCATGTGCAAATATAAGTTCTTGAGCTTGGAATCAGATCTGCATGGGCATCCCCTGGCATTCATATGAAAACCTACTGAAGTCAATTAGGTGAACCTCTGAGAAGTCAGGCCACAGACATGGGTTTAGGTGCCTAATTTTGGTAGCCCTTCAAGCTATAAATGGAAGCACAGGCAACTAAAGCAGGAAAATAAAACAAACAAAAGAAAATCCATTCTGGGAAGTTACCTTGGACATGGTACTAAAGTTCCCATAACTCAAGATGAAAGTAACAAAAGCCTCCTAGACCTTCTGTGTTAAGAAAAACAAAGTCTCTGTTCCTTCCTTTTCTTCAAAAGGAAGAAAAAGAATTCCAATCTTCTTTAAATAAACAATCTGTACACAAAGAGAATCACAATTCCTCCTCCTGGGAAAATTCCTATGGGCTTTCAAGAAACTAACTCACAATCTTCCCTCTGTGGGCATCTTCAGCACGGCTACATGCCTGCACAACAACTCCCAACAACTGCTTTCTTCTTCTTTTGAAATGCTATGATCTAGTTTCATAGAAGGCTAATGAGCCCCAATGTTTTGGGATCTGGTGAGTTCACTCTTTACTACTCTGGTCTGGAAACTCATGGCTTCCTGACCATCCTGGGTCCCTGATCGGTATCAGACCTGGTCACAGCCCAAATTTTGAAATTTTTTAAATGTGTGGCCATTCTGTCTCTGAAAATATGAGTCTTTCACACCCCAGAGTTAAATATTTGTCAATAGGATATCGCTGTCAGAAGCCATCTGAGATAAAAAAATGCAGGGCACTGAGTCTCAGACTCCAAGTTTGCTAACTCAGGCTCTTGAGGGTTGGGCTTTGGGACTAAAAAGAGCAGCATAGTTTTGGATTTGAGGCCCTCCCATTTCATGGGATCTCAGATCCTGGGCTCCAGCCCAAGCCCAGACATCTACATCAGAATTTGATAGCCCCGCACCCTGAGCCCTGCAAGCCCATCAGCTGACCTGGGCCAGAAGCTGCAGTACCACAGGTCTTTTACTGCAGCATAGTTATAAAGCCATCCTACTTTTGTCTTTATAAACAAATAAAAAAGTTACAGGTGACAGCACACCCTAATGAAACGATTGATTAAAAGCACACAATGGCCTCAAAATGAGTAAAGAGAAGGCTGAAGTCATATGGATGTCTTGTACAGAACCGAGACAGATGAACCTTAACATCAAGGGCCAGATACTAAATCAGGTTTCTGCATTTAAGTACGTGGGAGGCTGGTTAGCAGCAAGCAGAGAGATCAGCAGAGAATTGCAGCAACCCTGCTGATGGCAGGGGAAGTCTGATGCACAAAAAGTGGAGTGATTTATGATAAATAGATGCCCAGAAAGCTTAATGGACTATACATAATGATGGTAAGACCAGCTCTTCTGTACAGATCAGAGTCATGCAGTTAAAGAGAGGCACTTGAGAAGACATTGAAATAAGATGTTTGAAGGCAGTAAGAGAGGTGACATTGCTGAAACTTATGTGGAACAATGTGATCAGGAGTGAGAACAAAGTCTGCAGTGTCAGAGAGAAGCAACCAGAGAAAAGGCTGAGATGATTGGGCATGTATGAAAGATGAATGAAGGGAATCCTGTTAGGGAAGGATGAGAGGTTAGAGTCTGTGGGCTGAGAGCAAGAGAATGGTCAGGTAAAACAATAGCTAGACTGTGTGAGAGATGATGGAGTAGATATGGAGTGAGTGTTGGATCAGCAAACCTGGAAAAGACTGATCTGGCAAACTGAGTATCCAGCTAGCTGGCAAAGAGGAGGAAGAAGAAAAAGAAGCATTTACATTTCTTTTATATTCTTCCCTTACATATCAGACTGATCAAAAACTTTTTTTTTCATTTTGATCAAATAAATATTAGCATTTATATATGTTTGACAAGCAAGTACTTGCCTCCACCTCATCCCCCTCCGCCAAAAAAAAAAAAAAAATTGTGGAAGGAGTGGTAAAATTTGCCCCAAAACTATCCCTGCCACTTTTTTCAATTCTTTCAGATGGCAAGCAAAGGAACAGGATGTTGGACTCCAGAAGACAGTCCATCCTAGAAAGAATATGTCCAGGAGCTTTGCTGGCAGGTGGCAGCCATGCCTCTGGCTACTTCACATTACTGTTGATAGGTTTTCTGGATTTTTACGTTGTATTAGATTTTTGAAAACTTGCCAATGACCTATATACATGTGATATTTATGCAGAAAATCAACAATACTAAAAGGATGTGTATGGCAAAAGATCAGGATCCTTGGAATCTCAGCTTGAATGTCACCTTTCTATTAACTACTCTCATATGAAAGTTGGGAAGGAACTAACAAATGAAACTGCAGGAAAATAGTTTTTCCTTCACAAAACTGCATACCCACTACTGAGCCATGGACTGGTAGGGCTTGACCTATTCAAATTAAAATTATAAACACTTTAAGGGAGCACATTTCCAACATCGACAAATCCAGCTTCCAATCATTTTGAGCTGAGCTTACACAGTGCCTCTCTAAATGCTGATTCTTTGTCACTCTAACCCTCTGGAAGATCTCTAGGATTTGTGTCAATAAAAGGGGTTTTCCTTTTCATTCAGAAAGTGTTTTGAATTGACACTTGTCAGGACAGCAGGGCTCTGTACAAGATTACACTCAAAAAATCTCAACATTTGTTGCCCCCACTCACCTCTTTCTTTTTAAAAGACAAATGTTTTCAGGTCATACACTATGAATTACCTTAATTTAAAGTATAATGATGGGGAGTGGAACAGAGAAGGAAACAGAAACTGCCTCCTAAAAATTGTTAAAACCCAGATGTAGTACAGACAGAAAATAAAGGAATTAAAACAGACTGATCAATAATATTCCCATTCACTTAGATTGTTCTTTTTTATGCACTATGCAGGCTTTGGTGAGTGTGTCTATACATGAGACAGGTGCCCAGAAATCACCTACTACAGGACAGGTCCAACACAGAAAATAATAGACCACCACTGGCCATCACATACAGTCGCCAGCTAAAACCTCTCCAGCATATCATTAATGCTCTACAACCTATCCTGGAAAATGATTCCTCACTCATAGACCTTGGGAGACAGGCCAGTCCTCGCATACAGACAGCACCCTAAACTGCAGCAAATACTCACCAGCAACTACACATCACACACCACAGAAACACTAACCCAGGATCCAATCCCTGTAACAAACCTTGTTGCCCAGTCTGTCCCCATATCTACTCTAGCGACACCATCAGAGGACCCATCCACATCAGCCACACCATCAGGGACTCATTCACCTGCACATCTACTAATGTGATATATGCCATCATGTGCCAGCAATGCCCCTCTGCCATGTACATTGGCCAAACCAGACAGTCTCTACATAAAAGAGTAAATGGACACAAATCGGACATCAGGAATGGTAACATACAAAAGCCAGTAGGAGAACACTTCAATCTCCCTGGACATTCTATAACAGATTTAAAAGTAGCCATGCTTGAACACAAAAAATACTTCAAAAACAGACTTCAAAGAGAAACCGCAAAACTAAAATTCATTGCAAATTTAACACCATTAATTTCAGCTTGAATAGAGACTGCGAGTGGTTGGCTCACTACAACAGCAATTTTCCCTCCTCTGGTATTGACACTTCCCCATCAATTATCGGGAGTGGATTACATCTACTCTGATTGAATTGGCCCTGTCAGCACTGGTTCTCCACTTATAAGGTAACTCCCTTCTCTTCATGTGTCAGTATAATAACGCCCGGATCTGTAATTTTCACTCCATGCATCTGAAGAAGTGGGTTTTTACCCACGAAAGCTTATGCCCAAATAAATCTGTTAGTCTTTAAGTGCCACCAAACTCCTTGTTGTTTTTATACACACCACTGCCATCTTCTGGATGGAATTAAAACTGATAAATTATGTCAGAAAAGCCCTAATACTATCACTGCTAACGGGAATTCTTCTTTACACTGCTCAAGTGGTAGGGGGAATTGTGCCCATCTAGCTCTCCACACACATTTCCAATCCAAATACTACTGGGCTCAAGTTCCAATGTGAAGAGACTGAAAGGAGGAACGCAGTTTGAGAAAAGAGGATCAGTTAGCAGAATTCCCTCTACCCCTCACCAAAAATACCACAAAACAAACACCACTCCCCAAGAAAATACAGAGTATATAATTAGGCTGGTACATACATACATACATACACACACACACACACTAATGTCAGTGTACCTTGGGCTGTTCTGGCCTTAAAGAAAGTTTGTCCATCAGATAAGCTTTGAAAAAAAAAAAAAAATCATATGGGGGGGTGGGGATGAATTGCATAATTATCTTAACAAACCTCATAGTTTGCCAGATTCTCAAAAAACTCAGTATACCAGGTTCAACTAATTCATTTATATATATTACACAAAGAAAAAACCCAAACACTTTCTTAAGTAACAGTTAAGATTGCTAAAAGAAATTCAAGAAGATGTTCTATTGAATACATGGGAGGTGGGGGTGGGGAGGGAGGGACAAAGAAAGTAAGAATAAAAAATCCTGTTAAAATATGGAAGACAAGCTAAGTTTACATAAATAATTCTGACATCAGACTAAACACTGAGTTCATGCACACTATTAAATACAAAATTCTCAGTGACTTGCAACTTTGTTCATGTTACAAAACACCCCCCACAATAGCTGCAAAGTATAAATTAACCACATAATAATAGTTGCCAAAGTGGGGTTCCCTTCCATCAAACCTTACCAGATCCATCAGCTGCCAAAAGAACTAGAAGTGTTCCCTTCTCTCTAGCTACCACTAGACAATAGGATAAATTGCCCCACCACGACTCACACAACTCTGGGCATCTCATCTCCTGGTAGTTCTGTAACACATATGTAATTAGCACTGAAACTGGAATTATCCCAGATACAGAAGAAAGACAAAATGCAGGGGATGTGGTTTATTTGGGCTGCAGTTTTATTAACTTGCCTGGGAACTATCCAGTACTAACTTATACTGTACAGGTTATGATTCCTCACTTAATCGTTTCCACTAGGAGGAGGGCTGCCATTAGCCTACCACCACTCAGCTGGTTCCAGCCCATTGCTAGGACTCCATTTCTTCCCCCTTCTCCCTACCCCCCCCCCCCACACACACACACACTTACTTGCAAGTTAAGGGGGTTGAGGAAAGGGGATTGTCTCCTCACTGTATCAGACATTAAGAATTCTAACCCTCTTCCTCAGCTTCTTTAAGAGTATGCCTTCTCCTAAATCCACTTCTAACTCTGGTTTATCAGGAAACTAGCACTTCCTCCCCCCGCATGGAAGGAGTACCTGCTGAATTGCGACAATCTGAACTGTATCTCCTGACCTACCCCACTGGGAAAGATGAGAAAAACAAAAACACAAAACCCACTCCTGCCCCAGTCAATCTAAGGGAAAAACTCCTTTCCAGTCCCTAAAGAGGTGACTAGCACCATGCCCGCAGCAGACCAAAAAAAAGAAAGAAAAGAAAAAGATTTTTTTCAGCACTAATCCCAGGGGTGGGACATGCTAATTCAAGAATGAGATGGGGCTCATGATGAAGGAAGAGTTTATATACTTGCATTCAGCTGTACAGGGGCCAATGTACCCTGAACCCTGTTGTCAGAAGTGTGTTGTCAGATGCTACTGGTTTGGTGCTTTGCTCTCTCCTTGTTGGTATCACTCGGCTGTGTGCGTGTGTTCCCTCTGTGTGCTGCCCCAGCTCTGCGCAGATAGCTGACACAGCAGACCCGAAGAGAACCCCAATGACCACAGAGTCTAGTAAGGTACGAAGGCACGTCGGCCAGGTTTATTGCCGTATTGGACACAATAATAGTTCCCTCCAGATTGTTACTCTACAAGGCATACTACGAGTATGTGCCCACAGTCAATGGACTTGGCTCAGTCAGTGGCGGGACTTTCCACTGCCCCCTCGGCTGGACCAAGACATCACCCCAGGGATACATTCTTATACACAGGTACAAACAAGTTACACATCACTCCTGACGTATTGAGTTGCAACCCCTCTACGTAGCAAGGTACAGCCCTTCTACGTGGTAAGGTGCCGCCTCTCACCTTGTACATGTTGGTTAGAACAAAACAACTCTATCCATCATATTACTCTTTTGCCCCTGTCATTGGGATGGGTCAGTCTGTTCCTTGTTATCTGTGTGGAATGTGCAAGTATGTGAATGTTCCAATCTCTAGTGTTCAGTACCTTTTAGGTACGTATCTTCTTGCAGCATCAGCCCTTTCCTTGCCAGCTTCTGTGAGCAGGGCTGCTTCTGGCTCACAGCTTCACTTTGTTTTATGTTAGCAAAGTCTTGACCATTAAAATCCACTTCTAACTCTGGTTTATCAGGAAACTAGCACTTCCTCCCCCCGCATGGAGGAGTACCTGCTGAATTGCGACAATCTGAACTGTATCTCCTGACCTACCCACTGGGAAAGATGAGAAAAACAAAAACACAAAAACCACTCCTGCCCCAGTCAATCTAAGGGAAAAACTCCTTTCCAGTCCCTAAAGAGGTGACTAGCACCATTGCCGCAGCAGACAAAAAAAAGAAAGAAAAGAAAAAGATTTTTTCAGCACTAATTCCAGGGGTGGGACATGCTATTCAAGAATGAGATGGGCTCATGATGAAGGAAGAGTTTATATACTTGCATTCAGCTGTACAGGGCCAATGTACCCTGAACCCTGTTGTCAGAAGTGTTGTTGTCAGATGCTACTGGTTTGGTGCTTTGCTCTCTCCTTGTTGGTATCACTCGGCTGTGTGCGTGTGTTCCCTCTGTGTGCTGCCCCAGCTCTGCGCAGATAGCTGACACAGCAGACCCGAAGAGAACCCCAATGACCACAGAGTCTAGTAAGGTACGAAGGCACGTCGGCCAGGTTTATTGCGTATTGGACACAATAATAGTTCCCTCCAGATTGTTACTCTACAAGGCATACTACGAGTATGTGCCCACAGTCAATGGACTTGGCTCAGTCAGTGGCGGGACTTTCCACTGCCCCCCGGCTGGACCAAGACATCACCCCAGGGATACATTCTTATACACAGGTACAAACAAGTTACACATCACTCCTGACGTATTGAGTTGCAACCCCTCTACGTAGCAAGGTACAGCCCTTCTACGTGGTAAGGTGCCGCCTCTCACCTTGTACATGTTGGTTAGAACAAACAACTCTATCCATCATATTACTCTTTTGCCCCTGTCATTGGGATGGTCAGTCTGTTCCTTGTTATCTGTGTGGAATGTGCAAGTATGTGAATGTTCCAATCTCTAGTGTTCAGTACCTTTTAGGTACGTTGATCAAATCACTCTAAACTCTGTTTATCAGGAACCTAGCACTTCCTCCCCCCGCATGGAAGATACCTGCTGATTGCGACAATCTGACTGTAATCTCCTGACCTACCCACGGGAAAGCTGAGAAAAAAAAAACACAAAAACCCACTCCTGCCCCAGTCAATCTAGGGAAAAACCGCTTTCCAGTCCCTAAAAGAGGTGACTAGCACATGCCCGCAGCAGAACCAAAAAAAAGAAAGAAAAAGAAAGATTTTCAGCACTAATCCCAGGGTGGGACCATGTAATTCAAGAATGAGAATGGGCTCAATGATGAAGGAAAGTTTATATACTTGCATTCAGCTGTAGCAGGGCCAATGTACCTGAACCTGTTGTCAGAAGTGTGTTGTCCAGATGCTACTGGTTTGGTGCTTTGCTCTCTCCTTGTTGGATCATCGCTGTGTGCCGTGTGTTCCCTCTGTGGTGCTGCCCCGCTCTCGCAGATAGCTGACACAGCAGAACCCGAAGAGAACCCAATGACCACAGAAGTCTAGTAAGGTACGAAAGGGCACGTCAGCCAGTTTCATTGCGTAATTGGACACAATAATAGTTCCCTCCAGATGTTACTCTACAAGGCAACTACGAAAGTATTGCCACCAGTCATGGCCTTGGCTCAGTCAGTGGCGGGACTTCCACTGCCCCCCTCGGCTGGACCAAGACATCACCCCAGGGATACATTCTTATACACCAGGTAAACAAACAAGTTACCATCTCCTGAGTATTGGAGTTGCAAACCCCTCTACGTAGCAAGGTACAGCACTTCTAACGTGGTAAGTGGGCCGCCCTCACCGTTGTACATGTTGGTTAGAAAAACCAACTCTATCCTCATATTACTCTTTTGCCCTGTCATTGGATGGGGTAGTCTGTTCTTGTTATCTGTGTGGAATGTCAAGTTATGTGAATGTTCCAATCTCCTAGTGTTCAGTACCTTTTAGGTACGTATCTTCTTTTTGCAGCATCAGCCCTTTCCTTGCCAGCTTCTGTGAGCAGGGCCTGCCTCTGGCTCACAGCTTAACTTTGCTTTATGTTAGCAAAGTCTTCACATTACTTTAGCTCAGGCCTTAGGCCTCATACCAGACCTCTGATACCAAGGTTTATACTTCAGGGCCTCCTCTTACTACAAACCCTATCAGTGCGAGAGCCACCATTGAAAGAGCTAGGCAAAATGGGTATCGGTCACCACCAAATCTTAATTCTCCACTCACTCACTATGATGGCTGCATTCTACTTCCACTTTGCACAGATATAAATGACTACAAAAGTTGGAAGGCAATGAAGGATCAGATCCACTGGGAACAACTGATTACTCTATGGCCCCTTTGCACCATCTGTAGATTTAAAGGAACTATGACCGAGGTAGAAGTCCCTCTGGGAAATACCATCAACACAGAGAGGTTGTCCCCAGCTGTACTAGAGCTACAGAAACAACTTTATGCTGATCCCCATCCCAGCATTGCTGCACTCTGACTAGGAATGGGGAAGGGGCAACCATGGATGGAGCATTGCTTCACTCTGGCTTCTCTCTGCTATTGGATTGCAGATGCAGTCAGATTATAAATTAGAGCAACCCTAAACCTGTTCTGGTTTAGGTTAGCCCCCAGGCGGCCTTAGAATATTGAGAGCTGAATGGTGGCTGAAAGGTATACAACTTACATGCAAGTACGCTGGTTGAAATAAATGATCACTATCAAGACAGTGAAAATGAAAAGTCTGGCTGAAAGATATGCCAGCTATAGGAAAAGCAGTTAAAGTGAATTACATAGACATCAAAATCTGTGAGAAAACTGTTGCAACTCATTCAGGTTACTGGGCCACTCAGCCCTGGGAAGGCAGTAACTTGATTTCACACAAGATAATAATCAAATGCACTGAATTTAGTTGTGGCTTATGTTTTCCCCAGGTGAGTACATATGGTAAACACTAAGAATATTAAGGCATTGCAAGAAATATTTGCTGTTTATGGGGAAGGTGGTGATGGAGTATGGGTGATGGAGTATGGGTGATTTGTTAAACTTAATGACTAAGCTTAAAACATTTTAATTATGACACCATTAGTATACTCCCATTGTTTTTTTTAAAAGAGGTACACTTGTCATGGACCTCAGTTCAAGTAGCATATCTACTGGACAAAGCTTTGTAAGTCAGCTACCCAAGCGTGACACATCTCTGGTTTGAAATCAAAGTTTCCCTTCTTCTAGGCAAACTGCCTACTGAAACTACCAAGCCCCTTCTGCTCCAACAAGACTTATTTTAAGGCAGACTTTATTCACCTTGGCATCCTCGTCATAGGTCCTGTGTGATATTTTATAGTGGTAGCTGCACCACCAGCTACCCCATCATGACCTGCTCAGAGATGCTACCAGTTGCTTATTGGATATTCACAGCATCCTGCATCTGCAGAATGTTCCCCTATCCTCCACCCCGGAATGTCCCTGATGGATTGGTCACTCCTTCACAGGGCACGTCCAGTGAAGATCTGAGAGTTATATTGGTAGGATGGCTTTTAAAATGACTCTGGACAGAAGATGACCAAGGGTGAGGTCAAAGTCTCTGTATATGGACCAGATGTCAATAGACCTTAGCGAGACCCATTTGCACGACAGATAGGTGTACAATCATGAGTTTTGGAAGAAGGCTATAAAAGTCATTGATTCTGAATAGGACAGCGGCAAGAAAGAAGAAAAAAATGATTTATAGTTTTACCATTTTTCTTTCACACTTAATAAAATTAAAAATCACAATGAATATACTTATTGAAAAAAATCAGCCTTAAATCATTTAAATAACCCTAATATTCAAAATCATTCATAAATCACAACTAGAAGAACTGCTGCAACTATTTTCTTTGAGAGTTTGGAAAGGATGGTTTTCCACAGCCCACATCAGTGCCCCCTGTTGAGGAGGAGGACTGTCACGAAATGCTAAGCACAAAATAGGACACTAAGGCCAGATCTACACTGCGACTTTAAATCGGTTTAATGGCCGATATACCGATTTAACGCTGTACCCATTCACACGAAGTCGTCATTAATATTGAGTTAAACGGCTCCTTAAATCGATTTCGGAACTCCTCCCAGATGAGAGGAGTAGCGCTAAATTCGATAGTGATAACTCGGATTAGGGTTCGTGTGGACGGAAATCGACATTATTGGCCTCCTAGAGGTATCCCACAGTGCACCACTGACCGCTCTGGTCCGCAATCCGAACTCGGATGCGGAGTGCCGGTAAACAGGAAAAGCCCCGAGACCTTTTGTGACATGCTTTTCCCCTGCCCTGAAACGCCATAATACAAACATGAGAGCAGCCCTCACAGTGGAGAAGCAAGTGGCAATAGCCCTCTGGAAGCTTGCAACGCCAGACAGCTACCGGTCAGTCGGAAATCAATTTGGAGTGGGCAAATCTACTGTGGGGGCTGCAGTGATGCATGTAGCAAAGCAATCGTTAACTGCTGCTACGAAAGGTTGTGACTCTGGGAACGTGCAGGTGATAGTGGATGGCTTTGCTGCAATGGGTTCCGAACTGTGGTGGGGCCATAGATGGAACCCATATCCCTATCTTGGCCCAGAGCACCAGGCCCCCAGTACGTAAACCGCAAGGGGTACTTTTCAATGGTGCTGCAAGCACTGGTGGATCACAAGGGACGTTTCACCCACATCCACGTGGGATGGCCAGGAAGGGTTCATGACGCTCGCGTCTTCAGGAGCATTAGTCTGTTTAAACGGCTGCAGCAAGGGAATTACTTCCCAGACCAGAAATAACCATTGGGGATGTGGAAATGCCTGTAGTTATCCTTGGTGACCCAGCCTACCCCTTGATGCCATGGCTCATGAAGCCATACACTGGCAGCCTGGACAGTGGTCAGGAGCTGTTCAACTACAGGCTGAGCAAGTGCCAGATGGTGGTAGAATGTGCATTTGGCTGTTTAAAGGGTCGCTGGCGATCATTACTTACTCGCTCAGACCTCAGCCAAACCAATGTTCCGCTTGCTATTGCTGCTTGCTGTGTGCTCCACAATCTTTGTGAGACTAAGGGGAGACATTTATGGCTGGGTGGGAGCTGAGGCAAATCACCCTGGCCGCTGAGTACGAGCAGCCAGAGACCAGGGCGATTAGAGAGCACACCTGGAGGCGCTGCGCATCAGAGAAGCCTTGAAAATGAGTTTCAGCACGCCCAGGGTACGGTGTGACTCTGTTTGCTTCCCCTTGATGAACCTCCGCACTTGATGGACTTATTCAGTGTAAGCAACCCACCCTCCCCTTTTGATTACAGGTTGGCGAAGGAAATAAATTCAGTCTCGTTTAAAAATCATTTATTATTCATTAAAAGTAATTATGCATCTGTTAAAATCATGTGTTTTTCCTTACTACTTTTCCCTGTAGCAACCCATCTCCCCCTTTCGATGTATTCTTTATTACAAAGGAACTATAAAAAAAGGCAGAGAATTAGGAAGTATCCCTGGCTGCTGTGCTTTGGAAGGAGGGGGAAGGGAAAGGCCATTAAGCACATTGTAGCGTAATTACAGCCTTTTACTTGAACTCTCCAGGGGGGTAGAGGAGTAGGCGGGTGCAGAAGCTTCCCCACGCGTTCTTACACGTCTGGGTGAGGGAGATATGGGACATGGGCTTGCAGGGAGGTTTATACAGGGGCGCGCAGGGCACTCTGCTACTGCGCTGTTCTTCCTGAAGATCCACCATGTGTTGGAGGATATCAGTTTGAGCACGCAGCAGATCCAGCGTTGCATCTCACCAATGCTGGTCTTCCTGCCTAGCCCTCTCAGATCGTTCACTGGCATCTTTCCTGTAGTTTGCTACCACATCCTTCCAACATTCTGTTTATCCCTCTCATTGCGTGTTACTTCAATAATTCTGTGAACATTTCATCTCGCGTCTTCTTCCTCCGCCGTATCAGAGCACGCCCTCGTGATGGCGTAGGGACTGCAGAGAAATGTGCAGCTGCATGGGGGAGGCAAACCAGGGTGATAAGTATGTGGAAAGATACCTTTTACAGAACAATGCTAGTACTCTTTCACAAAGAACACTATCCACCTTACAGAGCACATGTGATCTCTATACAGGTCGCATTTTGTATCGTTTAAATATTCAGTGTCTGTGTGACTGGTGTGGCACACACACAGATGCAGGTAGGCCACCCTACATCCACGCGGCGATGGTAAGTAAGGCTTTAAAAGTTTGACTTCTCTGCCGTTCATAACATAGTGATCTATATGATGCCTTGCTCCTGTTAAGAGGAACCTGCAAAGCCCAAACCCCCCTCTTCACATCCATCAACAGCGCATGGCTCCTATCATATACGATCGCTGCTAGTGCTCACCCTACTTCACCCCCCGCGCAGCGCGTTGCTGGTAGCTGGGAAGAATCCTGCTTGCCAGACGCTGAAAACTCGTCGCATATCCCTCCTCTCCCCGGCTCTGGCCTGTAGCAAAATCGCCATGTCTGCCCCCTATTTACATTCCTGATTTCTACAAGGTAACAATGGATGATATCTCTCTCCTGGAATACCACCGCAGGAGGCAGATCGTTTGTTTCTGCAATGCCTTCAGTGCAATGCCTTCAATGCCTGCAGTACCAAATGTCTTGCAAAATGCATGGCATTGAAAAGTTACCTACTATAGGGAACGGATAAGGCTGCCTTGACCAGAAATGTTCTCATATATCATAAGGCTTGTTGAGTTCCTCCACGATCGATTCATGGAGATTAATTTGGAGGATTTTCGCTCCATCCCCAGACATGTTACAAATTTTTTCCTGTTACCTTAATGGCTGCGACTGCAGCAAAGCCCTGGTGTCAATGCGATCTAAAAACCATCTTGTTTAAATCCGTGTTTGATACAGAATGAAGGGACACTTACCGGAGTCATTTCCATGGCTTCACACTGTCTGGACTGTCGCTTGGGAGTGAAGGGACTGTAATTCTGGGGTCTCAAAAAGATCCTGGCTGTTGGGGTTTACGGCCTGCTGTGTGCTCTCACCATGGTCTTCTTCATCCTCATCTTCCTCTCCATCTTCCCCCTCGGCTACATCCTCAGAAACAGCTTGATATTTCAATCCCAAAGTCTGAATCCACGGACAGGGGGGGGCACTGGTAGCGGCTGAACCCCAAAATTGCATGTAGTTCAGCATAGAAGCGGCATGTTTTCGGCCTAGAGCCTGACCTTCCGTTTGCTTCTCTGGTTTTTCTGGTAGCCCTGCCTAAGCTCCTTGACTTTTACTCTGCACTGCAGGGAGTCCCTGCTGTGCCCTTTTTCAGCCATAGACTTTGAAATTCTTCAAACCTTTTCAATTTCGTCTTTTGGAATGCAGTGCTGTGAGCACTGAGTCCTCACCCCAGATAGCGATCAGATCCAGAACCTCCTGTGTGGTCCAAGCTGGCGCTCTTCTTCGATATATCAGGTGACTGCATTTGTTACCAGTGCATATGAGCTTGTGTGCTCACCTGTGTGTGTGCTGACCCTCACGCTGGACAATCAGGAAATGGAATTCAAAAGTTTGCGGGGATTCAGGCTTTTTCCTGTTTACCTGGCCAGTGCATCACAGTGTAGTGTCTGATGCTATCATGAGTGCCCTGTCAAATGTTCAGAAACCAAAATTGGAGTGGCTCACTTGGGACAGAGTCAATCGCTCCTTCTTGTTCCTAAAAATAGAGTACGTCCTGCCTGGACTGTCATAGCCCCGGCTGCCTGCCTCCAAGTGCCCCCCCCCGTGTATGTCACGAATAAGTCTATGTTTCTTATCTTGTATTCCTCACGACTGCATGACACAAATGGCGGGGGCCCTGCCATGGTAGCTGCGGAGGGTTGGGAGAGAAGGGAAGCAATGGGTGCGGTTCTTGCAGGGGAACCCGGTTAATACAGCCACGGAGTAGCTGCGCTCTTCTAATACACTTGACTCTTCTTGTAGGCAGGACAGACTCTATTTTAGAAACCATAAGGGAGGGATTGACTCAGTGGCAGTGAGTCAATCCCAGTTTGCTTTTGCGTGCGCCCCAACTGATTTTAGCCAGGGGCAATCATGATAGCAGTGGACAGTTCAGAGAAGGAGAGATAACCGTCATGTCATTGCCAGTTTTCTCCAGCAGTAGACGGTACAGAACGACTGGTAACCATCTGTGCTATCATTGCAAAGCAATTGAATGCTGGTGTGTAGCGCTCGAGTGTCACCTCTGTCTCCACGGCATCTAGTACCAAATGGTGACGGGAAAAACAAAAGCGGACGGTCTCTAGGGCTGCCGTGCTATTGTTTCTGCAAGGGCATCCAGGAGAAAAAGGTGCGAAAGGACTGTCTGATGATGTTTTCCCGGAGCAAGGAATGACTGACGACATTTACCCAGAACCCCCGCGACCATTACATTAGCCTCAGAGGGCGGGGGATCATGGAGGACAGAACGGGGGTGCTGAGGACTCCAGCTATCGCACATCCTCAGCAGTCTCTGAAAACTATTTGCATTCTTGGCTGAGCGCCCAATGTCTGTAGCTTACAACACGGTGTCTCGCATGGTTCACGAACAGCTCATCAGTCTCTCCCCCACCCAGCACGAGAAATGAAAGTTAAATAAACCAATCCTTGAGTACTTACAGTGTCACCCTCTTTGTACTGAATGCGCTGCGATAGAGGTGATGCTGCAGCACTGAAGAGCATTATCCGCTCCTCTCCCCCTCCCTGGTGGTAGAGCGACAATACTACTGTAGACAGCAGAAACTGTTACATTCTCCCTCTTTTTGTTCACTCAGTAAATGGGACAGAACGGATAATAATCCTGTGAAAATTTTTGAAAGCAAAATTGGGATTGACTCACTTGGGACTGAGTCAATCCTGCCCTTTATGGTTAATGAATAGAGTCAGTCCGGACAAGAATAGGATCAAGTGTTTTAAGCAGTGTATCCAGCACAGCAGCTGCTCCGCGTCAGTATTCACAGAGGGAGCCCCTGCAAGTAACGCAACCGTTGCTTCCCACTACCTGGGCTACCACGGCAGTGACCCCACCCCCATTGTTGGCGTGATGTTATGAAATGCAGGAATAAGAATCACAGACTAGTTAGTGAGATAAAATGAGGGGAGGCAGCCTCCATGGGCTATGACAGTCCATGCAGTTCAGAATCTTTTCTTTACACAAGAGAGGAAGGGGTCTGATGAAGCTCAGCCCCAGGTGATAAGATGAAGACAGTTACCAGCCGTTCTGTACCATCCCACTGTCAGAAAAAGGGAGTCATTCCATTTTCACCCAGGAGCCCGCCGCCAGACTCAGCCAGGAGCACTCACTGGGCAACCGTCTACCACTGGGGAGGGGCAGAGGAGCGGATACTGCTCTTCACCGCAACAGCATCGCGTCCCCAGCAGCATTCAGTACACAGAGGGTGACATTTACAGTGCTCAAGGAATTATTTATTTCACTTTTCTTTCACATGCTGGGGGGGGGGGGAAGAGACTGACGAGCTGTTCCGTGAACCACACAAGACACCGTGTATTAAGCTACAGACATTGGGCGCTCAGCCAAGAATGCAAATAGTTTTCAGAGACTGCTGTGGAGACTGGTAGCTGTAGTCCTCATTACCCCTCCTCCCTCCATGAGCATCCGTTTGAGTCTCTGGCTTCCCGTTCCGGTTGTCACGCACTGCTGTGTATCCTGGAGTTTATTTTTCAAATGCTTTGGGCATTTCCTGTTCTTATACGGAGCTCTGATAAAACAGATTTGTCTCACCATACAGCGATCAGATCTAGTATCTCCCGTAAGGTTCAATGCAGGAGCTACTTTTGCATTTGAACTGCATCGCCACCCATGCTGATCAAGCTGGACACGTGAAAGCAGGAAATGTCCTTCTACAAATCACTCTAAACTCTGTTTATCAGGAACCTAGCACTTCCTCCCCCCGCATGGAAGATACCTGCTGATTGCGACAATCTGACTGTAATCTCCTGACCTACCCACGGGAAAGCTGAGAAAAAAAAAACACAAAAACCCACTCCTGCCCCAGTCAATCTAGGGAAAAACCGCTTTCCAGTCCCTAAAAGAGGTGACTAGCACATGCCCGCAGCAGAACCAAAAAAAAGAAAGAAAAAGAAAGATTTTCAGCACTAATCCCAGGGTGGGACCATGTAATTCAAGAATGAGAATGGGCTCAATGATGAAGGAAAGTTTATATACTTGCATTCAGCTGTAGCAGGGCCAATGTACCTGAACCTGTTGTCAGAAGTGTGTTGTCCAGATGCTACTGGTTTGGTGCTTTGCTCTCTCCTTGTTGGATCATCGCTGTGTGCCGTGTGTTCCCTCTGTGGTGCTGCCCCGCTCTCGCAGATAGCTGACACAGCAGAACCCGAAGAGAACCCAATGACCACAGAAGTCTAGTAAGGTACGAAAGGGCACGTCAGCCAGTTTCATTGCGTAATTGGACACAATAATAGTTCCCTCCAGATGTTACTCTACAAGGCAACTACGAAAGTATTGCCACCAGTCATGGCCTTGGCTCAGTCAGTGGCGGGACTTCCACTGCCCCCCTCGGCTGGACCAAGACATCACCCCAGGGATACATTCTTATACACCAGGTAAACAAACAAGTTACCATCTCCTGAGTATTGGAGTTGCAAACCCCTCTACGTAGCAAGGTACAGCACTTCTAACGTGGTAAGTGGGCCGCCCTCACCGTTGTACATGTTGGTTAGAAAAACCAACTCTATCCTCATATTACTCTTTTGCCCTGTCATTGGATGGGGTAGTCTGTTCTTGTTATCTGTGTGGAATGTCAAGTTATGTGAATGTTCCAATCTCCTAGTGTTCAGTACCTTTTAGGTACGTATCTTTTGCAGCGCATCAACGCCCTTTCCTTGCCAGCTTCTGTGAGCAGGGCCTGCCTCTGGCTCACAGCTTACTTTGCTTTATTTAGCAAAGTCTTCACATACTTAGCTCAGGCCTTAGGCCTCATACAGACCTCTGATACCAAGGTTATACTTAGGGCCTCCTCTTAACTACAGAACCCTATCAGTGCGAGAGCCACCATTGAAAGAGCTAGGGCAAATGGGTATCGGTCACCACCAAATCTTAATTCTCCACTCACTCACTATGATGGGCTGCATTCTACTTCCACTTTGCACAGATATCTTCATGACTACAAAAGTTGGAAAGGCCATGAAGGATCAGCATCCACTGGAACAACTGATTAACTCTATGGCCCCTTGCACATCTGTAGATTTAAAGGAACTATGACCGAGGAGAAGTCCCTCTGGGACAATACCATCAACACAGAGAGGTTGTCCCCAGCTGTACTAAGCTACAAAAACAAACTTTAATCTGATCCCATCCCAGCATGCCTGCACTCTGACTAGGAAGGGGAAGGGGCAAACATGATGGAGCATTGCTCACTCTGGCTTCTCTCTGCTATTGGATTGCAGATGCAGTCAGATTATAAATTAGAAGCAACCCTAACCTGTTCTGGGTTAGGTTAGCCCCCAGGCGGCCTTAGAAATTGAGAGCTGAATGTGGCTTGAAAGGTATACAACTACATAATACGCTGGTTGAAATAAATGATCACATCAAGACAGTGAAAATGAAAAGTCTGGCTGAAAGCTATCAGCTATAGGCACGCAGTTAAGTGAACACTAGACATCAAAAATCTGTGAGAAAACTGTTGGCCAACTCCATTCAGGTTACTGGGCCACTAGCCCTGGAAGGCAGTAACTTGATTTCACAAAATATATCAAATGCACTGAATTTATGTTGTGGCTTATGTTTCCCCAGGTGAGTACACTCTGGTAAACCAAAGAATATTAAGGCATTGCAAGAAAATATTTTGCTGTTATGGGGAAGGGGTGATGAGTATGGGTGATGAGTTGGGTGATTTGTTAAACTTAATGACTAAGCTTAAAACATTTTAATTATGACACCATTGAATACTCCCATTGTTTTTTAAAAGAGGTACACTTGTCCCTGGACCTCAGTTCAAGTAGCAGTATCTACTGGACAAAGCTTTGTAAGTCACTACCCAAGCGGACACATCTCTGTTTGAAATCAAATTTCCCCTTCTTCAGCAAACTGCCTACTGAAACTCCAAGCCCCTTCTGCTCCACGACTTATTTAAGCAGCACTTTATTACCTTGGCATCCTCGTCATAAGGTCCTGTGTGATATTTAATATGGTAGCTGCAACACCAGCTACACCATCATGACCTGCTCAGAGAGCCAGTTTGCTTATTGGATATCCCACAGCATCCTGCATCTGCAGAATGTTCCCCTAATCCTCCACCCCGGAATGTCCCGATGGATGGTCACTCCTTCACAGGGCCCACGTCCAGTTGAAGATCTGAGAGTTATATTGTAGGATGGCTTTAAAATGACTCTGGACAGAAATGAACCAAAGGGTGAGGTCAAAGTCTCTGTAATGGCCGCAATGTCAATAGACCTTAGCGAACCCTTTGCAACGACAAGATAGGTGTACAATCATGATTTTGGAAGAAGGCTATAAAAGTCATTGAATTCTGAATAGGACAGCGGGCAAGAAAGAAGAAAAAAATGATTTATAGTTTTTACCATTTTTCTTTCACACTTAAATAAATTAAAATCACATGAATATAACTATTGGAAAAATCAGCCTTAATCATTTAACAATAACCCCTAATATTCAAAAATCATTCATAATCACAACTAGAAGAACTGCTGCAACATTTTCTGAGAGTTTGGAAAGGATGGTTTTTCCACAGCCCACTCAGTAGCACCCGTTGAGGAGGAGGAACTGTCACGAAATGCAAGCCACAAAATAGGACCAACTAAGGCCAGATCTACACTGCGACTTTAAATCGGTTTAATGGCCGATATACCGATTTTAACGCTGTACCCATTCACACGAAGTCGTCATTAAATATGCGTTAAACGGCTCCTTAAATCGATTTCGGCAACTCCTCCCAGATGAGAGGAGTAGCGCTAAATTCGATAGTGATAACCGGATTAGGGTCGTGTGGACGGAAATCGACATTATGGCCTCCTAGAGGTATCCCACAGTGCCCACTGACCGTCTGGTCCGCTAATCCGAACTCGATGCGAGTGCCGGTAAACAGGAAAAGCCCGAGACTTTGAATGAATGACATTTCCTGCTTTCACGTGTCCAGCTCTGATCAGCACGGGTGGCGATGCAGTTCAAATGCAAAAGTAGCTCCTGCATTGAACCTTACGGGAGATACTAGATCTGATCGCTGTATGGTGAGACAAATCTGTTTTATCAGAGCTCCGTTAAAGAACAGGAAATGCCAAAGCGTTTGAAAAATAAACTCCAGGATACACAGCGGTGCGTGACAACCGTAACGGGAAGCCAGAGACTCAAACGGATGCTCATGGAGGAGGGAGGGAGGGGGTAATGAGGACTACAGCTACCAGTCTCCACAGCAGTCTCTGAAAACTATTTGCATTCTTGGCTGAGCGCCCAATGTCTGTAGCTTAATACACGGTGTCTTGCGTGGTTCACGGAACAGCTCGTCAGTCTCTTCCCCCCCCCAGCACGTGAAAGAGAAGTAAAATAAATAATTCCTTGAGTACTGTAAATGTCACCCTCTGTGTACTGAATGCTGCTGGCAGAGAGTACGCGAGGTGTTGACAACGGTCAGGATACTGTTTGTGATCTCAGGGTCCATGATTGCTGTGCTATGGCGTTTGCTCAATGCACTCCGGGAAAAGGCGCCAAAGGGTTGTCTGCTGCCTTCACAAAGGGAGGGGTGAGGCTGTACCCAGCACCACCCGGGGCAATGTTTTCTGCCCCATCAGGCACTGTGCTCTCAACCCGGAAGTGGGAACACAGTGCACCGCTCCTGAAATCGATGGTAGCTTTGGACCATGGACGCAAACAATCGATTTCGTGATCCCACTGTGGACGCGCTAAACCGATTTTATTAGATCTGTTTTGTAATATCGGTTTAAGCTAATTCGAAATAATCGTGCAGTGTAGACATACCCTAAGTGTCCCATTTTAGCCATCTAAATATCCAGGACAAACCGGGGTAAAAGAACACATTCCTGGAGGGGAAAAAAACAGGACATATAGAATATGAGGGTTCGAAAGGACTTCAGGAGGTCATCTAGTCCAACCCCCTGTTCAAAGCAGGACCAATTCCAAACAAGCCTGACCTTAAAAACCTCTAAGGAAGGAGATTCCACTACCTCCCTAGGTAACTCATTCTACATATGAATTACCTGACGTGGTCATTTCAGATCACAAGGGTTCTTCACATGTTTTTAAAGAATTCTGACTATTCCTCAGGAGACATTCCAGATTTGATGTTTGTAATCTAGGAACAGATAGGGCAGTAGAACATGTGCAAAAATTTTAAAGAACAGTAGGAAAACAAAAGCAAAGGCACAATCCTGCAACACTGAGTTGCAACTTTTCTGCTATCATATAATGTGTATAACAGAGACTAGCACTGAAAAAATATCTAGCAGAGCTTATTCTTAATTGTCATTTACAAATAAGATTTGATTAGACCAGACAAGATACAGAAGAGGAACTGAATGAAAAACCACACTGTAATGGAACTGCAAACTATATCTCTGATGGTTTTATGCCTACACGGGGGGGAGGGGGCCTGGAGTTTACTGTTGAATTACAGGGATGAAAAATTAGTAATGAAACTCTGAAAGGAAGGTCCAAAGCACAGATCTCCCATGAGATGAAATTTATACTCAAAAATATGGACCAGGAGGTTGGTATGGAAAGTAAAAGTCGACCTCCTTAAACATACAGATGTCTCCCTGCCTGATGCAGAGATAGTTGTTATTTTGTGTATATGATTCTTATGCAACAACGGGCTACATGCTAGCCATAGGCAAAACTGAAAAGGTTGAAAGGTGAAGCTCAGTTTGGATAAGCACAGAAAAGTGTGAATTTTTATATGAAATTTCCTAAACTTATCAAAACATTGAGATATTCTTTCTTCTCAATTTTTCTCTACCTCTTCCAAACCTCTCCTTGTCTTATTCTAATTTCATTCATTCTCCAACTCACCTTGATTTTCTCCTTACCCCCTATCCTGAGTATTATCAAACTCTGAGCTGCACCTCTGTCTTGACTCAGTCTCCCATGATCTTCCAGCTACAAATGCTTCTCTATTCTGATGCCTAAACTCTCCAACATTCCCATCCATGACCTCAAGTTGTTTTCCTACCTTAGCTGACATCTCACCAAATCCACTGCATTTGATGGAACTGGGCTTTCAAACAATGACTTCCTAATAACCTCATCTGAAGTGGAATTAAAAATTTTCAGTTTTGCTCAATTTCAATTAAGATTCATAATAAAATCACATATAATTTATGTGATTTGTCTCTGTTCTCTAAACAGATGAGGCACATCAGAAAGAACTGTATATTTCTAACAAGGAGCGGTATATTTCTGACGGGGAGTGGTTACTAGTGATAATATTTTACAGTGTTATTGTAGCAGTGATGGTCCCAGGATATTAGAGACAGAAGTTGCTGTGGTAAAATATATTGCCTCACCTACCTTGCCATTCTGGTGATAATAGCATAGGACTGGCAGAAGGACTCATAGATCCTATACCAAATTCTGCCACTCTTCAACCTGTGAATTGATGCAAACTAGGTCTCTCTATGACTCTGTTTACCCATCTATAAAATAGGTGTAATAAAGTAATACTTACCAATCTCACTGGGATCATGTGCTTAATTTCTCTTCGTAAAACACTTCCATATCCTCAGAAGGGTGACACTATAAAATGAAAAGTAGTATTATTCTGTATCATTATTCCAGAAAAACACTGGAGGATGTGAGATTTAAGGGATGCAAACAGCCTAACAGAGACTGCCAGACATGCATTGGCAGATATGAGAGATAACCCAATAGCTGTTTTCTACTTCTAACTTCTGGGAGTCCCTCACTGTACAGTAAGGCCACACAATGGATTTTGCATAATATTAACAAAAGTTAAGGTGACCTATTGGGTGTTGGGTAAAGAAGGGAAGGAGCATTGCTGATATAAATTAACCCATATTTTAAAGATTTGGATTACATCTAATATTCGAGCTATGGTTTGAGTTGTCCCCTCCCCCCACAAATAATTCATCTGTCCCTATAAGAACATACATATTAGGATATTTTGCTTTTCTAAGACACATTTATAATAATTATCTTGCAATTTGCAGTTTTAATGTTTGCATAATTGTGTGACTACAAATGTAAATGCTAATGAATCTGCAGGAAAAACCATTTAATTACTATGTATTTGCAATGTAATTACAGAGTACCGTACTATGTAGTTTCATGGTTACATGTGCCATGTAGATTAAGAGAGATACTGATAACTCCTCAATTCTTTCACGAAAACCAGATACTGGAATCCAATTCATCCACACTTTAAAAAAAAAAAAAAATCTTTGTGATAATAATTTCAACTCATCTACACTTGATTTCAATTGAAAAAGGTCAGAGGCTCCACAGAGAAGACAGAAAATATATATATACTTCCAGAGAGCCAAGTGCTAGCAGAGAAGATAGGACAGCCTCTGTGCTTTACCCAATAATTTTTTTTTAAAACATTAAACTTATAATTTCAAAACCTTAGTCCTAGCTCTTCCCTTCTGGAGTGCATCCAGCTACTGCATACAATTCTCTTCTGACATGTCTCAAGAACATATTCACAGTTCAGTACTTCAGCAAAATCACACACATTTAGTTTTTTTGGGAGTCTCAGGTTACCAGATAATAAGGAATGACATTTTCATCATTATTAAATATCATTAATCAAAAGTAAAAATATAAATTTGCATTTAGGGTATTAGTAGATTAACTGTTTTGCAATTAATTAGATTATCTTTAGGGATCTACCAAATCATGGTCATGAAAAATGTGTCACAGATCATTAAATGTAACGTTCCACCATGAAATCTGGTCTTTTGTGTGCTTTTATCCTATACTATACAGATTTCATGTGGGAGACCAGCATTTCTCAAATTGGGGGTCCTAACTCGAAAGAGAGTTGCAGGGGGGTTTCAAGGTTACTTTATGGAGGTTGTGGTATTGCCACTCTCACTTCTGTGCTGCTTTCAGAGCTGAGTGGACAGAGAGCGGCGGCTGTTGGCCGGAAGCCCAGCTCTCAAGCCGGCACCCCACCAGCAGCATTACAGAAGTAAGGGTGGAAATACCACACCATGCCATCTTACTTCTGCACTGCTGCTAGCAGCAGCTCTGCCTTCAGAGCTGGGCTCCTCGCCAGAAGCTGCCGCTCTCCAGCTGCCCAGCTCTGAAGACAGCACTGCCATGAGCAGCAGCATGGAAGTAAGGGTAGCAGTACTGCAAACCCCCTACAATAAGCTTGCAACAACTCCTTTTTGAGTCAGGACCCCTACAATTACAACAACATGAAATTTCAGATTTAAATAGCTGACTGATGGAATTTACGATTTTTAAAACCCTATGACCATGAAATTGACTAAAATGGATTGTAAATTTGGTAGGACCCTAATTATCTTCATCTGTTACATATACTCTATTAAGCAGAATATGCTGAAAATACATATTAAACTATATGTAATTCAGAACTTGTTTTTAACCATACTTAGAGTCAAAATATGACTAGATTCTCATAGAGGCCCATGATAGAGAAAGACAACCCCTTCACAATTATACACCAAACTATGTCTAAATACTAAGGAGTGGGGAGAAAGATTTATATGGCGAAATTCATAGCTAGGGTAATTCCACAGAAGACAATAGAGAGATACTCCAAAAGTTAATCTGTTCCATTATTTCTGTGAGATTGTATAGATTAAAAATGGGCCTGAGTTGCAATAACTTAATCCAGATTCAGATACAAATCCCATTTCCCTGAAGCATGGAAGTCTCATGGTTTGTCCCACTACAGATTTAGGTACCAGTTGCCAGTCTTGGATCCAAATCCAAATTTTACCAGAATTCAGGATAGCGATGAATAAATCTGGCATTGCAGTTCAGGCCCCTTTCTACAACAACCTTTAGCGTATATGTTATAGGAACACAGACAGATAACAGATGCTAAAGAAAATATTTCCCTGTCATAGAACTCAGATAGAAGGCTCTTTGGAATGAAGGTTTGAAACTTGAGAATTCTCAGCTAGTATAATAGAAGAAACCACGAAGACAGTGCCGGATAAGACTTTCTTCTCTGTTATTCATACCAAAACCGAATCAGAGTCCTTAATGATTAGAAGGAACCAGATGGAAATTGCTGTCATAAATTAGAAACTTTTATAGTTGCCAGACAGCATAAACACACATCTTGAAAGAGAAGCTAAGTGACACAAGCCATCTTTTGTTCATTACATTATCAGAGGATAGACAATGAATGGCAATTCCTGCAATCCTGAACTTTCATTGTTACAGGGGGAGATGGAAATGAAGATTGACTCGCAAAGTTCTAAACAATAATGGTTATTTCAGCAGATGATGGCGAAAGCAAAGCAGCTGTAAAATGTTCCATTCAGATGAGAAAGGATTGTGATTAAAAGGGAAACAAGTCAGGCATTTATAAAGTAGATATTGGGATTACTAGAAATATAAGGAATAATACAGAGTCAAGCTGTCGTATTTTGACTCCTATGTGACTTGTTTACTGTGGCTTGTTTGTTTTGTGTGACTTCAGGGGCAGGCAAAATTAAATTCCACTGTACTTCCTTTTTAAATGTGTTAGCTGATTTTCTAAGTGGAATTTTTATTGTTTTTCATTGTTGAAATTTCCTGAGACAGCTCAGTAAAAACAATGCATGCAAAACAAATGGAAATGATTATCTCCTCTTAATATAATGGGAGAAAACCTCAAGAAAAACTCAAGAGATATAATTAACAAGTAATATGTTGGAGGCTTCATAACTGAATGGAAAGTCAACACCCTAAAGTGCCAGTTACAATGGCTTGGAGGTCAGTACATTATTTCTCTAGTACAACTAAAGATGCACAGTTCTGTATATATTTATGGTTTATTAAAAACTGCCATATATAGGACTCAGTGGTACCTTTAGGCAATAACCCATGTTTTGAGTGATGGCAATCTGTCCTGCCCAGTGTGATCTCAAAGATGTATTCTGCCTCTGATAGAGAGGCAATGCTTCTAAGAGTTCCTAAGTGTGCAGAGCATGAATGCCAGTTGCTGCTTCCTGTGATGCAGTGGTGAGTGCAGACCCCACTGCAGCTTGCCAACTGCAATGGCCAATAGCCAAGGGGGTCATGATTCCTTCTCACCAGCTACCATGTCAGTCAGCATGCTCAGGGGATTACAGAGAACTGTACTGTATCTTAGGATCTCCATATGACTAAGGATTCAGGATGTCTGTGAACATAAGAAGGACCATACCAGATCAGACCAAAGATCCATCTAGCCCAGTATCCTGTCTTCCGACAGTGGCCAATTCCAGGTGCCCCAAAGTGAATGAACAGAACAGATAATCATGAAGTGATCTTTTCCCTGTCTCTCATTCTCAGCTTCTGGTAAACAGAGACTAGGGACATCATCCCTGCCCATCCCAGATAATGGATGGACCCATTGATGGACCTATCCTCCATTAATTTATCTAGCTCTTTTTTGAACCCTGTTAGTGTCCTGGCCTTCACAACGTCCTCTGGAAAAGAGTTCCATAGGTTGACTGTGCATTGTGTGAAGAAATACTTCCTTTTGTTTGTTTTAAACCTGCTGACTATTAATTTCACTTGGTGACCCCTAGTTCTTATATTATGAGAAGTAGTAAATAACACTTCCTTATTTACTTTCTCCTCACCAGTCATGATTTTAAAGACCTCAGTCATATCCCACCTTAGTCATCTCTTTTCCAAGCTGAAAAGTCCCAGTCTTATTAATCTCTCCTCATATGGCAGCCATTCCATACCCATAATAATTTTTGTTATCCTTTTCTGAATCTTTTCTAATTCCAATATATCTTTTTTGAGATGAGGCCACCACATCTGCACTCAGTATTCAAGATGTGGGAGGTACCATAGATTTATATAGAGGCAATAGGATAATTTCTATATAATCTCTCTCTTTCTGAGAAAAAGTCTGTGCCTGAGTTTCTCGTCTGTAATAGGGCTAATGCTTCTTTATTTATTTCAATAGGGTGCTGGGAAGTTAAATTTATTGAAGATTATGGGTGTTCATATACCATAATTATGAACAGCATAGAATAAATAAATAATCCATACCATGCTCATTCTTCAGAAAATGGTGTTCTTGGGAACTGTTGTTTGCTTCCTTCTTCCTTGCTGCAGTACAGAACATGCTGGAGTATACTCCCTAGTCTCAATCTGCTGCTTTTCAACTAAAAAAAAAAAAAAAAAAAAAAAAAGGCTTTTTAAAAATAAAGTATTTTTCTTAACTATTACAATTTGCAAGACTACAATAGGTTTGATGAAAACAGCATAATTAAAGCATATTTTCAGACATATGTGCTGAATTCAAGAGAATTTTCCATTAAGAGAAATTAAGCAACATTTTTCTTTGTGATTTTTCACTTTACAAAGTTCAAAACATTTCTAAAATTAAAAAAAGAACAGTTAAACTATAAGACTTTCAGTAGATCAAAAACAAAGGGCTGATTGCTTGCCTTTTTTTAAAAAAAATTACAGGACTTTTTAAAAATTCTACTTCTCCACTTCATGATTTTAATCTAAAAAGTACATTTAATGAGTTTTGTGAAAAGAGGGAGAGTGCAAGCAAGAGAAATTACTTTAATCAGTAACAATCTATTTATACACTGTGGGATTCCACTGTGGCTTTACCAGGCAGAGCTGTCCTGAGAGTGTCGCTGTATCACTGGCAGTTCTGAGGGGCATTCTGTCTGCAAGGGCTAAGGTAGGCAAAATACCTGAAGGGCTTGGCACCTCACTCTCTGCCTTCCACTAAGCAGGTGAATAACCTAGGGAAGGAAATGGCTCCAGAAATATGTGGAGCCTGTCTATATTCTTGAATAAGCAATTCAAATATGCACCCTACAACTACCTCAATAACGAGAGAACATTTATATACAAGCCCCTCTGTGAAAGCGCGAAAGCTTGTCTCTCACTACCAGAAGTTGGTCCAATAAAAGACAGTACCTCACCCACCTCATCTCTTTAAAATGTTTGAGCACAGCTCAAGAAAAAGGATCGCATTAAAAAGAAGTTTTCATGTGTATAAACATATTACTGTAATAAGGAGTATACACATTCTTCTGCAATAAAGACAACAACATCATAAGGTGCACTGAAGACTAAGGGACAAGACTTGGCAGGACTTATTCAGAACAACACACCTAAAAAAGAACTAAAGAGGAGAAATAAACAAGACCACATGAATGAGTTATTACAACAAATACCAACATTTTCAAATAAAGGTTTTATGGTGATGAAGTTCAACAATTATACATTTGATACCAAGAGGGGCACCAATGACAAAGTATGACCAAAACCAACTAACAGAACGATATCCAGACTATATAATTTTATAGCACCCATACCTAAAAGCAAAACTCAGAAAAACAACAACAGAACAGAAGTAACTGTCTATAGGAAGATATTGAAGTTAAGCAGCGGGCAGAAGCATTAAAAGATATCACCTTCTCTCTTGGTAACCAAACAGGGGAACTACAGTCTATATATGCTCACTCTATAGATTGTGTGTGTTCCTCATCCTTCTGAAATTATATCCACAGAATTGTCTCAGATGAGTTTCTGAATTGTAGAAGTGAGAAGGCTCCTCTCCTTCAAACATTTGAGAAATATCAAAGTGTACATATTTTGAAAGGAGATTGTACTGTAGGGAGAGGCAATATATGAAATAATGAAATGAAATCCCTCTAGATCTTTGATTCACATATTTTGAGTACCAGAGAGAAAAAAAATAGTCCACCTGTTCAGAAACTGAAAAAAAATCCTGTTCCTGAAGGCAAGGGAAACTATTTTAAAATTATGGACCCAAAGTGGTCTTAAACATAAGAAAGAGACAGCAAAGTCAATAGAAAATGTGGTCACAGATGGTTTGACATTAGCACCTACCATAGAATGCTTTCAGACAAAATAACTGAGAAATGATGAAGGTCACTGAACATTTGCTAAACATAAGGCTACAAAAATAAACTTATTTCACTACGATTTCTTCAGGTAAAACTTTTAAAGCGGTGCTATACCTATATACAATTGATATAAAGTTACCTACCAAAAACATGCCAAAATCTTCCTGCAATCAGCTTTCTGTATCTGTATGTATAAATGAACATAATTCAGCCCAAAGCAAAATCTTGGATTTGAGCTCCACCCTGCTCCCAGTCCATCCCCTTCCTCAGAAACACTATTAGATATGTATACAGGTCTTAGTCATGAACCAGTCATCATCTTACCTGTCTTCTATCCAAAGTCCCAAACAACCTTGAATTAACCATGTTCACACATTTTTCACATTTGTGCTAAAAACGTTTTGTTCAGTCTGCAGTCAATCATTTCTATATCACACAACATTCAATACAGATGGAAAGACAAACAAAAGACTCTTTCTTATTGCCCAATAAAGACTGATGTTTCTTTACAGCAGATTGATGTAGTCTGCCTCTTGCAGAAGTACCAGATTGTGACAATGAAGCTACTGTAATGAGGTTGTGTTAGGCACCCAGCATCCACACAAGACCTAAACATGCCTTTTTCTCTCCAGTGCTACCTCTGTTTAACATTTTTGGGTGGATGACAATGCTTGATTAACATAACAGAGGGACAGACTTGTTGAAATGTTCCCCAAATGCCTGACCAGAGTCCTTGAGTTGAATGCACCTTTTCCATCTAGGACTGTGCTTTTACATGAACTTGGCAATTACTTTGTGTTAAGGACTGTGATGAATAGTGATATGTGACAGAAAACTGGAAACCACTGAGTCAGAAAGATAGCATTGGGACATTATATATGAAAGGGAGCTCATTTCTGAAGAAGACAGCCTCCCAGGAACTATTGCCCTCCAGACACCTGGCTGTAGCTGACATTAAAGCTATACCTGGTATCTGATCACAGACTTCATAACTAGGACTTTGTATGCACACCCGTATCACAGCTGGCAATTTGTGTCTAACAGTCACTGTGATGAATAGTGATAGGTAACAAAATTCAAGGGTAGAAACTAATAACTACACTTGGTAGACATAGAAATATTGCTGTACAATGCTTAACATGACCACAGTACATCTGGCCATAAACTGCATTCTCATGACTCCCAGGCATTAATGCAGCTAAATGAGATGGACAGCCATGTCCCCCTTTGGACACCCCCTTGTCCACAAGGCAATAAAACAAGATATAGATATGGTCACACCTTTTGCAGTCAAGACTTAACCTGCATACATAATACACTATTATTGCACTGTTTAGCAGGGTGGTCACCCGCTTCAGCCCTGGGGGGGTTTAAAGACAGCCCTAGGAGAGGGCTGTTGCAGGGGGAAGCAGCTACTAGGCTGATTGGGGAAGCAGCTGCAGCTGGACCATGCCCCAATCAGGCCTCAGTTGGCCCTATATAAGAGGCAGGGAGCTAAGAGCTCAGCATACTCCCTCTAGCATCTAAGAGGGTGGGACCTGGCTCCAGGGACCTGAGCAGAGTACCTGAGTGGAGCAGGGCTGGGGAAAGGCAGAGGAGCTGGAGATCTCCAGCCTGGAAAGCCCCAGGCTGTGGCTTAGCAGAAGGCCAATGGATACTGGGGGTTTCAGAAGGCAGCAGGTCCAAACCCAACCTTGCCAGTGATGAGTAGGCTGATACTGCAGTCTGCCCCAGGGCATGGGGGCTAGATGATGACTGGCAGTAGCCTTATACTGAGGCAAGGTGGGGATAGTGGGTGGGGGTTCTCTGGGGAGAGGAGACCCTGAGACTGAGGGGTGTATGGCCAGGGGGAGCACCTCAGATAATGGAGCACTGGGTGTGGGAGGGACATGCAGACCAAGTGGCAGCGGGACACTGGCCTGCAGAGGGCACTCCAGAGACTGGATGAGCTAATTCCCAGAGATGACCAGCAGGAGGTGCTGCCGGATGAGTCCCCACATCACTACACATTGGAACAAAATTAATTTCAAATCTGACTCCTCATTATATTCCTGTATAGGTTCTATCTATAGCATAAACTTTAGCAGCTGTGAGGTCTCAGATTTTGTCTGATGCTCAACTAGGTGAGAAATTATAAAATTCAAAATAGCCCCCCAAAAATCTGTAATCCAGTTTAGCTCTTTCTGTCTTGACAAATTTCTAGCTTTCCCTCCTTGAATGATCCAAGTGCTCTGTGACTTGATTATGATCCCTAAAGTTACATTCATTCAATCAGTTAAAAAAAATATGTCATGTAACTGACTAAGAGGAGTTATCAGACAATGGGGGTAAGAAACGGCAAACTTAGCCAGTAAACAACCAATAAGCTGGTAAGTGCTCACAGTTAAGTATAAATATTTTGAATATTCAACTTTATAAAAATTAAAGCCTGTTTGCAAACAACTTGCATACCAAAAAGAGAACATTTGTTGAATAAATTGTTTACTACAAATAGTTTTGCTAGATCTAATTCCAACTCTATTACTGTAAACCAATTACAATTAAACCAGGTATTTTATTTATATATTTTAAAGGTCTCTATGGATAAGGGCACTTTTCATATAGAAACTGGGAAAAATTTGATACACTAAGCCAGGAAGATTATAGCTTTCACAATGTACATGTGAAGACAGACAAGATCATTTGTTCTGTGATGAAAGAGCTGACAATACAATGCATCCTTTGCTAAGCAATCCTAAACAATCTTTTGTGGGATGATTGTATGCTATGATTTCAAGTGAAGGACAAGCAGAAACTTTGAGTGTTTCTTAAAGGAAACCACGCATTAAGATATATTCAGTGAATAAAAGAATACTGCATACAACTGATTTTAATGAATTAAACGTTAGGTATGTCAAAGGTTCTGAACTACTAATTTCCTCTTCTTCCAATATTTGTGTGAGTGGTTGCAGATGACGGTACCTTATTTTCACAGCAACTTGTGCATTTTATTTGAATATACACATGCACAATTTGATATATTTTCCAGCTCAATTAGTATTTAAGATCATTTAAATTCTGCAGTATGTTTTTTTGCTATGCTTCAGAAGACAGACCTAAAATACGATGACGATCGCAGAAAACAAACTTTTGCACTTCACCTCTGTGTGCAGAGAAAGAAAAGTCTATCTTGCTAACCACCATACTCCATCATGCTGCTATTTATCATTTTTATGTGCACTACATATAATAGGCAGTAGCGCTAAATTAAAGTTGTAGCTTCAGCTACATGTGTCTCCTATATGTATATCTAGATTGTGGATATTAAAACACTTTCACCTACTGCTAACTGGAGATGTTAAAAGAAGAACTCAAAAGGGAGGGACAGCCTTAGTGTAGGCAGATACAGCTTCAGTAAAGTCAACAGCAACACTATTTGCCCATATCAAAGCTGAGATTGGCCCAATTTGGTTTTCAGAAGGTGAGTGCTCAGCACTTTCTAAAAATCAGGCCCTTTTACAGAGTCTCCAGTTGGGCATGCAAAAAGTGGGCCACCCAAAAATCACTAGCAACTTTTGAAAAATTGGCTCTTGGTGAGAATGTCTCATGTCTGGTTCCCAAATATTAAGACTCCAAAATCAGTGGCAGCTTTAAAAAGTTTGCCTGTAAGCAGTTCACAAAAGGCCACCCAGAGAGTGGCTGGCAGAATCTGAAGTAAGGAGTTCCTGACTCCTGTGCTCAGTCCATCAGACTACACTGCCTCTCATGGGGAAAGGAAAAATGCATGCTAAGTCACCAGAATGGAAAGGTGAGCAGACTTGAACATGCGAAGTAACACTGATTCCCTCTACCCCCTTGCTTGGTACTGGGAAAAAAGTCTGTTTCTAATCTATCAGTGTACCTTCTAAACTGCGGACTTGTTGCCACTCTTGTGTTGTCATGGTCTCAAGCTGACAGATGCCTTGAGCGATATATGTTCTTCAGTGGGTTCACAACAAATTCCACTGCTAATTTTCTAGAAACTCATCATGCTTTGGATAGCATCATGCAGAGGCAGTTTGTCACCCCTAGCAACTTAGGCATAGCCTAACTAAGAATACCCGAAAGCTCTACAATACTTTTTTGAATATTCTTTTTTTATGTAGTTGATAAATATATATGGATTTAAGGACAAATTGTGATTTGATATAAATATCAGAACTCTCCAGTAGTGAAACAATTCCAAAAAGTTCTGTACGGCTGCTTGAGGCCTTGCCAATAGTGCCTTCAGAAGCTGCCTTGTCACCATGGCAATTTATCACATCCAGGAGTCACTTTATAAGGGCCTTGCTGTAGTAACCACTACTTGGTATGGCATGGCACAACTGTAGTAGTCAGAGCTGTCCCTTGGCTAGGGCGAATAGGGACAACCGCTCCGGGCTCCTTGCTTTGGAGGGCCCCACAGACTGGTGCGATTGTTATGGTCGGACCTGGAAGACATAGGCACAGGAACTAGAGGTGCAGGGGGTTCTGCAGCAGCCCCGGGCTCCTGGCTGCGGGCCTCATGTGCCACCAAGGGGGTCTGATTTGTCCTGAACCCCGCACGTCCCTAGAGATGGCCCTGGTAACAGTTAAGCCCAGGTTGCAGGAATGGAGCCTGTGACCTGTACATCCTGGACTCCCTCCTCCACAGGGCAGGTCCCACATGTGTGCACAAGGAGCCACCATTGATCTCCAGGCCCACCTTGTGCTCCACCCACTGTGCCAGTCCAGCTAGCAACAGCTAGTCTGCCTGCTTCTTCTTCATAAATAATGTATGGTTTTAATAGCTATTAAGATATACATTGGGAAGGAGTGGAAATAACTACTTTGTGATCTGTGCCTCATTTGTCAAAAAAGTCACCAGCCACCTCTTCCATCATAGCTGTATTTATTCTGGCTTAAGAAACATAAAAAGAAATGTACACTTTGCTCTTAGTAAACAAACAATACAATATGCATAATCACATTAAGCTGAAGCATGGTGGGACTACCACTAGTAATCTGTTGACCCAGTAGTCTAACAAGCATTATTATTAAAAATATTGGTTGGTATTCCCATAGCACCTATTGGCCAAATCACTAATAAGCAACCCATTAGGTGGCAGAACAGTAACAACATTGATGGGAAAGTATGTGGTGGCAAAAAACAAACATGATACATTTGTGGATTGCTTTCATTCCTTCTCGCAGCAATTCAACACAGAAAAAGAGGAAAATCCGACAAGGAAACTATAATAAAGGGGTTGACTGGATTACTCAGAATATTATGGGTTGGAGTGGAGGTGGGCAAACTCTGACCCGCAGGTCACATTCAGCCTGCAGGACCATCCTGCCCAGCCCTTGAGCTCCCAGCTGAGGAAGCTAGCCCCAGCCTTTCCCCTCCATCTCCCTCAGCCACAGTGCCATGCTGTCAGTGCTCTGGGCGGTGGGGTTGCATGCTCCTGCTGAGCAGCACGGCAGCATGTCTGGCTCTGGACAGGCGGTGTGGCTGCCAAGCATGCTGTTCTGAGTGGCATAGTAAGGGGGAGGAGGGTCCCAGAGGGCAGTCAGGGGACAGGGGGTGGTTGGATAAGCATGGGAGTCCCATGGAGCCTGTCAGGGGGCAGGAGTGTGGATAGGGGTCAGGGGATGGGGAGCTTGGATAGGGAGGGTTCTGGGGGGCCTGTTAAGGGGCAGGGGTGTGGATGGGGTCAGAGCAATCAGGGGACCGGGAGCAGGGAGGTTGGATAGGGGATGGGGTCCCAGGGGCGGAGGCTCTTGGGAGGGGGTGGTTAGGGGACAAGGACAGGGCTAACAGGAGTAGGGCGGGGATCAGGTAGGAAGGAATCGGGGCAGAAAGTAGGAGGGGTTGGCTAGGGGGTGGGGGGCAGGCTGTTTGAGGAGGCACAGCCTTCCCTGCCTGGCCCTCCATACAGTTTTGCAACCCCATTGTGGCCCTTGGACCAAAAAAGTTTGCCCACGCCTGGGTTGGAGCAATGTTTCACTTCTCTACACTTTCTGTTTAGACATTGTGTGCTATACATAGCCTTGGTAGAAATCATATCTTTTTTTTTTTTATAATTTTGACACTGATGTTCATTTAAGCATTTTTGTGATTTGTTAAAATGTCAGAGTTGTGCAGAATTATAGATTCTAAGCTTTTTAAATTCCTATTGATTTAAGTTTTCACAAAATTATGGGGGGATCAGAAATTTAATGACAGTAGACACTGAGATTCAAAAATTTAAAGCTTTAACCATTAAAACACAAATTGTCATTGGCACATGTCAGAATATCCTAAGTAAACACCCTTAAGTCAAACTCTAGTAAGTTCTCAGGCAGTTCTTACTTTACCTGTATGTACATTTTCATTATCAGCAATGGAAATATTTTTTCATTGATTTGTGTGTGCATGGTGAAATTGATGTTTACCAATCAAAATCTAATCCTTCAAAGCTTAGTTACATAGTTGAATAAAGCAGCATGTTCTCAGGCTGTGGTACTACTGTATAGGTAACGTGTTTCTTCTATGTTAGAAGTAGTGCCTTTACAAAAGAAATATGACTTGTTTAAGGTTGGTTTTCAATAACATGTTCTGAATGCTGCAGCATTCAGAGGACCTCTCAGTTATTCAGCAATTGGCTGAAGTACACAGAAATTCCATTCTATTTGTCCTGTGTTAGTGTATTTTTACTATAATTTATTAACTTAATCCTTGTGAAAAGTGATGCTTTTACTCTTTTAATGACTGAAGTCATATTTACCCATAGAATAGATCCAGCATGAGAAGCTTGCTTTGCTGTTGTCTAAAAGAGATGAGGAAATATTTTAGTTTCAATGCCATTCAACACACCTCATCTCTGCAGAGATACTCAACAAAAGTGGTAATCAACATAATAGCACCATGATACAGGTAGCTGTCTAAGAACTGAACTGAAACAACCAATACATTTCACATGAGATACTGAAGAGGAACCAATGGTAAGAAATTTCAGGAACTACTAACAGAGGGCTGATTCTGATCACAACTATCTTGGTGTAAATCCAGAGCAGTGGCATTGAAGTCAGAGGCATTACTCCAGCTTTACACCAACATAACTGTGACCAGAATCGGCAAACTCAGCCCCTAGATTAGATTTACTCAGTGACTTACATGTATACCAGGGTAATATTACTCCAACATAGTAGTTTTCTCAACTTGGAATTGTCTAAAAGATGTTTCCATGTTCTGAAATGGAAATTTCTCTCTCCTCTATATTCCTGACCCAGACTTTCCAACAACCAAAGAGGAGAATTCATTCTAAATTTACCCTGATTCCCAACTTTCTTTCACAAAGAGTGAAGCCGAATGCAATGTAAACTGAACAAATGAAACTTTATTAAACCATGTGGACTGCTCTGTCCATGTGGCAGAGTTGCTTCCACCCTAACTCCCACATTCCCTGCTATGCTAGTGTCCCATCAATATCAGTCCTGCCAGGGAACATTGGACCTCTACCTCCAGTTCCAGTGATGATATATCTTCCCTATTTTACAAGTATTTTAAATATAAACATTAAAAAACAAGTAATTGACAACCAGACCCCCTACCCCTTTCAGTCAGATGTTGCTACCACATGGAGTCTCATCTTCACCACAGACTCAGCTGGTTGCATAGTCTTTGAGGTAGTTTGGCCTCCTCAGCAGGTGACCCCATAAAGAGGCACCCCTCTGTCTCCAAGTCTAGCAAACTACCTCTCTGTGGAATCTCCTCCCTAACTGTGGAGTTGGCTTCCAAATGATTCTCTCTTCTGTGACAATCTCTGTATCTTGGTAGGTACTCTCTTGGTGTTGTGTCTGCTCAGCTCCTGTTCCTTCAGATTGTGTGTCTCTCTTTCATAGCTACCTCATGACCTGGGCACCACTGTACCCCTCATGACTCCTTTAATCCACTCCTTCTAATCTCTCTTTAATGGCTGGATCCTCACAGGTGTGCCTGTCTCCAGAGACAGTAGGTCCTTGGCTGACCTGTTGTACTCTAGTATCTGCTTTCTGATTGTTGGCCATCTCCTCTTAACACTATCTCTATCCTTCTGACTGCCATAGGTCTCCCCTCACTAATAGCAGGGTTTTTGTTCTTCATCCCATGAGTGTACACAGTGGAATGTTTTGCATCCCTGTAAGGGGTATTCCTGTGTGCCAAAATACGAACCAGTGGTCTGAAACAAACAAACAACAAAAACAGCTTGTGTAATAGTCTTAGCTGCTTTCACAGCTGAGTCCACCTTACCATTTCTGTGTGGGTATGCTGGTATCAAAGTTAGACTCAGGACTCACAGTTTGTCAGACCACTCTGTTTTATTAGCACAGTGCTCTGCTAATAACACCCAGATAATGGGAGCACCATGAAAGACACAAACGACTTATTTATACAGATAAAAGGACAAGCACTTAAGATAACAAAGGAAGCAGAATCTGCTAAATTTACCTGGGGTAGGCATGCATATCTTATTTCCTTACTAACTATTACCGATCTTCTGTTAATGTTTCGCCATTAGCACCCTTCTTTATGCCTAATGTTTCTTTTCCTGGCACCTGTATTTCAACATTTCTTATTTCTGCTTAAAGCTATATACAACATTTCTTTAATCCATTCTTATTTTTACAATATAATTCATTCTGCTTTCACACTGGGGAGGAGCTCTGATCAAACTCATTTTTTGTGCACATTCCTTGAATTCTTCTGAGGCAAACTGGGGGTCCGTTGTTGGTGAATACAGTTACTGGAATGCCATATCTCACACAGCAGGCCTTCAGTTTACCAATCACTGACTTGCTTCTTGTATCAGACAGGGTACCGACTTCCCAAACATTTGAATAGTAGCCCATTGTAATCAAGTACTGCTTTTCATTAAAGGTAAATAAGTCCACTCCCACCTTTTCCCATGGTCAATTAGACAGTTCATGTGGTAGCCCTCTCTTTCTGCTGGCACTTATCACACGACCAGCAGGTGTCACATCCTTCTATCAAGAGGCAGGGTTGAATATTTGTTCTTGGCCAGGAGACAACAGCATTCTGTCCTCTAAACATGATTCCAGCCTGCACACTCAGTTCATCATTAACTTGAAAATATGGTTCTTCTCGGACCGGTACATGGCTTTTGTTTTCTTCGCCAGCTAATCTCACTCTCCTGACTATCTAGTTGGATGTTCTTTTCAGTAGCCTCTTTGGTTTCCTTCAGCTTTGATGCTGAAACTGAGAGACAGTGCAGCATGTTAACAGATTCAATCCTCAACTCACTGATGCAGGAAATATATATCCTGCTCAGGATGTCACCTAACAATAGTAGTTGTCCTGGACAACATCTGATCTCTGCGTGGTGGCCCTGGCATCACATCAATATGCACTGCAATCTCTTTGAATCACTAAGGGACTTTGCCATGATTATCTCTAGAGGTTGTTGTCTAAACTATTACTGGCTTCCCATAGATGTACTGATAGAACCAGTCCACTCCAAATATCATAGCCAGAAGGTCTTTTCTATTTGGATGTATCCCTATTCAATCTCTGATAGGGATCTGCTGGCATAAAAGTGACTGGCTGCTTCTGCAAAATAGCTACATCCAATCATAGAAATGTAGAGGTGGAAGGGACTTCAGCAGGTCATCCAGTCCAGTCCCCTGTGCTGAGGCAAGACCAAGTAAACGTAGACCATCCCCGAGAGGCATTTGTCCTACCAGTTCTTAAAAAACCTCCAATGACAGGGATCCCACTATTTGCATTGGTAACCTATTCCAAAGCTTAACTATTCTTATAGTTAGAAAGTTTTTCCAAATAGCTAACCTAAATTTCCCTTGCTGTACATTAAGCCCAATACTTTTTGTTCTACCTTCAGTGGATATGGGGAATAATTCATCACTAACCTATTTATAAACAGCCATTAATATATGTTAAGACTTATCAGGGCCCAGCTCATCCACTCTTTCTGAAGACTAATCATTCTCTTTTTTAAAAAAAAATTCATAGGGCAGGGCATCTAAACCTTTTATCATTTTTGTAGCTCATCTGGATTGTCTCCAATTTGTGCACATCCTTCTAAAAGTGTGGAACCAAAAACTGGACACAATACTCCAGCTGAGCCCTGACCAGTGCTGAGTACCGTGGGCCAATTACCTCCCAGGTATTAGATATGACACTCCTGTTAATACACCCGAGAATGACATTATCCTTCTGTGCAACTTCATCACATTGTTGACTCATGTTCGATTTGTGCTCCACTATGATCTCCATACCCTTTTCAGCAGTACTACCAGCTAGCCAGTTATTCCCTATTTTGTATTAATGCATTTCATTTTTTTAAGTGAAATACTTTGCACTTGTCTTATTTTCATCTTCTTTATTTTAGACCAATTCTGCAATTTTTCAATCCTCTTTGATCCAGCACATTGGAGTATTCATGGCTTTCCTGGCTAGTAGTACTTCACAACATGGGCATCCACTATAATTTATTTCAGCATGTCAAATACTTGCTGTTGGGGACCTGCCCAGTTCCACTCAGCACCTTGCCCTGTGAGTTGACATATGGGGTTCCATTACCGCAGCCAAAAATGAAAGAAAATTAATCATTCCTCCGAAGTGCTGTAACCCTTATACATCCACTGGAAGTGGCATGCCTCTGACTACTTTGATTTTGTTGGGATCTGTTTTCAGTTTCTCTGCTGTGAACAGATGTCCAATGTATGTCACCTCACACTGAGTCACATTTTTTCTAGGTTAAGTTTATGTTCTTCTCCATGCATCACAATAGAAAAGTTTGTAGTTTTCTGTCAGGGTCTTTTCAGATTCTGTATACTTGTAGATCGAGAGCAATGATGATATCATTTCCAGTTATTTAGACTCCAGACAGTCCTTCCATTGCTTGGGTGAGTCTTCTCTGGAATATCTGTGGTGTGGGCCTTATGACCTTTGATATGTGCAGCCATCAGTAGCAACCAAATGATGTTGCAAAAGTCGACAGCTTAGTGGACTCATTATCCTGTCTTGTGTCAAAATCCATTCATCACATCACATACACCATAAAAAGTCTGGCTTTTGAAAATACTGACAAGATGTCATAAATTATACTCAGTAGATAGTGGCATCTTTTCAAGGCTCAGTTCAATGAGTTTGGGTCTATGCAGATGTATAATTTGTCTGATAACTTCTTTACTACCGTGACCAGCACAACCACCACAATGCTTATCCAAGCTGTACCTATCTCTACAGGCGCTACCCAGGCTCTTCAGACTTTCAAGAGTATTAGATACTATATTTTGTAGTGCCACTGGAATTTTCCATTGTGGTAAGCACAGGTTCTACTGTGGGATCTATTTCCAGTCATAGCTTTCCTTCAAGGCAACTTTGCCTTTGAAAACATCCCTAAACACTTTTAAATTGTCTCCATTGTCAATGAGATTCCCACTTTTGTTTCTTGCACTGCAGCTATAAAATTCTGATGTTGCACCCTCATCAGAATCATGACTTCTGTGGCTGTATTTCCCCAAAGGGTCCTGTGATCCTTAGCACCCATCACCACCACTCTTCAGTTGGTGCCATCTGTTATTTTTTGGATTAACTACTATGGAGGTCACATTTTCCTATGGGCTGCTTTAATAGATTGTGCCTACTCTTTGTAATGGGTATATTTGAGTTCAAGTCACCATAAGGAATCACATTACAGGAGGCACCACTACCCCGCCAAAATCACACATGGTATTTCTTTATTAACATTGGTGCATGTGTGGAACCTGGTATTGTCCCTTGTTGCTTTCCTGTCCCAGCAGCCTGAACCTGATATGCTCCTGGACTCAAGGAGAAAGGTCAAGATGTCATCACTGCTGTCTCATTTGCCATTCCTTTTTTTGTACATGAAAAATCTTTGCAGGACCTTCCTCTGCTCTTGAACGCACTGCTAAAGTGGTTCCATTTGTCACATTCCTTGCAATGCAGAGCACTTCTCCTTTACCTGCTCATGCTGTCTCCCATAGTAAATGCATCTCACTTGGGGTATGGAGCCCTGGCCACCTGCTCTTCTTTGCTGTTGCCTCACTGCAGTCACTTCTGGGGGGTGATATGCTTCTCAGGGCTTTCATCCTCTCTTGTGAATCTTCTGCTGCACACCCCATGTCTAAGCATCTGCCTAACATGAGATTCCCTTTCGGGGAAGCTGTTCCCGCATGTGGTGATCCCCAGTGCAGCAGACTATCCTGTCCCAAATCAGGGAGTTAGTCAAGTTCCCAAAATTGCATGCAGCAGCCAGTATATATAAGGTAGTAACATAGGAGCCAATCCCCTCCTGTTCAGATTGGTCTCTCTAATGAAAAACTTGTGTAGCTTCACATTTGCATTGTTCTTTGGGGAGCAATCGGTCCCCAGGGCTCTTAGGATTGCTGTTAGGATTGAGGCAGTGGTGAGCTTCAGAGTGGTGCAGATCTCCCTGCCTTTGTCCCCAGTAACAGTTTTACTTTCCTGCTGTCATCCTCCTGCATGACTGGGCCTGTGCACAGTTTGACCTCCTTCTTCCACTGGGGCCATTGTATGGCTAGGTTTGTGTCTGCAAAATCCAAGGATCCTGGGGGCTGCAGACCAAGTTCCATGACTCATACTGTCAGTTGCTGCATTGCAGAGAACTTGGAGCACAGACACTGCCATCATGTTTTTTTCACAAAGAGAGAAGTTAAATGCAGTTTAAGTAAAACTTTATTAAATCCTGTGGACTGCTTTGTCCGCATGGCTGAGTTGCTTCCAGCCTAGCTTCCCACGTTCCCTGTTGCAATAGTGTTCCATCAGTAATAGTCCCTCCAACAAACACTGGACCCTGGACTCCAGTTCCACTGATTATGACATATCCAGTGCCTTCTGAGATTAGATTTTTGGAGTACTGCCAGTGCTGTGTCAATACTTATGTAGGGCAGATATGGGGTAAAATTTTCTAAAACACTGAACTAACTTAGAAGTCTAAGGGCTTGTCTACACATGGCAGCAATGAGCAGTATGGGGATGTGATTTCTAAAGTTAGGTTTTCTAGCAGTGTGCTTTAATGTAATACTGTTGAAACAGCACTACATCAAAGTATACTACGGAAACATTAGTGCACACCTACATGGTCTACGCAGACCAATTAATGCACAAAACTTTAGTGCACTTCAGAAATCACATCCATGTAGGGTACATTACCCCACTGTTTCTAATTCATGTAGGCCCTTCAGAAAATTTTATCTATGGGCAACTAAAAATTCAGCTATTTATATCCTTAGCATGTCTCAGTGCTTTGATGTAAACAACTCAGTCAGCCCCCAGGTTACTCATTTTTACCCAGAAACCATATTCTTAAGTACAGTTCTGCTTGACCCTATTAATGTAAAATTATTCCTCCTAAGAAAGATCTAGTGACAGAGAGGGATAGGCATTGTGATATGATGACCCAGAATTCTGATCTTCACACACTGATATAACTCTAAAGGAAACTTAACATTAGAGTATCCCTGGATTTACACCAGAGCATATAGCCCAATAACAATATTACAGCCCTGATTATATACCTGTGCTTGTATCACATGTAGTTAGTTTTTTACACCTGTGCAACATGAGTGTAAATTGCTATCATCCTGCTTTACTAGAATTTTAGGTCTTTGTATTCACTCAGCACAGACTTGACTACACAAGGTGCAAGGCAGTAAAGAATCAGGCCTTAAATAATTCGGAATCCTCTGCAAAACGTATTTACTTGTGCACTTTGATAAAGGGTCCTCGAAGTGAGAGTGAACATTATATTAAAACCATGACCACTGGCTCACACATCTGTCACAATATGAACTTGACCTTTTACCTCTATTTACATTTCACAACACTCATTTTCATCATTTCCTGAAGCCTTTGTAAAATAAAGTCCATGATGGAATATCATGCTAAGAATCAAGAGCCACTATTAATTTCTACAATGGTCTGCACAGCACCATTAAAGAGGGTAACACATCAACTAAGCAATTTTCTCATTCCAAGCCCAGACAAGGGGAATGAACTGGATCATGTTTGGGTTTTGCTGCCATCATTTCATCTAGTGTTTGTGGTTAACTGATTCTTTGGGGACATTTTTGGGTTACCAGAAACCTAAGATGTCATTCTCTCCAAAATTTCTCAGTTATGCTATAAAAACTCTAGCAACAGCAAATGTTGTTCTTTATGTACACTATTCCTGACTGGCTGATATCCCTCAACATGTTATGTTTATTATCCATCACTAAAATAAGCCCACAGCTCTGAAGAAGTTTGTAAGTCACTTAAAAATTGATTCACTGTAGCCTTGGCTTTCTATGCAAACACAGGGAGGTTTTAGTAAACACATCTCACTGCTTTCACCATACAGTGTATTTTCTCCTACCTAATGGAGCAGGTGATAGTTTTAGGACATGGAAGGATTACAATATTCCTTAATGGATTTGCAAGTAATCTGGCACATGACCCATATTAAGCATTACAATGACTAAAAAGATAACAGGAAAAAAAGGTTCATTCTGCCTAAAAATCTGTTTCACGATACTATAATCAAGAAGGTTTTTAAGGTTATCAATGAATCACATTCATTAACATTAACTGTGTCATTAGGCTTGCAACATGTGAACAAAGCATTTTTTTAGTCAGGCTAATGGGAAGTGAAAGTTTTTATTACTTTTCCACTGCTTTGGAATAGTGTTCATTCTCATGTACTGTATGCACTGTACAATGGAAAAGGAATTAAGAAAAGTAGCATCTTAGATATATTAGTGAACAGAAGATGTAATGACCAGATAGGAAGGAAATGAATCATGACTCTTCTGCAGGTAATATCTTCTATTGGAATCTAATTGCCCATTTAATGTTAAGAGAGGGTTCTTATAGAATATGGTGAATCACATTCTAATGAATAGTGATGAGGCTCACCTCATGAATGACCTTCACCAGTAAAAAACTGATTTTTAAGTAGAATTGTTATCTTGAGAGATTGATTAAATTGATTCAAATTGCATCTACAATGCCATTTGGTTACATGCCAATTTGTTATACATTCTTACAAGTAGTTTGAATCAATTCAGTTTTAAAAACTATAAAGACAACAATTAATGCTGCCTTACTTTCACTTAGTTTGAATTACTTATTTTTAAACCTAATGCTATCTTAAATGTTTATAGATTCATAGACTCTAGGACTGGAAGGGACCTCGAGAGGTCATCGAGTCCAGTCCCCTGCCCTCATGGCAGGACCAAATACTGTCTAGACCATCCCTGA
>NC_133770.1:168119505-168124178 GCF_003597395.2 Chelonoidis abingdonii | reverse complement strand
GGGAGGGGGCTCTGGGAGGGGCTGTGGGGCCAAAGAGATTGGAATGTGGGAGGGGGCTCTAGGCTCTGGCTGGGGGGGTGGGCTCTGGGGTGGGCTCAGGGATGAGGCTCAGGGCTGGGGGTTGGAGTCTAGGAGGGGGTGTGCAGTGCAGGCTCTAGAAGGGAGTTTAGGTGTGGGATGGAGGGTCAGGGCTGGGGGTTGGAGTGAAGGAGGGGGTGTAGGCTCCAGGCAGTGCTCACCTCAGCTCCCAGAAGCACATCAGCATGTCTGGCTCCTAGACTGAAGGACCAGGGAGCTCCATGCACTGCCCCCACCCGCAGTTCTCATCCAAAGGGAGCTGCAGAGCTGGTGCTTGGGGTGGGGGCAGCACAAGGAGTCTCCTTGGCCATCCCAGAGCCTAGGGGCCGCAGGGATATGCCAGCCACTTCCAAGAGCTGCAGGGAACTTGCTTTAACCCCGCCGTGCTGCTGACCAGAACCACCGGGATCACTTTTCGACCAGGCGCTCCAGTCAAAAAATGGATATCTGGCAACCCTACCTGCAGAAGGCTGTGATCAGGCAAGCAGACTCCATGGATCCTCATAGGCTAGTAAATATCTCAAACCTTTTACTACCAAGGTCAGAGGGCCTATAGTTTCAGCTGAAAACAGGGCTATTGCTTTTTTGTTATTACTCCACACTTCTTTTTTGTGGAGTTTTGAAGAACAAACAGAGCCCTGAAAAATGGGTTACAAACTACACCAGGCTTGGCAGTTTTTTTCCCAGGCTGGTGAACTAGTTCAGCCTACAGATGGCACACTGAATGTTTAACACTGAAGTTTTTTTCTGACGTAGTTCTGAGGTGTTTAAGTCAAATAGATGTTATTGAAAATAAACAAAGTTTTAAGCATTTTGTATAAGAATCACCACTTTTCATTTAAGTTAATCAGTTCTCATTTTCCTTGCTTTTATTCTGATGTTATAAACCAATTAGCTCTCAAGTCATACAGAGTCTTTATAGGGCAGAAACAAATAAACAAAACCAGACTGAATAAGACTTTAATCTAATAACCAAAGAGGAAACATTTGATATAAAAAATACCTTTCAAGCCTACTTTATACACAATAAAGAATCAAAAGAAAATAGCATTTTTCCTTGCAGGTCACTTACAAAATAGTTTTGATTAAAAACTGGTAGTTAGTTCATGTGGACTGAAAACAGATATTATCCTCTTTGCTATACAGTAGTGTCTTTTGGGATTTTGCAGTTTGTCAGTTTCCCATTGGAAGAGAAGTTAGTGACACAGTGAGTTATGCTGTGTAATTTATTTATTAAATGTAAATAGGTTGTGTTTATCTTGAACATAGGAGGCTAAAATTGCACACAGAAAATTCTACTTACAGAAACCCCAGCAAAGGTACCACTGATTTCAACCCTGTTGCCAAAAATAGTGCTCTTCTCTCTCCCCCAGGTCCTAATCCCTGCTTTTAGAACATCGTTCCCTTCTCTCATTAGTTTTGCAGTATGTTTCTCTTTTTGATAAGTGAAGTTAGAAACTAGTAAGACTGGAAGCCCTGAGAATGCATATTCCTACAGCGATCCATCTTTTCATCATCTGTCTGGTCACATCCAAGTAAAATTCAAACGTACCCAAGTCTCAGATTTTGTTTTCTTTTACATAGCTAAAACGTTTTTAAAAATAGCCAGCTTTGACATGTTAAAATTCTAATATTACAATAGAAACTGACTCAATTCCATCATAGTTATGTTACTCCATTTAAAACAAAATAAACTGTGTTCCTGACTAAATGAATTTATTCCTACTGTCCAGAACCGCATTCAAAATATGAATCCTTAGTAAAATAAAATTCAGGCCAGGTGTTTCAGAAGTTACTAGAGATTTGAGTGTCCAATCCTAGATTCCATGTAGGGGTAAGATTTTTAGAAAACGCTGAGGCCCTGCTCTTTGAAATTCAGATGTTCAAGTAAAGGCACCCAAAATCACTAGTCATATTTGAAAATCTTGGCCTTTGTACCTATTGTAAGCCCTACTCTGTCTGACCCAAGCAATTTCAGCTCACATGGAAGATGGCACCCCCTGGCCTCCTGACTCCCTGATTAGCCTGCTCGCCCTGTCAATCAGGCTGACCTGGAGCACTGGCCTCTCGCCATTGTTCCTGGGGACTGTCAGTCTCAGGGTCCTGATTTCCCATTGACCTTTTCCCTTTTGGTACTGGGAGCTAGCCAACCAAACACTCCCACTGAATGTTAGTAAGGGGGCAACAGTCCCCTTTAGTAAGTTATAGTCATAAGTGGCAATATCTTCAAATTATGGCACAGAAAAAGTTAATGGCAAAAAAAATGCTACATCATAATGAACAATTTTTTATTGTAACGTATTCCTCAGTGTGGCTGGAAAAAAAAAAAAAAAAAAAAAAGACATCTGAAAACTTGCTTTTGTAAATTCTCAAGACCAGAGACAACTTACAAACTTGGCTTTCCCTAGCTAAAGCTGAGATCAATACATTCTATCCACTCACTCAAATTTTCTTCTTAACATGTTTGACTAAGGAAAGCTTTAGATGTCTTTGTATACTCTCTCATCTGGGAGAGAGGCAAAGAAAGTCTTCTAAAATACTTCTCAGAGGGCCCTGTTTTTCAGAAAATAAAATCTCATGACTTAGATAATGTTACAATGTAATATATAACCCCACACAAAAAACTCAGTCAGGAGGCCCTGGGTCTTGTCTTAAATTAATACTATTAAGAAATGTAATCGAGGAACTTTTGCATCTGTTAAAAATCAGATCCCATTTGATCTTGTTTTTCAAAAGCCAGGAGAAGAAAGTAATAGCTATTTTTGAACATATTGTTATGTGACACTTAATCTTCCAAATTTTTTCTTATTGTGTGATCAAGTATTCATTCTTAGGAAGACATACTGTATGTTTGTTTTGTTATGCTAGGTTCTGGATGGAGGAAGCATTACAGACATCAGGAGAGTGTGTTCTCTACACTGGTTTTTGGTTGGAATCACTTCTGAGGCGGACTTGCTCCCTGGGAACTGGTGTTGGGCTGAGATTCCTGAAAGGGGATTGCCTGAATGCTCTTTGATCATCTCTGTTCCAGGACTGGTGTGTATGTGTAAACAAAACAAATTATTCATAGAATATATCCTGTATCACTGATTTCTCCTCCAGTAGGAAGCTGACCTGCAAGATCATGAACACCTGCTACCTCCCAGCAGACGGGCAATAATTTTATCAGAACAGTGATAATATCAAATTTTATCTATCTCCCCTTCTGCGTCAGTAATAATTAGCTCTTACATAGTGCTTTTCATCAGTAAATGTCAAAGTGCTTTATAAAGGAGATAAGTATCATCAATACTGGGACCAATTACCACAGAGAAATTGGATTTGTGCAGAGGCAGCAGAAAACCTTTGAAATATTTTCTGAGCAATCCCCCAAACAAATGTATCTCACTGTTTTGCTGCACTGTTTTTTTTTAGCTGACCTAACATTTGTTGGTCTGTGTCTCAAAAAGAAAGAGGTGAACCACCACATTTCTCCCTACAGATGTTACTAAACAATTGCAAATCCTAGACTGATTTTAAAAAATTCTGTTGCAATAAATTTGTAACATATAGGGGCAAGAACAATGCAAGCAGCAAGACAGCAGGAAAAAAAAAAATCAGCTACACTACAGTGAGAGCAGTTTATTTCCCTCCAATTTCTACATTATGGTTACAACAGAGATAGTGCCACCAGTCAAAAGCAGTAGGAATTCAGTTTCAGAGGAAATCACATGAGCCATGGCAGTAGTTTTCCAGTAGCAGTCCTTCTCCATCTGAGCCCATGCCTGACCACACCTAGTGTGTCAGGGCTTTTTCTAACTAATGGTTGTGGACTCTCCAGGCATGAAGCCTATTGGCTAGATTCCCTGTCTTTGTCCCCTGAAGCTATTTAGTTTATTATAACTTGAGGCTGGGGGAGGGGATGCTCTTTATGTTTTAATCTAAGCTATGTAATGTACTACTCAAGCGGAGTGCCCCCGGGGTCAGTTTTGTTCAACATCTTTATTAATGATCTGGATGATGGCATAAGTTGCACTCAGCAAGTTTTCAGATGATGCTAAGTGGTAGAGGTAGATACCCTGGAGGGTAGGGAGAGGGACCAGAGTGACCTAGACAAATTGGGGGATTGGGCCAAAAGAAATCTGATGGAGGTTCAACAAGGACAAGTGCAGGGTCCTGCACTTAGGAAGGAAGAATCCCATGCCCAGCTACAGGCTGTGGACTGACTGGCTAAGCAGCAGTTCTGCAGAAACGGATCTGGAGATTACAGTGGATAAGAAGCTGAATATGAGTCAGCAGTGTGCCCTTGTTGCAAAGAAGGCTTATGGCATATTGAGCTGTATTAGTAGGAGCATTGCAAGCAGATTGAGGGAAGTGATTATTCCCCTCAATTTGGCACTGGTGAGGCCACATCTGGAGTATTGCATCCAGTTTTGTCCCCCCCACTACAGAAGGGATGTGGACAAATTGGACAGAGTCCAGCATAGGGCAACAAAAATGATTAGAGGGCTGGGGCACATGACTTACGAGGAGAGGCTGAGGGAACTGGGGTTATTTAGTCTGCAGAAGAGAAGAGTGAGGGGGGATTTGATAGCAGCCTTCAACTACCTGAAGGG
>NC_133770.1:168094871-168118932 GCF_003597395.2 Chelonoidis abingdonii | reverse complement strand
CAAGGATTAAACTCACAACCCTGGGTTTAGCAGGTCACTGAGCTATCCCTCCCCCACCCCAATCTCTTGATTAGAGATTTTAAAAATGTATTTTACCAGCCATAAATTACATAATCAATATGGAACTTGTGCACATATAATCCAAGTTGCATCCCTTCTTTACTTTTATACTAAAGTAAAGCCTCTGATATAAGCAGCACAAAATTGTTCCCAAAGTATAAACAAAATGAAAACCAAGCACTGTTGCTAAACCCCCAATTTTACTGTGAATCTCACAAGGTTTGGTGCTTTTCATAAAGTCCCTGCTCCTCGACTCAGGTTAAGGAATGAGAATCTCAAGTTTCATTTACAAATATTTTTTTAAAAAAAGTTTCTAGCCTGAATTATGGAGAAGCTTGAAAATGTGAACCTTGATGGTTCAAAAACCAGAAGACACAGAAAAAATTAAAAATATTTTCAATATCTTGTGATATTTGAACTCTTGGGGTTGGCACTAATGCAAGCTATATATTAATTACAAGTTTTTCATCCCAAATGTTATTCTATTATTTGTTTCCAAAGTTTGTACAAAACAACCCAAAGTCTTTTATCCAGTCTTGACTTTTTTTTTTTAATCATTGATCCAAACTTCTCTCACTGCCATTCAGGAGTGAGCTGCAGGTCTTCAGGCACATGCCCCTCAGAGTTTGTGGAAGGTGAGGAGCAGACCACATCAGGGGTCTCGGGCAGGCATATTTATGATGAAACTATTGGCAATTTTATAATTAGAGGGGGCAATAAAGGTTTATTTTGCTTATTCCCTACTAAATCTTCCTGTTGGACAGCAGGTTTGTCAACCACAAATATCCAAAAATCATGAGACATATTCCAAAAACAAAGTAATCATCATCATTCCATCTGTTATTGCAACTACAGGTCTTGGTTTATTCTGAGTAGAGTAAAAATAGCACCTAACCAAATTCTCTGAGCAATGTATTCGTGCTATAACCCTGAAAACCCCAATGGAAATGGTTAACAAAAATAAGATCAGTCCTAAAGCTCAACCTTATCTATGGCCTGGTCTACACTACGCGTTTATACCGAATTTAGCAGCGTTAAACCGAATTAACCCTGCAACCGTCCACACAATGAAGCCCTTTATTTCAGCATAAAGTGCTCTTAATACCAATATCTGTACTCGTCCCCTACGAGGCAAGTAGCGCCAAAATCGGTATTGCCATGTCGGATTAGGATTAGCGTGGCTGCAATTCGATGGTATTGGCCTCTGGGCGCTATCCCACAGTGCACCATTGCGACCGCTCTGGACAGCAATCTGAACTCTGATGCACTGGCCAGGTAGACAGGAAAAGCCCTGCAAACTTTTGAATTTCATTTCCTGTTTGCCCAGCGTGGAGCGCTGATCAGCATGGACTGTACAGGAGATACTGGCTCTGATCGCTTTATGGGGAGACAAATCTGTTCCATCAGAGCTCCATTACAGAAGATGAAATGACAAAGCATTTGAAAAAATCTCCAGGCTATGATAGACAGAGGCCACAGCAGGGACTCTCAGTGCTGCGTGACAAGCGTAACGGAAAGCCAAAGAATCAAATAGATGCTCATGGAGGGAGGGAGGGGGAACTGAGGAATCCAGCTATTCCACAGTCCCCGCAGTCTCCGAAAAGCATTTGCATTTTTGGCTGAGCTCCCAATGCCTGAAGAGTCAAAAACATGTTCCTGGGTGATTTAGGGTATATGTCGTCAATTTACCCCCCACTCCCCCCCCCCAAGAAAGAAAAGGGGAAAAATCGTTTCTCCTCTTTTTTCAATGGGACTGTATGTCTACTGCATGCTGCTGGTAGACGCGATGCTGCGGCGCTGAACAGAAGCATCCCCTCCCCTTCCTTTCCTGATGGCAGACGGTACAAAAGAGTTGAAAACCGTCATCATCCCGTGAGTGCTCCTGGCTGGCCTCGGTGAGGTCGGCCAGGGGCACCTGGGCAAAAATGGGAATGACTCCTGGTCATTCCCTTCTTTAAGCTTTGTCTCCTGGAGAGGCAGATGGTGCAATAGACTTGGTAACCGTCCTCTTCATAGCAGCTGGAGGCAGAGCTCCTCTCCCCGCCCCCACTTTCATGTCTAATGAAGATTCTGTACTGCCTGAACTATGATAACAGCGGGAGGCTGTGCTCCTCTCCCCTTCACACCCTTTAATGAGTAATGGAGATTCTGTTCTGCCTGGAATATCCTAGCAGCTGGAGGCTGCCTCCCCCTCATTTTATCTCACTAAAAAGTCAGTGGTTCTTATTCCTGCATTCTTTATTACTTCATCACATAAATGGGGGGACACTGCCACGGTAGCCCAGGAGGGGTGTGGGAGGAGGGAAGCAATGGGTGGGGTTTTTGCAGGGGCACCCCCTAGAATAGCATGCAGCTCATCATTTCTGTGGGATACCTGGGGCCCTGACCTGGAGTGGCTGTGCTCTCTGGTTCTCTAGTAGATTTGCCCCATATTCTAGGCAGGATTGACTATTTTTAGACAAAAAGAAGGGAATGACCTGGGGAGTCATTCCCATTTTTGTCCATGCACCCTCAGCCAACCTCAGCAAAGCCAGCCAGGAGCACCCATGACAGCAGCAGAGGGTACAAAAGGACTGGTAATCATCTTCGCCAATTTCCAAACCAGCAGACAGTGCAATAGGGCTGGTAACTGTCTCTGCTACCTTGCAAAGGCAAATAAATGCTGCTGTGTAGCACTGCAGTACCGCGTCTGTCAGCAGTATCCAGTACACATACGGTGACAGTGACAAGGCAAAAAACAGGCTCCATGGTTGCCATGCTATGGTGTCTGCCAGGAAATCCAGGGAAAAAGGTCGCTAAATGATTGTCTGCCGTTGCTTTCACAGAGGATGGAGGGAGTGACGACATTTACCCAGAATCACCCGCGACACTGTTTTTTGCCCCATCATGCATTGGGATCTCAACCCAGAATTCCAATGGGCAGGGTAAACTGCGGGAAGTATGGATAGCTACGGGATAGCTACCCACAGTGCAACGCTCCAGAAATCGACACTAGCCTCGGTACATGGACGCACACCGCCGAATTAATGTGCTTAGTGTGGCCGCGTGCACTCGACTTTATACAATCTGTTTTTAAAAAACAAACAGTTTCTGTAAAAATCGGAATAATCCCATAGTGTAGATATACCATATGAAACCTATTTTATGTACAAATGTATTTGAATAATGGGCTCCTTCCTTCTTCATAACCACTTTTAGCTTTATTTCTCCACCCTAAACAAGCCATCCTCCCTTTCTGCAGCTGCCAACACCTTCTTGACTTTCCTTTACCAAAAAGCGCCCCCTTTTTAGACACCCCCCTTGTAGGTTCTCTCACTTCAGTAACAAATGACTCCAGTTTCATTTCCTTTGCACTGAACCCATAATTGTAGATATGGTAAAAAATATTGTTTTCAAAATAGCAAAGAGTCCTGTGGCACCTTATAGACTACCAGACCAGGTGCCACAAGACTCTTTGCTGCTTTTTACAGATCCAGACTAACACGGCTACCCCTCTGATACTTTTTTTAAAATGTTGATAAATGTCAAGAATGCTTTTTTGTTAGAACCCCTCCTGAGTTCTGCCTTGTGGACACTCACCAGGCTGCTAAAATAGAGCCAAAGCTTAGACCCCATGTGTCTTAGGCTGGCTGGGTCTGGGCAGAGTCCAGTCGCTTTCTCAAGACCTGAGTTCTTAGGCACTGTCTCAAGTTACAGTTTTGTCTAGCATGCTTTCCTGAGATATGGGACTCTGCAGTCCAGCTGCGTAAGTCCTAAATCTGGTGTTGGCCCTCCTAAGCCTCCCATTAGCAATTATGTGTTCCTCAGAGTTCCTTCAAAGCTGTGGAGCCTCTGGATTATTGTTTCAGCTAAAGCAAGTATCACAGACATTACAAAGGAGTTTCTAGAGCACAGCATAGACAGACTAGCAGAACACAAGAGAAATAGAGATCTATTGAAAATAACAGATACCTGCACACAAAACACTCCTTTCTTCAGTGACTTTAATTACCCTGAGAGCCCTTTGGTTTTGAACAGTCCTTTCAGAGTCACAAGACTCTCCTCTCCTCCTCCAAGCCTTTGCATGTTTGCCTGGTCACGAGAGAGAGAGCACGCGCGCGCAGGGTTTGTCCTTTTATGGAGACCCAGCCCCCTGTCAGATAAATCCCTCTCCCCCGCAGTGACCTTGAGTGTTTATTGCATAATTACAGCCTACCTACAATCCAGGGAGGTGGGGGTGGCAATGGCCCTCCTGGGCTGCAACTAGCTTATTGTTTTAGGGTGCTTCCATTTGAATGGAAGACTTTCCAAGAAAATGACTCTTGCTCTGCATTAACCTTCAACTAGAGGGCACACTGACGGCTAGTCTACATAAGAAGGACTACAGTGACATAGGTTACGTACACACATACATCCCCTGTAGCTAGCTGTAGAACGTCGGTGAAGACACTCTATGCGACATAAGTTGTAGTGTGTCTATAGCCTATGTAGGTATAAGTTATGTCACTCAGAGGCTTGAATAAGCCACCCCCCTAGGTGATTTAAGTTACACTAACCTAAGCACTGGTGCGGACAGCTTATTCACACCCCAAGCGACAAAAGCTATATCAACAGAAGTGGTAGTGTGGACATTGCTATGTTGTCAGGAGGATTTCTCCCCAGTGCAGCTGTAGCACTCCTAGTGTAGATTAGCCCTCTGTGCTCCCACTAGCAGATGGTTAATCAGAGCAAGAGTCATTTTCCTGAGTATCCCAGTCCATTATGGAGGTTAAAGACAAAGGTGAAGGGCAAAGTGCAATTTGCAATCAAAATGGTGTTCAGAAAACACAATGGAGTTTGTAACTGATATTAACATATGCAGACTTACACCAATCTATCATAGCTTTGAAATAAATTGTCATGACTTTTTTTCAAATAGGTCTGCATAACACGTTGTTACAACTGACAAGTTCCCTCAGCACTTAACATCCCCTCCTCCTTCGTAATTCGTCTCAGGTTCAGCTAACTTTTGAATTTAGTCCCACTAGGATCTTAAAGGATCCAGCAATGTTTCTTCTGGGAACTTAGTCTGCTCTTGCTGATTTAATATCTGGCTTGCTCTGAAGCATCTACGGTCAGACACTTTTCACTGACAAGGGCCTAGAAAAAGCCTACATGCAACATTAGTCTGGACCCCCAACAAATGCTGGATCCTGCAAACATATGGGAGCTGAGGCTGAAGAGACGAAAGACTGGGTCTGGAGTACTTCAGCAGAAGCCCGAGTAAACTCATCAAGTGTTGGGGGGTCTGGGAAAGATTAGTAGGGGCTCATATCAAAGATATAATGGGTTGATGATACCCAGGAGAAGGCTGCGGGGGGAATAGCAGGAAGGAAAGTATCACACTGCAAAGTATTCAGACACTATTCTGATTACCTACAGCTTTTCAAAACCAAACTCCTGAACTTTTTAAAAATATTCTTTACAATAAGGTTATTTTTTGTGTAAATGAATTTAGTGTTAAGTGGTTTTAAAAAAAAAGCCACTAAAGCAGGGGTGGGCAAACTTTTTGGCCTGAGAGTCACATTGGGGTTGTGAAACTGTATGGATGGTCGGATAGGGAAGGCTGTGCCTCCTAAAACAGTCTGGCCCGCACCCCCTATCCACCTCCTCCCACTCACCACTCCCTAACTGCCCCCCTCAGAACTCCTGACACATCCAACCCTGCCCCGCTTCTTGTCACCTGATGGCCCCTCCCAGGACTCCCGCCCCAACTGCCCCCCAAGACCCACCCACTATCCAACCCTGCCTGCACCCTATCCCCTAACTGCCATGACCCCTATCCAGACCCCCACCCTCTGACAGGCCCCCCAGGACTCCCACGCCTATCCAACTTCCCCCTGCTCCCTGTCATCTGACTTCCCCCTGGAACCCTCTGCCCCTCATCCAACCCCACTCACTGCCCCATTACCATGCCGCTCAGAGCAGCAGGAGCTCACAGCTACACCGCCCAGCCACAGCTAGCCACACCACTGTGCTTCCCGGCAGGAGTGGCAGGCCAGAGCACTGGTGGCACAGCGAGCTGAGGCTGCGGGGTAGGGGTGACAGCAGAGGAGGGGCCAGGGGCTAGCCACCCTGGCTGGGAGCTCAAGGGCCGGGCAGGATGGTCCTGCAGGCTGGATGTGGCCCATGGGCTGTAGTTTGCCCACCTCTGCTCTAGAGTGTTCTGCGTTATTATTTGCACTATAAACTCTGATGTTGTCAAGGTTCCTTCCCCACTCTGAACTTTAGGGTACAGATGTGGGGACCTGCATGGACACTTCTAAGCTTAATTACCAGCTTAGATCTGGTATCGTTGCCACCATCCCCCAAGCACTACTTTTTTCCCTGGGTAGTTTTGAGGGACTTCACCAATTCCCTGGTGAACACAGATCCAAACCCCTTGGATCTTAGAACAAGAAGAAATTAACCATCCCCCTTCCTTTCCCCCACCAACTCCTGGTGGATCCAGATCCAACCCCCTTAGTTCTAAAAAACAAGGAAAAATCAGGTATTAAGAAAAAAGCCTTTTAATTAAAGAAAAGAAAGGTAAAAGAAAACCCTCTAGGAGAGATTAGTATACCAGCTACTCTCACAAACAGATTCAAAACAGAGGATGTTCCCCTGGGCAAAAACTTTAATACACACAAGAATACCCAAATTTGATAATTCCCTTAATGGTACCAAAACAAGTTACAAAGAAAACAAACAAACCTATTTATCCCTTTCTAAAACTTACTACTCTGATAAGAGGCTGGTTCCTTGATCTTTTTTCACTCCAGCTGAAACTGAAAACTTCCCTCCTTACTTTTGAAACATCTTGTTCCCCCGTTGGTTCTTCTGGTCAGGTGTCAGCTAGGCTAGGTGAACTTCTTAACCCTTTACAGGTAAAAGAGGCATTAACCCTTAACTATCTGTTTAAGACAGATGTTATAAAACAAAAGCTCCAAATCTGAAAAAGAAGCTTATATAGAACTCAGATATATGACAAAATTCATAGAGAGCCCCCGCCCCCAATACAAAGTGAAAGGTGAATGCCTTCTACATAGTTTTGAAATGCCCTTTTCCCAAACTGTCTCTTTTGCTCCACATTCAAAATATCCATCCTTATCCATGTCATCCTGTTTTCAGGCCACACCCTTGTCTGAGCTGGCTCTACCTTTCTCCTCATCATAGAGCTTGACTTCTCCCTCTTTCACCACAGCAACTCCTGCAGGGTCCTCTAGATTAATGGACACTGCTGAGGTAGGATGTGTGCCCAAATTGCAGCATCTCCTTATTGGCCATGGTTAAATAAATATTTTTAACTTGAGTCTGGCTGGAGACTCATTGTCAAAGACTGTTCTGACTGAAGGACTGGGTCCCTGTGATTACATCACAACTATATACACCTCTACCCCATATAACACAACCCAATATAACACAAATTCGGATATAACATGGTAAAGCAGCACTTTGAGGGGGCGGGACTGCGCACTCCAGAGGATCAAAGCAAGTTCGATATAACACGGTTTCACCTATAACGCAGTAAGATTTTTTGGCTCCCAAAGACAGCATTATATTGGGGTAGAGATGTACCTACTATCCACAAAGCACATTGAGACCTCATGGAACCAAAGAAAAGATAAATCCCTCTACCTGTTGTGTTGCTTTGGAGGCACACTACAAGAGACCTGTAGATCATAAATTAGATCAGCTTAAGTTTAAGGTTTCCACATCAGGTTGTTTTTTTTTAGCATTTAGGAGAAGGAGAGTCTGGATAGTGGAGATGGAGAAGGGTAGGGGAGTAGAGGGGCATGGAAAATGGAAGATAGCAGAAGACAAAAGCAAGGAGGAGACAAACTTTAATGAACAAAGAAAACTTTAAGACACCCCTTGAAGACCATTCTCCTGTTTACCATGCACTTGCCTGACCTCCCTGCAGCAGTTTGTGGTCCTTCCCTCCCATGGGGTCACAAACTGCTCCTGAAAGGCATTTGTAGCGCTTTCTACAGGAGAAAAGAGAACGAGTATCTAAGCCAATGGATTTTTTTTTAAAAAAAGAAGGGATACATGTAACAATTTAAAATAAGTGTTTCTAGCTCCTTATATATTATTTTTTATTCTTCTACCAGGAATGAGTTTCTCTAATGAAAAGATACTTTGCACAACCACCCTCTTCTACTAATTTGCATTTAAAAAATCCAACAACCCTGGATTATGTTTATCTTTGAACCTTAGAAGCAAAGTGTGCACAAATGACTTATGGTCATTTTGCTTATACCTCAAAACAGCCATTTAACAGAAACCTCAATTTAATTTTACTCCCTGAGCCTGAGTGTTCTTAGAGCTGCCCTCCACAGCCCATCTGTCCTACTTCCTATTTTTTAGAGGGCCACTCTCGCCTCACATATTATCCAAGGTGGACTTAACGAGCTGCATCTTCCTCAAGAGTCAGCAGAACTTCAGCAACATAACGCAGTGTTCAAACACCTGACAGTGTGGTTCAACAGAAGATCCTTCCCACTGCATCATTAAAGCAGAATATTATGGGAAAGAAAACTTGCTATATGAAAAAAATACCACAAGTTTAAAATTCTCAGTGAATCCTAACAGGAGGCATTAAGGAGGCAATATTTTAATTGTGGTAAATTATTATCATAAAGATAAAAAGCTCCCTTACTGCAACCCTCTACTCTTTCCCTTTTGCTCAAAAACATACTGTTTTTGTGAAGTTTAGTAAGGCTCTTATAAATTAATGTTAAAGCCCATAGAAGCGAAGAGGTACATAAGGCAGTTCCAACAATATGTGAGGAAGTCTCTGGAGACCAGACAAGCACTAATATATTGTCTCCATAAATCAGGAACCTGATACCAAATTCTTCAGGTAGGAGACAACCAATCTTAACATGTCCTTAATGCAATGTAAAATGCACAAATCATAGCTTTTCATTAATGAAGTTCTCTCTCCCAAGGCCATCATAAAAGAAAGTTGATTATACCACCTGCAGGAATGTTTAGGAGGCTTTACTGAAGTCTAATTTGTCCATAAAATGTTCTTGGTAAACAGCAAATTTTAAATCTTGAAGCCTTCCATTCTGAATTATTTTGTTTTCAACAAGGAGTTGAGGGTGGTGGCTGAATTCTCCAAGAGGCAATAGCTTTTTGAAGAATTTTGGAGGACAAATACTGAGTTTAACCAACCTCCTGAGTAATCTAAATGATGAACAACCTCTAGGATACCCGAGGCAAGTGCACTTTCCTCCTCTGTATTCCACAGCTTAACTACAATACCTATAGCACTTCATAAAAGTGTTGGACCACCCACAATCTCTAATCACCTGAAGTTTTATACTAATGGCTGTTACTAATGACTGCAGAATTCCCATTACTATTAACTGTCTATTTTTTACTCACAGAATCCACAAGCATATTATGCTAAAGTAAACGTTAAGTGTGTTTTCTCCTGGCATTCATGGTTTCAGTTGACAGCAGTTTTGATTAGCATTTGACGGCACTCTTTCACTCATATATAAAGATGGCTCAAAGTGAGTAGCAGTGAACTTTGGTAAATTTCAGCCGTTATTCCTTTGAACACCAGGTTTGTTCAGAGAGTCAGCTAATTTGAATCCTCCAGTATGACATACAGAGCTAGTTGCTGTAAAGTGATGAGAAACTCAGAAACATCTACTTGTTAACTCTGTTCAAAGGTTTTGTTTTTTTCTCAGTTCTACAGCCTCATAGTAATGTTCATCTCTACACGGGTCTGTTTTAATGAACTGGATGGTCTAGAGGCCTTAATACTGATATTCAAGTGCTCTTGCCTCTGCCCAATCACAATGGGTGCCTTGAGAAGGTTACACTAAGCCTCAGTTTCTCCAGCTGGGATGTGGGAAACACTACTGATCAGTCTCAGAGAGGTGTTACAGACACTGCTAATGCTTGCCACCACATTTTGAAGCCACATAGTTTAGTTATTACTGCCACCGTTTCTTAAAGCTGTAACTATTAAACCTGCTGTAGAAATATATTTGTAATTGTTGCAGTTACTTCAGTTCACAACAAAAAGTATCATTAAAGAAAGTAATTAGTAGCTCTGTGGGAAAGAATTACATATTTTCATATGGCTTTTGATCTATGCCTGGAAAAATTGGGGTCTTTGGCCTCTCCAGTACACTTCCCAGGCAGACTTTGTTACCCCTTTAAGGAAGTGTGACCTCATGGTCCAGCAGCCTCAGGCCCTCAGAACAAGTATTGACCACTCCAAACTCCCCAGTTACTTATCACATCTTTTCCAAGAATTCCAGCCTTGTGGGAACTCTGATTTATAGCCTACCTCTCCAGAGGCATGCGGTACTTGACACATAACACAGACTTTTCAAAGGTTCCAAAGTCAATCATTCTGCCTTCAGATAGAAGATTTCTACAGATCTAGACAAAACAATGAATCACCTGCATGCTACTCTGTCTCAGTTTCCTCACCTCTCTTGAGTATTTTTTGGGATTTGAGAGAGAGTGTCCCTGCAGGATTCCGAGTTTCCGTTTCTGACCCAGTATTGCCAATAAGTCAGACACCCAAAAATCGTGAGTTTTTCCAATCACATCATATTTTTCAGTCTGTATTTCATACGTTTTACTACCCTCAACCCCTCTGCCAATGTGTGTGTGATAATTTCAGGTTGAAAAGTCAACCTCTAATGCACACAAAAATACATGCCTCTCCTCACATCTAAACCACCATCCATTCCCTATTTCTGTCTTGAACTAGCAGCAACACGTCGCTATCTCCTCTACCTGGGACCCAGCAGCACCACTTCCCCAACTCCCTCATCTCTGCTTCCCACTGTCCCAGGATCCTCCCTCTGCTCTAGACCCATACATTGAGCTCAGTGGCAGGGCAGGTCTGTGTCCTCAGCCCCAAAGATCTCAGAGTTCTCTGTGTGCCCAGCCCTGAAAAATCGGAGGATTGGAGGAGCTTTAGGTGCCAAAATCCTATAACTCACTATTAATTGATGAGAGTTGGCAACATTGTGTTCCCCTGGCTGCTTGAAGGGGACTGCCTAACCCACCACTACCCCCAGGCTGGGAAATTTGCCATCTGATCCCTCCACCTCCATCACTGTCCTCTTCAGCCTCCCTCCAGCCCCTACATCCTCCTAAATCTCTCTCCTGTTCTCCTTTCCCTCCCCATTCACTTTTTCAGTGTTTTGTTTGTACTGCTCCTCACAGTCCCTGTTTCCTCTCCAACCTCTGAACCACAGAGTGGCAGCCATAAGCCATTTTACTCATGGGCTGGCTTCAACGTCCTTGCCAACACTGGGAGGTGGCAGACAACTTTACAAAGGGCAGCCTCAATCCCACATGCAGATAATCTATAGGGAAATGGCAGCCATCTTGCTGGCTTCATCCCCATTGACAATCACAGGAAATGGTGAACATTATGAACAAGAGAAAATAGTGAATTAGCACCTGTCAGTGTGTTTTCATGAGACAGGTAAATATCCATCCCAAATATCACTATAGTGAGATTAAAATTGAAAGAGTTGACAATCCTATAGACCTCTCCTCATGACTTCCCCCTCTGGACCACAGAGTCTGCCCTCTCCTCTTTCCAGTCAGGTGCCTTGGACCTTGGCTGATCACTCAGTCAAAGTAGTCCTCTGACCCTCCAAAAGTCTGTGCCTTTGCTCCTCTCAGTCAGCCTCTGTGGTTTTCAAAGGCTGGCATGAACAAGCCATCTCTGCTTTCCCATTTAGAGATTTTTCACTTTCCACTCCTCTTGTTCAAACTGACTTATTTCCAGTTCAGGTGTCTATCATAGCTTTCCTACTCAGATCTGAACCTTAGAGTTCAGAAAAGATGCTAGCATGAAACCTCCAAGCTTAATTACCAGCTTAGATCTGATAGAGCTGCCACCAGCCAGATTCCAGTGTCTGGCGCACTCTGGTCTCCCCAAAACCTTCCCTGGGGGACCCCAAGACTCAGATGCCCTGAGTCTACAACAAAGGGAAATAACCCCCTCCCCTTGTCTCCTCTTTATTTCCTCCCAGGCTTCCCCTCCCTGGATGGCCCTGGACGATCACCCTATTTCAATTCCTTGAAATGCAAAACAGAGAGATCCAGTTTCTTTCACCCTCAGTCAGAGTCCCTGCAAAGGTAAGCTTTGCAACTCTGACACAAAGAGATTTCCCCCTCCCAGTCTTTCCCTGAGAGAGACCGTAACCCTGGCACAGAGATTCCTATCCCCCTGAGCCTCAACTAGAAAAGAAAATCCAACAAGTTTTAAAAAGAAAGCTTTATATAAAAAGAAAGAAAAAGACATAAAACTGGTCTCTGTATCAAGGTTGACAATATACAGGGTCAATTGCTTAAAAGAAAAATGAATAAACAGCCTTATCCAAAAAGATATACAATTTAAAACATTCCAGCAAACTACACACATGTAAATACAAAAACAATATAAAAACCTATTGTCTTCTACCTTTTGTACTTACACTTGGAAACAGAAGATTAGAAAAGCCTGGAGATAGAAATCACTCTCATAGCCGAGAGAGCACAGAACAGAGACACAGACAAAAGACACACACCCAAAAATTCCCTCCCTGAGCTTTGAAAAATCCGGTTTCCTGATTGGTCCTCTGGTCAGGTGTTTGGTTCCCTTTGTTAACCCTTTACAGGTAAAAGAAACATTAACCCTTAGCTATCTGTTTATGACAGCGTCTAGCATTGCTGTTGCCCTGCCAGAGCACAGTCATTAAGGTTAAGAGTTTGTTTCTTTTGTAGTTTCTCCCACACAGGTTGGTGATACATGTCAGGGAACTTGTCAGCCCATGGAGCACTCACTACTCATTAACACATTCAGTAAACAACAATTTCATGAAATTAATCAGAACTCATAGGGCGAACATGGAGAGATTCCCCAATTCATCACACCAGCCAAACATGTACTGCCTGTCTGCAAGCCTATCTGACTGCTTTGTGTGTGCATGTTCTATAAAGTAATGGGGGGAAACAAGTTTAAATGTTTAAGTATTTTAGGGGTATGCCTGTGCATGTAATGCATGCATGCAATACACTGTCATTTCTGGCAAAGTCAGAATACATACCTTATCACAGCCATCATTGATCTCTTTTTGACATTTACTTGGGGCAAGGTACTACTGGTGTCATTCCTGACCAGTTCCATTCAGTAGCTGTCAAACTTAGCTTTAAGTCCACTTACATCTCCAGCTGTGAGTTCTCCACTAAAATGGTAAGTTTATGCAGGAGATAAACTATCAAAATTGCTAGCATTTATTAATTGAAGACTCTGTCAATAGGTGGCTTGTAACTGAAACCTGTATATAAATTAATAGGATATTGTTTAGTAGCCTAAATCGTGAAGTCCTTAGTCTGACAAAATCCCCATATGAAAGCAATTTTAATTTTATTTGAATAAGGACTTCAATATTTGTTACATTTTCAGGACACTTTCCAAACAACGGTTCCAGAAGAAAGAACCTCCCCTGTAATGTCGTTTCAGGTTCTATGAGTGCCACGACTGAATAAAAAAATGAGGAGTCCTTGTGGCACCTAAAGTACTTTATTTGTATCATGCATAAGCCACTTCAAAGGCACTTTCCTGAAGTATCTGACTCCTTTAAGATAAATGGGGTCATGGTACTTGTTCCCTCTTCCCAGAAGAAATACCTTACAGAAAATTGGTATTGCAGCTCTTTACATTACCAGTTAACATATATCAGTAATTTCCTATATTTTTATAATCCGTCTTTCCTAAAGATAGAGGGATTTTTTCCTGAAAAAATGCCAACTTTTCATCAAAAACAAACAAAAAACCTCAATTTTTGAGTTTCGGGTTCCCCAATAAAAAAAATTGAAATGTTTTTGTTAAATGCCCAATTATATCATTGGGAAAAAACCACCTTTTGCCAGAAAATTTCTAACTTTATTCTTTTCTTATTCAAGAACACATAACTGACTGTACCAGACGTGAGACACGACCATGTTCAAAACTACTTCAAGGCAAGAGTGACTGATGCAATTTTTTTGCAGAGATGGAATATGGAAAGATTGTTATATATATTTTGATAGGCTTGTTAGTATGCTCAATGGGTGAGCTAAAGCATAGTTCCTGAGGAACTAAAGTCAATGGGGACGAATGAATTCAAATCCCCACTACTGGAGCAATGCAGGTAAAAAAAAAAAAGTGTTTTGAAGTTCCCTCTAGAGGAACAGCATAGACTAATTTGAAAAGGCCTAAAGAGACAAAACTTGAAACCCTATCAAATATTAGCCATGACCAGAGGAGAGGATTGCTCACTCTATCCAAGAACTGGTAGCCATAAATCTGTGACCAAACACAAGCCCCCTGGAGCACCTGAAGTACTTTGAAACCTGGCAGGGTCTCCATGTGGAAGATCAGTAGCCTCTTGATAAGCCAGTCATGTGTGTAAGCTGCTTGTTGTTTTTAAGGTATGTTTTCTTTGAAATATTTTTGTTCTGAATAGATCGTACACTGTTTTATGAGTGCTGGCTGGTCACAGAATAACCCTATCGTTGTCCTTGAAAGAACAAGGCTTCAATTGCTAACTAATGTCAGACCCGCTGAGATATTAACCATAAGTTGCAGGATTCTACAGCCTAAGGCCCAGAGAGAAAGATTAGCAGCAATCTGCCCTGAGAAAAATAGTTACAGACCTGAGGTCTACACAAAATGTCCTTGAGGACCAGAGGGGGTCAGTGCTGCAACTAACTTAACTGTGACACAAGCTTGCTTCTTCACATATCCCAGCTTCCAGACAGAACTGAGAGCTCTTCCATTGCAATATACCCCATTGGATCCCCCTAAGCATCAAGTGGGACAGGATCCTACCACATCCCAGAGGTGGCTTCAGATTAGTGAGAGACAGAAAAAGAGCAGCATACAGTCACAGCCCCAGGAGCCTGTTGAGCATCAGCAGAGACAATTGATGGGAATTGTTAATTTGTGTAGGCAAAGAGATTTTTCACATTGAGAAACAGATGATTATCAGGATAATATAAGATGAAAATACTGGGGGAAAGGACAAGGGAAAGCTACAGGAAATGATTTTGGAAATATCTGGGTGAATAAATCCTCACCAAACTAGGCAAAGGGTGCACAATCTGTCTCTGAATTAGCAATCAAGAAAAGGGACCTCGTTCTCAATTAATCTGTTCCTCCACTTGAAAGAGGTGCCCAGCCTTTGGTGAAAATCTAACTTATGCATTCCTTCCCATGACTCCTGGGAACAGGGATAATGCATAGCCTTTATGAGACAGCTCATTATCTCAAGGAGGCCCTCTGCGCAGTGGGTATTCTCAGGGGGACATATCTGCCCACTTTAAGCCTCAGTCATAACTTATCACCCAAGATTTCCAAATCTTTTCAAAATATTTGGACTTCTTCCGTGCATACAGACTTTCATAAATTATAGTATCTGTCATGGCACTGACTCATTCTTTACAGCGGGGTGTTTCTGCCTAATGCCTGCAAACTATTTTGCTATGAAAGAAGCAGTTATGAACCATTTCCTACACATTTTCAAAATTTTTTTTTAGGGATCTGTCAAAATTGCCACAGGGCCTAGTGTGATTTTTATGGCCAAATATTTCTTCTAGTGTTTTGAAGACTTCTTTCAGGGTACCGGGAAATTCCCAGTTATATGAAGATAGAACTATTTATCAATTTTACAGTACCAATGTAAGAGTGAATTGTTAACCCAAAACTGATTAATTATATTGAGGTACAGGGAAATACATTAAACTCTTTATTTAATAATTAGAATTAGAATCTTTGGATGATTCATAATTTGCCTCTTGTAAATTAGAATAAGGAGTGCTCTCAGAAGCCCAAGTCAAAACTCTCACTATCTATAAATAGGAGCAAGTTCCAGGACTAAATGTATCCTAATACATTTGAGAGATGAGGTGGATGAAGTAACATCTTTTATTGAACCAGGTCCTGAGAAAGAGCTCAATGTAAGTGCAAAAGCTTGTCTCTCTCACCAACAGAAATTGGTTCAATAAAAGAATGTCTCACCCCCTTGTCTTTGTAATATCTTGGGACCAACACAGCTACAACAAATCATGCATTTGATTAACAATTATTTCCAGCTTGTTCTTTATTGATTTAGTCTTTACTTATTAAGAAAGTATGATTATTTTCTTCCTCCTTTCCTGAAGGGAATGGGGACTATGGAAGAGATGTGTTCTACCTTTACAAGATCTGAATATTTACTAGGCACTTTCCAGCCCTAGGGAAATACAAAACTGAAAGTGGGGAGCTCCCACCCGTGAGATTTAGAGCTCACAGCTGGTGGGAAGTCCAGCTCTCCGTTCCCACCTGCTTGGGAGGAGGAAAGTGTTGTTCTTTTTAACAATTTGCTGTTTGTGGATCTTGTTTGGAGACTCCACCTTTCATATTAACCTCCAGAAATCTAGTATTCACTAAAATTTGAAGATCCAAAAATATTTCGAGTAGCTAGTGCTTTCCCTGTCCTGAAAGAGGCAGGACTTTGTCACTCTTCCTTCACCACAGGACAGGGTCCCTGCACCAAAAATACATGATGGATGGAAATATGAAGTTTTCTGGTAAGTCTCTACTTGTAATGTTACACATCGGTTCCAATTACATCACATCATGTGGAATTACACAGATTATAGAACACTTCAAAGATCTTTGAAGGAAACTGCAGAAGAAAGTCCAAGTGCTCTTCTAGGAGATCCTTTCAATCCTTCAAGCATGAGAAGGCAGAAAATAATGTAAGTGTACTGTTGTGTATGCAACTGGTTTGAAGCTGAAAGTTTTATGCTACATTAAACCACATTCCAGTGGAAGAGGGGTCTGTATGAACAGGATGACCTGTATCTCATAGGTGAAGGACTGCTAATATTATGGGTTGGAAACTAGCTGGAGCAGCCAGGAGGGCATTAAGCTAACAGCACAAGAGGATTGTGCTAAGTAGGAAAATGCAGCATAAATTCAAAATCATTAACGTGTCACAAACAAATTGAACTGATATTGGCAACAATGTGAAGTGAAGAATATTTTCAATTGCTTATATACCAATGCTAGGAGTCTGGGTAACAAGCAAGAGGAATTCGAAACTCTTATTGTTGAGAAAAATGAGATGGCAATCACGTGGCCTGGTAGGACAAGCCACGTGACTGGAATTTTAATTGGGGATGTACGGTCAAGTTCCCACTCTGCCTGATGTTGAGAAGGGATTTGGGTGTCCTACATTACAGGTGAGAGCTCTAATCACCAGGATATAGATATATCATCATACCCTTTCTGACCCAATTACTAATTTAATTTTCAAGCATACCTGAAATCAAAATGAAATATTTCATTGGGGGTCAAAATGTTTTCTTTTCTTTTTTTTCAGATTTGTTTCACATAGAAAACCAAAATGTTTTTGTTTCAAGTCAGTTCAAAAAGTTTATTTTTAGTTTGGCCAGCAAACCAAAAAAAGCACGTATTCACACAGCTCTAGCAAAAAGGGTCAATGGGATCCTTGGTTGTATAAACAAGAGAGTAATGAATAAGAGTAGGGAGGTAGTTTTATCTCTGTATACAGCATTGGTGACAATGACATTGACTACAGTTCTGGTGTCAAGATTTTAACAAGGATATTAAAAATGTACAGAGCATAGAAAAGAGGCACAAAAATGATTCAAGGGCTGGAAAAAATGTCTCATAATAAGAAAGTTCAAGATCTCAATCACATTAAGTTTATCAAAAGAGGATTGAGAGGTGACTGATTATAACCTATAAGTATCTTCAGAGGGAGAAACTACTAGGTAATAAAGTGTTAAAGAACCCATGGCCAGAAGGTGAAGTCAGTCAAATCACTTTTCTGGAAGATATTCTTTAGCCAAACACAAAAGTTATACTTTAGTCAAATATACAAGTTATTGGGCTCAGTACAGCTCCTCTATAAGACACTAAGTGGTGAAGCAGGGGGGACAGACTCTTCCCTTTTGCCTCTGACTTTTCATGGCCTGGCTCTTTCTGAAGTCTGCATGTGCAGCAGCTGTGACAAATGCCACTGAACAGGAAGTGGAGCTGAGGAGTCATTCTCCTCCCAAATCACAAGCAGTCCTGGGACATGGCTGGAAATCGGACAGACACGTTATTGAGCTCTATCTAAATATTAGAAACGAAGTTTGGAGTTTTCCCTCAGATAAACTCTAACAGGGAGCTGAAGGCCACCAGCAAGGCAGAGAAAACTGGAGGAAACCTCAAGAGGCACAGCATCCACAGCTGCTAATGATGACAGGTCAGGTTCTGCCTCAAGCTGCAGGCAGGCTAAAGAACCCATTGTGCTGGATATGTAGACCTTAGAACAATCAATAATGCTATTCTGTTGTGTAATCAAAGATAAAATCATAAAAAAGGACATTTTCTCTGACTCCTTGTCATTTGTGCCAGAGTCGTCACCTTGCTCACATGCACCACACAACCACCATCATCCCAAATTGGATCTTTTACACACGGTAACAGACAAAAATTCACCCTTGGCCATATTTTTCCTTTTGTAAATCCATGTTATCAACCTTATCAACAGTGTCTCCTAAAGAGTGTTTCCAGTTTAATCCCCATTACTCATTTCTTTGCCACTTCTTTCAGAGTTCCTGGAAACAACATCCCTAGTTCTACTGCTAATTTTCAACAACACCAATTTCCAATTTTTACCTGTTCTGGGCCTGACCCTGAGTTTCTTTATCCTTTCCTGGGAAAGGAATTTAATAATTTCTTACATCATTCGACCATATTACCTTATAAACAGTGGGGTGAATAATTTATTTAAAATTGGCTGTAATGTCTACCTCATTTGTGTGTCTAAAATAGCCCAGTGAGGATACTGGCTGATATAGCTCTACACTAAACTATTTCAAATGTAAACAAAATTAAATTTTCTTCTGCAATAAAGGAAAGTGATTGGTAATTATGACAGAAAAGACAGACATGATATTGTCTAGCTATCAGGATTTTAAACAATTAACTTTCAAAAAAGTTACAGCTGATGTCCAAGATACCTATGGAAAAGGAAGATTGAGCTAACAAAAATGCAAGGAACACATCAAGAAAGCTGAAGCACAGTGCAAGATTAGAAGTAAAACTATTTGCCGGGTAAAAAAAAGTACATTTCATTAAAAAATTAAAATGCCTCAAGAGGGCTGAGTTCCCTCTGCAAAAAAATACTGTGACAAGTGTGGCAAGGAAGAACACTCCAAACAGATAAAGTCTGTCAGGCCAATAGAAATATAAGTTAAAAGGACACGAGGAGTATGTCTGTCAAAGTAAACTAAGCAGGGAGATAGCCCAAGCAAGGATGAATGTTGACCATTTCCTAGGATCTGCAGCAAACAGCAACTAATTTCAAGATCCACAATATTTAAATTTAAAATTGAATCAGGAGGCAGAGGTGATTGATTTGAACTGAGACATAAGGAGATGAGCCCAAACCCTAAGTTGGAATTTCTGTTCCAGTCTTTGTAAAAAATATGGATATTTACTGACCTATATCACTTGGGATTTTTTACTTAATACTTGCAAAGTGCTTTGATATTGGAAGTACTATTTGAATACTACAAATTATTTTCAAAGATGCCAGTAAACAAAATTAAAAACATTGAAGTGTGAAAACCCCTAACTTCCATGGCTTTCTTCAGTGCAAAAGATAAAACAGACCATGTAGACAGTCACTCCTAAATAAGCCCCACTGGAAGCTAATTAATCTGTTTACTCAGGAGATAAACATACAGTATTGTCAGTTCAGCAGACAACACGTGTAATGTGCAAATTAACATTGGCTTAAAAACTATGTGAATCCTGCAATAGAGAAATGCAAGATTTTTAAAAAAAATATTTACAAGTAATAGACTAGAAAAAAGCCAGACTTAAAGGCATATATACAATCTGGTTGTTTTGTTCTAGACGTTTAAAGCTTCATAAAGAAAAAAGACACAATAAAACAATATGTTATGGTAATTAAATCAAGTAAATAATTTCTAAATTATATAACGAACAAAGTTTTTCTAATGCATAGATAATAGCATTTTTCATTATCTAATTTCTTAATCTCTATATAAATGAGTTCTATTATTCAATCACAAATGACAAACATTCTATCTGAAATCATTGTAGTCAATTCTCTCTATCTGTACTGTATATTAAATAAAGCTACAAGGAACCAGCGTGGGAGAACGGAACAAAAAGCAAAGCTAAGGTGCTAGGGAGAAAGCTGTATTGCTCCTGAGCATAGCTGAAAGTAGTGCTTGGCTGTTTTCAGCTCCACTTCATCATCTTCTGCTCTGCAACTCATCATGGAGACCTAGTAACTAATAGAATATTAGCACAAAGAGCTACTCAAATAAGTTGTTGTAGTACTCCAGGTGCCTTCATGCTACGGAGGGAAAGAAACGCAAAAAGAAAGGAAAGGGAAGAATGAAGAACCTTGAATAAAACTGAAATGACATTTGGTTCTCATTGTGAGTTGGTTTTGCTCATCTCCAGAATTTTGCTTGCTATAGCAGTTAATCCTGATAGCCAATTGACTTACTGTTGTCCTCAAAGTCATGGCGACTGTGCCCCAAAACACCAAATTTAAAGCTAAACACACATGATACTAAACCAGGAGAATCAAATGCTTTTCTTGAATTTAGTAATTGTAAGTGCATTAGTTGTGTCATTAGCATGAAAACTGCAAGACAGTTTGATTCAGTCTCTCAAGGTATTAACTTGGGCTTTCATATTATTACTCACTTCAATCACTTCCAAAACTCTGCAACTCAGAATATACCCAGCTTCACTAATATTCCTGGGAAAAGCTGGAGAAGTTTTTGGGAGGAGCTGTAATTTTCCATAGAAAATAATCCTTTCACCAAAAACAAAAATAAAAACAAAAACAAACAAACACACTCGTCAGGCTTTCCATAAGATTCTTTTAAAATCTCATTCTCCTGGGCTGCTTCCACATTGTGCATACAGTATTCCCACCTGTCAGCAGTTCTAGTACAAACAGCTATGTCACTTCCAACCCACTCCTAACCAGGACATTAACATTCTACATTAATACTCACATCATGCACTGTCCTTCTCAACTGGCACTTTGGTTTCTCACATTCACCTGGGCAGTGGGAAGGAGAATAAGGATGCTCCAACCAAAATTGCCAGTCACATTGGCTGAGCCTAGAATTAGGGCAGGTGTGCATAGTCTCAGGTGGTTCACTCACAGGTGCTCAAGATTACACAAGTGCTGTTTTAAATTTTATTGTAGCCACCAGGAAGCAAGTCATATCCAAATCCCACAAACTGAAGTTAGTGAGTAACTTGTGGAGTTTTAATGCTAACCACAGTGATAAAGAAATCACTAATCTACCACCATGCTGCTTCCCATGGTTCTCATTGGCCAGAAACGGTGAACCATGGCTAATGGGAGCTGCGGGGGGCCGTGCCTGCGGACAGTCAACATAAACAAAATGTCTTGTGGCCTGCCAGCAGATTACCCTGATGAGCTGCGTGCCAGAGATTGCCGACCACTGTTATACCATATATAAAAATCCACATGTTTTTAATAAAGGAACTTGACCTGTTTCCCTTTCCCACCTAATCATTCTTAGTAGTGGGAGCAACTTCTACAATTCTCAAGTTGTTTTTCCTTTCTTGTTTGGATTTCATTCAAGGAAAACTTCAGATACTCTGTTAATACTGGGGCTGGAAAAGTAACAAAAATGTGAGTGAGTATAATATTAGATAGATGTGAAATACTGGTATATTCATGAGTATTCACAATTGATTTCCCATCTCTATAATTTGAGCAAACACTGAAAATGTCAATTTATTTGAAAAAATATTGAGAAATTCACTAAATACATTAGTCCCTTTATAATTCAACCCACTCTAATGAAATCAAAATTGGTTGGTGTTCTCACAGGTATTGCAGAGTTTTTCCTTGTTAATACATATTATTTTGAGTAATACATGAAAACAGTCTATGGTGATTCTTCTGGTAAGGTCAGAATGATCATCATGATCTAGTCCGACCTCATGCACATTGTAGGCCACAGAACCTCACCCACTCACACCTGTAATGGACCCCTAACCACTGGCTGAGTTACTGAAGTCTTGATTTAAAGACTTCACCACAGAGAATCCACTAGTCCCCTAGATTAAACCAAAGAGTGATCAGTGCTCCATGCTGCACAGGAAGGCAACCCCCATTCTTCCTGGAATCTCCACCAATATGACCTGGAGGAAAATTCCTTCCTGTCCCCAGATATGGCAATCAGCTGGACCCTGAGCATGTGGGCAAGACCCACCAATCAGACACCTGGGAAAAGAATTCTCAGTAGTAACTCAGAGCCCTCCCCTTCCAGATTCCCATCTCTGGTCATTGAAGATGCTTGCTAATAGAAGTTGCAGATGAGTCATATGCCATTGTAGGCACTCTCAACATACCATCCCCTCCATAAACTTATCAATCTGAGTCTTGAAACAAGTTATGTTTTTTGCCCCCGTTACTCCCCTTGGAAAACTGCTCCAGATCTTCACTCCTCCGATGGTTAGAAACTTTCATCTAATTTCAAGCCTAAACTTGTTGATATCCAGTTTATATCCATTTGTTCTTGTGCAAACAGTGGTCCCTAACTTAAATAATTCCTCTCATTCCCTGGTATTTATAAAGAGTAATCATATCTCCCCTCAGCCTTCATTTTTTTAAGCTAAACAAGCCAAGCTTCATAAATCCCCTCTAATAAGGCAGATTTTCCATTCCTCTGATCATTCTGCTAGCCTTTCTCTGCATGTTCCAATATGAAATCATCTTCCTTAAACATGGGAGACCAGAATTGCACATAGTATTCCAGTTAAGGTCTCAAGACTGCTTTTTATATAATAGTAATAACTCTTCCATATCTCTACTGGAAATACCATGCTTTATGCATCCTAGGATCGTATTAGACTTTCACAGACATCATATGGGCAGTTCACAGTCATCTTGTGATTGAACAATACAGACAAGTCTTTCTCCTCTTCTGTGAGTTCCAACTGATATATCTCCAGTGTATAGCAAAAAAATATTGTTTAGTCCTTAAGTGCATGATCTTGCACTTTGCACTATTAAAGTTCATCCTGTTTCTATAACTCCAGTTTTGAAGGTCACCCAAATTTTCTTGTATGATATTCTGGTCCTCCTCTGTATGGGCAATACCTCCCATTTTGGGGTCATCCACAAATTTTATTAGTATACTCACACATTGTGTGCCAAGGTAGTTAATGAAAATCTTAAATAAGACTGATCCCTGAAGAACTCCGCTAGTAATCTCTCCCCATCCTGACCGTTCACCATTCAGCATGACCTGTTGTAGTCACCCATTTAAGCAATTCCTTCTCCACCTTTCAATTCTCATATTAGTCCTCACCTTCTCCAATCTGAATAATAATTTCATGTGTAACTATCAAATGCCTTACTGAAACACAGGCAGCAGATTGCCCAATGAGAGCAGCTCATTGACCAGAGCAGCATTCTGCAATCTTGTGAACAGTTATTACAGCAGAATTACTCAGTGCAGAACTCAGTGAAGTTACTCATGTAAGTAAAACTATTCATAGAATATCAGGGGTGGAGGGGACCTCAGGAGGTCATCTAGTCCAACCCCCTGCTCAAAGCAGGGCCAATCCCCAAACAGATTTTTGCCTCAGATCCCTAGAGGACCCCCTCAAGGATTGAACCCATAACCTTGGGTTTAACAGGCCAATGTTCAAACCACTGAGCTATCCCTTCCACCCCCATCCCCTATTCACCCACTTGTTGGTAGCATCAAGCTCAGGATCAGTATAGGAAAGGCAGGTGGGAATATAAAGAAAAGTAAGTTGAAAGAGATAGAGGTGTGAACAATACTGTAAAACGAAGGGTTAAAATTTTGTATAAGAATGATTTTACAGCTCATTATATATATATATATATATATATATATATATATATATAGATATCATATA
>NC_133770.1:168055707-168091799 GCF_003597395.2 Chelonoidis abingdonii | reverse complement strand
GGTAATAGACAAGGAGCAGAAGACAGCGGTGGTGATAGATATAGCAGTGCCAAGTGACAGCAACATCAGGAAGAAGGAATATGAGAAGCTGGAGAAGTAGCAGGGCCTGAAAGAGGAACTAGAGAGGATGTGGAAAGTGAAGGCCAAAGTGGTCCCAGTGGTGGTAGGAGCACTCGGGGCTGTGACTCCTAAGCTGGGTGAGTGGCTCCAACAGATCCCAGGAACATCAGAGCTCTCTGTTCAGAAGAGTGCAGTGCTAGGAACAGCTAAGATACTGCACAGAACCCTCAAACTCCCAGGCCTCTGGTAGAGGACCTGAGGTTGAGGAAGACACATACCACCCATAGGGGTGAGGGGGGAATTTTTTTTAATGTAAGTCACAGTACAATAGCTTTTTTCTAAACTATTCTTTTCCTAGGGTACACTGCTTTTAAGAAGCTGCCTCAAAATGTATAGAGCTGTTCTCTCTTCTCAGGTAAAATGATGCATATTTTAGCAGCCACCACAAAATAGTTAAATAAAACAAGTACATGTTTTAATTACAATTAGGAGAACATTCATGTTGTGACAAAAAAATAGGGAAGAGGCAGGATGCTCACTTTAAGCCACGCTGGTATGTTTTATTTTCTTTGACCCACTGTGGTTTAAAATGCTGTTTCTATTTTGTAAAGTGACTATAAAAACAGCCCTGTCTCAAACTAAAGACCCGTGCCGTGTGTATTCAGAGCTATAAACCCTTATTTTTAATCCTTTTAGGCCTTCAGAGCTGACACTGCTAAGAGAGTGACCTGCATTCTAGTCCTCCTTCTGCATCATCAGTAGAATTGGTTACTCAGTTCCAAACATCACTGTACAAATCCACTGAAGGTAAAAGGTTTACAGAGATGCCTCTGAGGATATAATCTGAAGACAATATGTTCACAGACCATCATTATTTATGGTGATAGAAGAAGAAAAGAATCCAATTTTACTTGAGTTTGAAGTGAGTTGTCTGAGAATGAGGGGGGGGAGAGTATGATCTGGAAAACACTGAGCTACCACATGCCAAGTAAACCATAATGCTCTTTTTACAGTCACTTATATAGTGACACAAGTCTTGTGACACAGGCTTAATATTCTTGTGTGCATTTCTGGATGGCCAAATCTTTTACCTTTTTCCTTAGAATAACTGAGTACCGCTTGCAAGGGTCCCACTCTTCCTATCTGCACAGATATATTTTCTTTAAAAGTTTAAGCTTTTGGGGCCACTGAGTGTATCTTCCTATACACATGTGCAGTATCTCATAAAAGTGCTACTGCAGTGCAAGTAATAGGAGGGATGCTGTGTGCAGCTAATCCTCCTTAACACAGCGATCAGAACAAGTGCAAGAGGTGAAGAGATAACAAGAGCACACAACAGCCATGAAAGGTAAGGCTGCGTCAAAGGGGACAAGTTGATCACTGCATACAGCATCAAGCCATAGCAAAGAAACATCACTCACCATAGTACAAAGTCAGAACTCAGCTACAAACCAGATGTGGTGTTCATTGCTACTTGTGCACTTTCTATGACTATGGAAGATAGAGGGCTCAGCAGAAACAGATGAGTCCTGCACCTCTGTGTACACATGCAGTTGGTGGTGAGTAATATAATTCATAAATGCTACAAAGAGAGCCAGTGCAATGTTAGGCTACCTAAGTCAAACAAAGTAGGGAAATGTGGTCTAGGTAAAATTACTATGAGGTGGGTGCAAAACTGGTTGACAGACTGTACTCATAGAATAGTTATCAATGGTTTGCAGTCAAACTGGGGTTCTGCAGGGGTCTGTCCTAGAGCTGGTACTATTCAATATTTCCATTAATTACTTGGATAATGGAATGGTGGGTATGCTTATAATATATGTGAACACCACCAAGATGGGAGGGATTGCCAGCACTTTGGAGGACAAGATTAGAATTCAAAATAACCTTGAGAAATTGGAAAATTGGTCTAAAATCAACAAAGGTAAAATTCACTAAAGACAAATGCAAAGTACTACACTTAGGGAAAAACATCAAATGCACAAACGGAAATGGGGAATAACTGGCTACCCAGTTATACTGCACCAAAGGATCTCAAGATTATAGTGGATCACAAACCGAATATAAATCAGAAGTGTGATGCAGTTGAAAACAAAGGCTAATATCAGTCTGGGGTGTATTAACAGAAGTATTGCATGTAAGACACTCTACACTACTCTGCACTGGTGAGGCCTCAGCTGAAATACAGTGTCCAGTTCAGGGGTGCCGCACTTTAAGATATGGACAAACTGGAGATAGTCCACATGACAGCTATAAAAATAGTAAAAGGTTTAGAAAATCTGACCTATGGGGAAAGGTTTTAAAAAAAATTGGTGCATATTTAGTCTTGAGAAGAGATTACTGAAGTGGGACCTGTTATCAGCCTTTAGACATGTTATGAGCTGCTATAAAGAGGTTGGTGATCAGTTCTCCATGTCAGCTGAAGGTAGGACAAGAAGTAATGGGCTTTAATGTGCAGAAAGGGAGACGTAGCTTAGATATTAGGAGAAAAACTTTCTAACTATAAGTGCAGTTAAGCACCAGAATAGGCTTCTGAGAGCACTGTAGAATCCCCGTCACTAAAGGTTTTTAAGAAGAGGTTAGACACATCTGGCAGGGATGGTCTACATAAGGCTGCTTCTTTTTGAGCATATGGGGCTGGAATAGAAAACCTCTTGAGGTCCCTTCCAGGCCTATATTTTTATTATTCTAAATCATAGACAGATTGTTGTAATGCCTGATGCCTCCCAAAAGTGAGTAATACAACAGTTGTCAAGGTTACTGTCAGAACAATGACTATGTTAAAGAGAGTGGCCATGCTAAAGGAAACTGATTCTCCCAGTTTGTTTCTACAGGGGTTGGAAAAATACCCACTGACTGAGATGCTGCAGCTCGCCAGTGAGTCATATGACAGAGGGGATTGAAACCTTCTTTAAGGGCAAGATCCTGTTCTTAATGCTCTCTCTCACTGGACAGTTTACTAACTGACAATACAAGTACTGCAGGAGGCAGAGTTTAGGAGGTACCTGTCACCCTGATCTGCAGACTAGGTCCAAGAACTCAAGAAGCGGTGAGCAGAGATTCTGAGGAGTTGTTTTACCTAATGATCTGTAACACTTCTATGTTCTAAAAATAAAGTTACTGTGGTTTTAGGAACGCCTGTGCAAAATCTGTGTTCCTAACATTACCTGTCATGTGTCCCTGAAGAGTTAAACTAATCCAGAGCATCCAGAGCGCTGGACTCTGGAGGAATGTACATAAGCAGCTGGAGAGGCTTAGGTGGTAAGGATTCAGCATAGGGCAGCTGGAGTGCAGATTCCTACCTTCAAGGAAAGGGGCCAAACAGGTCTGCACTCAGCATGTGCCATAGATGCCCAGAGTTAGAAACTAGACACTGCCCAGATGCAGCTGGTGTGGAAGTGCATGGATCCCACTAAAATAGACTGGTGGCCACCTTCCAGTGGAACTTAGCCAGCACTGTAACAGGCACCTCACCAAATCTCACTTAGTTCTGCTGCTGACTTCTGTATCACCTCTCATCACTGAGTATCCACTGGAGGGGAACCAAGAGCACATAGGATCTGACTGTCTGGAAATGAGTTCTTTGCTAAAAGGTAAGAGCTTTTCTCTCTGAACATGTGGTCTTCATTCTCACCCTCCCCCACAGCACCAAATCCAAGTCTATGTCTAGTTAGGGTGACTTCCTCAGTGTCACTAGAGGAATTATGGGTGGGTAGGTAGCCTATGCAAGTGAAGTTCTCCATGATTAGCACTTCTGCCTTTTCGCCAATAGAAGGAATAAAGAGCACTTTCCCCTCCAGAGCTCCTGGCCACAGCATTTAAAATACAATATACATTAAGAGCTCCGTAGATAATTTTTATTGTAGATCAACACATTGAGGGTTGTTAACTCATAAAATTCATGCCTGCTGCTCATGTGTTCAGGAGGAACACTGAGGGTACTGAGCATTCTCATGTGTACAGTCTTTCTAAACTTCTCACAAGAGGGAGCAGTGGCTGCACAGTTACAGTGACAACACTGGGTTTAACAGGAGCAGAGACATTTTGGGGATGTTATTTTTGTGAGGCTGTCCTCTTTGACATGAGCATTAGAGGAGGAAGAAAAAACACTCACCCCTCCATCTGCCTCCCCCTCACCAGCATAAATGCTTCTAAAGTACTTTCTTTAAGTTCTCCAAGCTGATTTTCGTGCAAATCTGCCATGATGAAACTTGTTAAAAACAGACTTTAAATGATAAATTGCTAGAGGGCTACAACAGTACCTTCTCTCATTGAGAGTACAACAATAAAACTGAACGTCAGTGCCACAGGGTTTCAGAGTCTGAGAAGCTTAAGGCTCAAGGCATTCACACATCTTGCTAATTCCACATTCCCATGAGTTCTGAGATTCAGGCTTAGAAATAATTCCCTTTCCTTGGAATCAACTGTGCTGCTCTTCAAGAAAAAGTTTAAAAAACCCTAGACAGAAATCTATTAAGAACAGTACAAAAGTGCTCAAATCTTTTCGGGCTTAAAAAATAGATATGCATACATTCCTGGTGAATATGTTGGTTGGTTCTCAGCTATTTTAAAAAGTGTATATTTTGGACTAAGCTCCTTAAAAAATTTTTCAAACTAAAGTAGTAAATGCAAGGAGCATTCTGAATAGTCTACCTGCAATCTGATATTATCTAAATTCTTCTTCAAATATGGTGAAATTGTTTTGCTTGGTGCCATCAGTCTCTTCTTCTCTGGTTAACCCTTTGAACATGTGCTCATATTTTACCTCCATATGTTTAATGTTCATTTGTATTTGTATCTCCTACAGCTCTCAACCAATCTGGCACTTAGTGGGTTATACACCGAGTGGAATGATGTTCTTCTGCACTGTCTAAATGGAGTTATATGTTTATTTTGAGAATTTATGGTTTCAATCATATTTCCTTAATCCAGATGAAATGTGGTAGCATTGCAGTTGACAGCATTCTGACAATGTTAGGAGTGCAGAAATTCATTATACTAGTATTCATTACAGGCCTACATAAAAATCAGATTTTAGCTAGGATTAATAGGCCCAGATGGCAGTTTATCTGCAGATGGGGAGCTCTGCATGTAAAGCACACACACTCAGGAGCACTGAACCAGGACTATAAACACTATATGCCTTTTCCTGGGGGCCCAGATCCTGCAATCATGGGATCAGATCAGAAAGTACTTTAATTTGAAAAATTGCTTTAATTAGTCCCTACTGTCAATAAAAAGGAGGAACCAATTTTTTCCTCCCTGCAGATTGCTATGGAAGGGCATGGGTGTCAGGATCAGAAAGCTGGCTAGGTTCACATTGCAGAGTTCCCCTAGTATTCTGTCCTCAGGTGTGAAAAAGGCTTGGGGGCCAACAGAGGAGAGAGGGTCTTCTGCTTCTCAATCCTATAGATACATAAGGAAGGGAACTCTATTTGGAGATCTTCCACTGGAAACTCTTCCCCTTGAAGCAAGACTCCTACAGGATCCATTTTGCCATTGGTTAGGCCACCCTATGGCAAATCCTCAAAGAATGAACAGGCATATAATCTGAGTTACCACTGCTTCGAGCTCTATGAACTCAGTCACCTGGAAATGACGCCTAAGAAGGGGGAAATACAGCATAAATCAATCCCCCGAACACACTTGCATCTTCATCTTTGGCCTTCAAAATCCCATTAAGCACACAGAGGGATCTCTTTTGGTTCTAGGATAACTGAGAGCACATGCGGCTGGCACTGCACCCTTTCTTAGCCCTTCCTCAGCTTGGGACTACTGGGTTCTCCAAGCTAACACTCACTGAAGTGGAAGGTAATGTGGGACCCTGCATTTAATTTAAGATACAGGTTCTATTAATATTTTTATCTGCAGAAAAAAATTAAAGACATCATAAAAATCCCGGTAGGTCTGTGTCACGTGCAGCTAGGGAAATCTCTAAGGTGGCAGAATTTCCAGTTACTACTACAGGAAAAGCAAGTGATTTTTTGATAAATTGGACACTAAAACAGGATCACGTGTGCAGCACATTGTCACAATACCTTCAGGAGCTGCTGCCTGAGGAAGACAAAAGGTCACCAAGAGAGCTGGAGTATATGCTGCAGCAGCTACTGCTATGTATTCAGAAGAGAACAGCATGTACTTCCTGTGTCCATAATAGCTGTTGTCTACCAGTCAGGGCAGAAGGCTGCTAGATCCCCTTCCAAGAAGGCCAACCTGGCCTCCAACCAGGTATACAAGGGGGGGGGGGAAGTACAACTTGTATTCTTCCTCTGCTCTTCTGCAATCATGCAGGGCCAGCTTCAAACTGCCCCTTAATTACAAGTAGAGCTATGTGACCCTTAGGCCACGTCTAGACTACGCGCTGTATCAGCGCGTTAAAATCGATTGCTCGGGGATCGATATATCGCGTCTAATCTAGATGGGATATATCAATCCCTGAGCGCGCTTATATCGATTCTGGAACTCCACCAACCCCAACAGAGTTCCGGAATCGACATGGTGAGCTGCGGACATCGATCCCGTGCGGTGAGGACAGGTGAGTAAATCGATTTTAGATATTCGACTTCAGCTACGTTATTCACGTAGCTGAAATGGCATATCTAAAATCGATTTTACCCCGTAGTGTAGACCAGCCCTTACTAACTGAAAACCAAGTTAATTCTCCTGGGATATGGTATGGGTGTGGTTGTGTGTTTTGCAAACCCTAAACTCTGCCTTGTTTGGCAAAAGCTGTGTGGTTTTTTTCCTAAACCTCTGCAATAAATCCAAGCCCATTCTGACTCTTTTCCTCTCCCTACAGAGGGAAGGAAGAAATATATATGGACTATATAGTTCAAAATATAAAAACTAATGAATTTTTATGGTTTTGACCCCAAACAAGGAGAAATGCAATGGGCTTGACTGAGTTTCATTTTTAGTTTAATTATGTCTGCACCAGAATTGAATTTTCATAGCGACAAGGATACATCTGACACCCCAATTTTAAATCGACGGTAAAAGAAAGACACCCTCTCAACCCTGCAGCCTAAAATAATTAAATACAATTAACATGATTTAATTTACAAGATTCTACCTAGGAGAGAGGGGACACTTCTGATGACTTAGATAAATTCCAGGCATAACCATTAACTGTTACCATGCAAAACTGTAAGAACATGAGCCTAGAACACTGAGCCAATCATGTGAACATACTATATAGAGATGTGACAGGGTCCATCAGGCCTCCTCTGCCCCCAGCTGGATGCATCAGTGCCCTGACACCCTTCTGCTCAAGGAAAACCCATTCAGGTTAAGCTACCAACAAGACAGTCTTCCAGCAGCCTAGAAGGGCCAGGAGGAACCAGCACCGGCCGGGACCCAGTTAAGAAGGCTTGCCTGCTGCTGCCCAGGGGCAGTGTTGGAGAGGGGCTGTGGCAACGGTGTAAATCCTCAGTGCTAGCCAAGAACCTTAGGGCTTGTTAACCACCTTGCCTTGAAGTGCTGCAACTAAGCATTTGCCTTTGAAGTTGTAAGTTTGTGTAAAGGCACAGAGACCAATTCTGAGTTTAGTATTTCTATTTAACTGTTTAGAGGCTGACACTGAGCTAAGGGCACAGGCTCCCTTTCTTGGAGCAGGTGGTCACAACTTTGAGATTAAGGCAGAGAGTGCCTGCAACACCATGCTTGGCATTATAAGAGAGTTGAAAACAAGAAAACAAGTGCTTAATTCGTTGAATTCAGTGGAGTTACACCAGTGGTAAAAATCAAAGAGACATATTAGGATTAGAGCATCAAAATGTTCACAAAGAAACCCCAAAAACATGGTACTCACCAGAACAACTGGAAGCCTGTTTGACAGAAGGTTCACTTCTGATTACGAACTGTTTGATCAAACGTGGGTCAAATGGGGGTTTGCAAGTAGCCTGTTTTGCAGAGATGCTGATCTCAATTCCATCTGAGATCATTGGGAGCTGCTAGTACTGCACCTCTGAATATCAGGAAATTGGTTTTGTACACAAAAGTGTAAATGGGTAGTTTGCAATGAGTTTTGATTGAGATTCTGAGTTTGTTTAACTTAAAACTTAACATGTAACATGAAGCTATGAACCCAGGTGGACCTAAAGTGACATGTTTACACAGCCCCCTGTAAAGAGAAATGGATGGGCTTTGCACAGGTCTAGTCAGAATCATATTAGCTATAAATATCCTATATACACACACACCACTATTTTGATAGAGTGCCCATTATTTCTCACAAAAGTCTTTCCTCCGTGATCTTATGCATATCCAGGAACAAACTACTCTGGCAGATAAGAAAGTGTCAAAGAGAAAATGGGAGGGGGAGGATATATGATAAACAAGCTGCAAAAAAGACCAAGGTGAGAGACAAGGATGAAAGGGAGTATTCACCATAAAATTGGTGTGAGTAAAAGTGATTAGTTAAATGTCTCAATATGAAGAGATTACACTTCCCAAAGTATCTTTCAGAGATAAGGGCCCAATCTTGCTCTCACAGTGAATGAGAGTTTTGATGAGAATGGGATCAGGCCCTAAAGCTACGAACTTGCAGTCTGATCCGACCCTTACAGCTGCACAAATCCAGCTACAGGCCCTGATTCAGTAATGCACTTAAAGCACATGCTTAAGTCCCTCCCTATACACAGGAATGAAATGTGGCACATGCTTAAACCCCATTGATTTTAATTGGGCTTAAGTATGTGCTTAAAGTGTATGCGCAAGTTACTGGGGTGGTTTGCTGAATTGGGGGCTAAGTTCGTAATATAAATTGCTTGATATACTTCTATTTTTTATCTTTAGATATGAGGGCTCCATCTACTCTTGTACTGATAGGCCAATAGAACTTGATTTGTTTCCATAAATATAGATTTCAAATTTTCCACCTCACTTCACAATAAAAATATGATGTTAAATTTCTAATATCAATAAGATTTGTTTCCCCAAGTTGGAACAAATAAAACAGTTTTTAAACCATCAACTGACTTCAAAAGAAAAAATATGAAGCCTACTCTTCGACTCTAAACAATTTATGTTTAACACAATTTTAAATGTTTGCATACATGAAGAATACTGTTTCAAAGCAATATTTTTAATATCTCCCGACACACTAATAAATCCTAAATTAATATAACTCTTTAAATTTAAGATACCCAGGCAACAGTTGACAGGACATAAAGAGTTAACTTTTTAACATCAAAGCTGGCTTGGAATTTTTTAAACCATGAATGAAAGAAGATTACCTATTTGTTTCCCTTGCAAACATTAAAGTATATTTTGAAAGATAACTATCAGTTACTCTTTTGCATAAAATATAGCAGATTACATTGCACAATATCAGGTAAAGATGGAAACCTCATACTAATAGGTACTTGTGCATAGTGTCCTTTTGTCTTGAAGCATCGACCACAAGCAGTTAGTACCTGAAGAGCCATGTATTTGCCTGTCAAAGCACATAAAATTGTAATGCTACAGAAAAGATTAGCATGGCCCCTGCACAAGGACGACAAGACAGAGCTGAAAATATTAGGCAAACTTTGTAATAATCAATTATCTTCTTCGTTTCAATTAGCAAACAACTGGTCTACTGGGGAGAGAAGCCATTGCAATGGAGACATCTCATTTTTACATTGAGAAAAAATATTTCATACAAGCAGTGGTCTTGTGTATTTGGGAGTTGGGTTTTTTTTTAAAAATGCAAGTGGTCAAAATTTATTAATTTTAGCAAATTATGGGTTAATGTTTGCATACTGAGAAGCTCTCAACCTGGCAATCATGTGAACTGTCATCCCACCTTTTTGTAATAAAGAATGTAGAATCTGGTATGTGCATCATACTGCAAGATGTAAGAGCCCTTTTGTAGGGGAAATACACTTTTTTTTTTTACCTAACTACCATTTCCCTTTATCAACACAACCCTTAGTTCAGAGCAGTGCAGCAACACACACACCAGATGTATAACAAGGGGACAGTTTATGGGCCAATCTGTCTCTCAGTGAAGTGAACAGAAGTTTTTCTATTGACTTCAGTGTAAGTAGGATCAGCCATCATAAGTGCACTGTGAACACTGAATTAAGGAGTTTGGCAAACTTCCCCTCCACAGCCACTGAAATAAGGCAGCCTCATACTGAAGCATGGATTTTCTTGTAACGTACTTAATTTTAATTTATGACTAAAAACTTTAGTATTTTCTTATATCTCCTCTATAACTCATACTCATAAGTAACACTAAAACCTCATGGCTCAGGCCTGGTCTACACTACGCGTTTAAATTGATTTAAAGAGCGTTAAATCGATTTAATGCTGTACCTGTCCATACTACAATGCTCTTTATATCGATATAAAGGGCTCTTTAAATCGATTTCTGTACTCCACCCCGACAAGAGGAGTAGTGCTAAATTTGATATTAACATATCAGATTACGGTTAGTGTGGACGGAAATCGACGTTATTGGCCTCCGGGCGGTATCCCACAGTGCACCACTGACCGCTCTGGACAGCAATCTGAACTCAGATGCAGCGGGCAGGTAAACAGGAAAAGCCCCGCGAACTTTTGAATTACATTTCCTGTTTGCCCAGCGTGGAGCTCTGATCAGCACGGGTGGCGATGCAGTCTCAAATCCAAAAAGAGCTCCAGCATGGACCGTACGGGAGATACTAGATCTGATCGCTGTATGGGGAGACAAATCTGTTGTATCAGAGCTCCGTTACAGAACACGAAATGCCAAAGCGTTTGAAAAAAAATCTCCAGGATACACAGCGCTGCGTGACAAGCGTAACGGGAAGCCAGAGACTCAAATGGACGCTCATGGATGGAGGGGGTACTGAGGACTCCAGCTATCCCACAGTCCACAGCAGTCTCTGAAAAGTATTTGCATTCTTGGCTGAGCTCCCAATGTCTGTAGGTTCAAACACAGTGTCTGGCGTGGTTCAGGGAATAGCTCCTCAGTTTCTTTCCCCCCCTCCACCACGTGAAAGAAAAGGGAAAGAAATCATTTCTTGACTTCTTTCAATGTCACCCTATGTGTACTGAATGCTGCTGGTAGACGCGATGCTGCAGCAGTGAAGAGCAGTATCCGCTCCTCTCCCCCTCCCCGGTGGTAGACGGTACAATATGACTGATATCCGTCGTCGCCATCAGCCCGTGAGTGCTCCTGGCTGGCCTCAGGTGAGGCTGGCCGGGGGCGCCTGGGTAAAAATGGGAATGACTCCCAGTTACTCCCAGTAGATGGTACAGAACGGCTGGTAACCGTCTTCATCATAGCAACTGGGGGCTGAGCTTCATCAGCCCTCTCCCTTTCCTGTGTAAAGAAAAGATTCTGTACTGCCTGGACTGTCATAGCCCCGGGAGGCTGCCTCCCCCTCATTTTATCTCACTAACAAGTCTCTGTTTCTTATTCCTGCATTCTTTATAACTTCATGACACAAATGGGGGGGGACACTGCCACGGTAGCCCAGGAAGGTTGGGGGAGGAGGGAAGCAACGGGTGGGGTTGTTGCAGGGGCACCCCCTGTGAATACTGACACGGAGCAGCTGTGCTCTGATACACTGGTCCTCTAATACACTTGCCCCTTATTCTAGGCAGGACTGACTCTATTTTTAGAAACCATAAGGGAGGGATTGACTCAGTCCCAAGTGAGTCAATCCCAATTTTGCTTTTGCGTTGCGCCCCCAGCCGATTTCAGCCAGGGGCACTCATGATAGCAGCGGACAGTACAGAGGGGGAGAGATAACCGTCATCTCATTGCCAGTTTTCTCCGGCAGTAGACGGTACAGAACGACCGGTAACCATCTCTGCTATCATTGCAAAAGCAAGTGAATGCTGCTGTGTAGCGCTGGAGTATCGCCTCTCTCTCCGCGGCATCCAGTACACATACGGTGCCGGAAAAAAAAAAAGCTGAACGGGCTCCATGGTTGCCGTGCTATGGCGTCTGCCAGGGCAATCCAGGGAAAAACGGCGCGAAAGGATTGTCAGCTGATGTTTTCCCGGAGGAAGGAATGACTGACGACATTTACCCAGAACCACCCGCGACAATAATGATTCAACCCAGAATTCCAAGGGGCAGGGGAGACTGCGGGAACTATGGGATAGCTACGGAAGAGCTACCCACAATGCAATGCTTCAGAAATCGACGTTAGCCTCGGACCATGGACGCACAACGCCGAATTACTGTGCCTAGTGTGGCCGCATGAAATCGAATTTATAATATCAGTTTTATAAAACCGATTTTAGCTAATTCGATATTATCCCGTAGTGTAGACGTGGCCTCAGATTTCATCCTCTTATTTAGCCACAGCTAAACAAGCTACAGAGAGGTCAAAAGGAAGGGGCTGAATTGGCTCTAATCTGATACTTGGTAATTTTACTGTAAAAATTCATGGTTTTTCCCCAACAGATGTGGTACTCAGCCAAAGCAGACAGAGCCATGCCAGCATCTGGGTGAGTTCTGGCTAACCAGGTACCAAAGTGCAGAGTTCAAATATAGACTCAAAAAATTCTCCCTTTGATCAGGAAGAGGGATGGTTCAATTCCTTGTATGGACCAAAAATTTTAGAAGAGATTATTTCAGCTTTCATCTTGAGGGAGCAAACAAGACTTGATTGGTATTGCAACCCAAAATGAAATAACTGCCCAGGAAACACACGTCATTTGTAGCCAATGGTTTCTCTTTTTTACCTGCTTCCTTTTTTTGGCTTACTATGCATACTCAGAAAATCTCAGAAGTAGCATCTGCTTTTCTCTCTCTATTTTTTGTGTTTGTTTACACCTGAGTCATCCAAGCCCCCTTTGGTGCCTCTATGCTCAACCCACGACCCCTTCCCACACTCTGAATCCCTTGGCCCCACCCCCCAGCCTGGAGCCCCCTCCTGCACCCCAACCCCTCATTGCCAGCCCCACCCAGAGCCCACACCCTCCAGCCAGAGCCCTCCCACCCTCCTGCACCCCAACTACTTACCCCAGCCCAAATCTCCCTCCAACACCCTGAACCTCTAATTTCTGGCCCCATCATACAGCCTGCACTCCCAGTTAGATCCCTCACCCCCTTCCACACACCAACCCTCTTCTCCAGCCCAGTGAAAGTGAGTGAGGATGAGGCAGAGCAACCCACAGAGGGAGGGGGAATGTAGTGAGCAGGAGTGGGGCCTCAGGGAAGAGGCAGAGAAGGGGACAGGGGCTAGGGTGTTCCATTTTGTGCAATTAGAAAGTTGGCAACCCTACATACACCCACTACAGGAGATTCCTATATGAGATGCCATCTGCCTCTCTGCCCTATCTTCTACTGGCCTGCACAAAGAAAAAGAGCTGAAATACCTTATGGATGCACCCATGAAATGGCTGATACTGTAGACCACCAAGCCAGACCAGACATGTTTTCAGAAATTTGAGCTTCTTTTATTCAGTTTGACAGTAGTACTATCTAAGGCACAAGCAAGAGTCTGGATAGGCTGTGATTATGTGTTCTCTGTCAATGTGCCAGAGATCATCATTTTATACAAGTAACAAGCCATCATTATTATTTCAGTTATTGCAGCCTCACAGACAAAGACGACTGTAATGACTCTTTTAAAGATGTGTTGTTGATACTGCACTAAACTAATACTGTTTGGACAAACTGGGTTAACATTTACTGTACTTTTAACTACTTCCACTGACAGAAACTCATCCTCTATTGTTTATAAACACAAGTAGCCAGAAGAGGTCATATGGATCATTTTTTCAGAGTAATTTCTTACCATATATGGGGGTGGGGTGAGGGGAAGCACTGTAGATTGTGCAATCTATTCCTGTGACTTAATTTTGGTCACTGTGCATGAATATCATCATACAGCAGCAGAGCTACTTAGGAAAATAGGCAGCTAATAGAAGTTGGAGGAGCTGGAGCAGGAAGAAAATCTTTAAGTATTTATGCATTGAAACAATAGGAACATCTTATAGTGAACTGATTACAATAGAAAACCTTGCGTATAACTTTACCCCAAAGTAAATAATGAAGAAATGGTTTTAATATACTAAATCTAAATACTAATTTCTTAGGTGAAAGTCCCATCAAATTAAGATAATGTAAGTTTTGGTGGCTAGAGTCTAACTCAGACTAAGTATAGTAATGGTGAGTTTTTGCAACATATACACGTGAGGCCAATTGCTGCTCTTAGTGATACTGATGTAAGAGAGGAGAATCAGACCCATGATTATTAAAAGGCTTAACTCCCCTTGAGATGCTGCAACAGGAAAATTTAAGAGGATGGATTTCAAGATGGTTTGGCAACTCTTACTTAGAGCTGCCTCACTTAAATATGTCAAAACCATAATATCATTCTACTATCTTCAATTGTATATTTGATTATCAAATTGCATTGTACCACTCACATAGCTTGAAGAAGTGGGAGGAAATATTCTGCTCTACTCCACACCCTAATATACACAAAACAAATCATGTACTTTGTCAGACTTATCATATAGACTCCTCCAGAAAGAGCTATTATGGAAATATTGAGACTGACCTCTGTGTGGTGGTCCTGAATCATATAAACCAGACATTTCTGAAGTCTGAGAGCAGTGTAATTTCATTCTGCTCCCTATGCTGTGAAATATAGAACCATTGGTGTCATGAAATGAAGTATAAAAATGAAAGTCCTTACTGATCGAAGCATGTGCAGTTTATATTAAATTAAGAGGGATGGAAACAGATCTGTGGCTTTTGAAGTACATTAAAAACTACATCTCTACCAAAGACACGAGCAGGTCGGGGTGTAAATGGAAATTGCTTTAGGGACAGGCTGTTCAGGACCCCTATTGAAAGCCTGTGTATCACATATTTTCACAAAATCAATTTCCAGCAACTTGGGAGCTTTATGGTTTATGAAATACTGTTATAGTCCAACTGTCAACAAGGAGTATGTTTTCTAACGCAGGAAAACCACTGAAGGTTCTGTCCCCTCAAGAAAAAAATTATACAATTTGCTTCCATCTGAACCCTAATGTCTCCTACCTTTTGGAATTTGCTTTCTTCTGGTAAAACTTCTATATTTTATTTTTATCTCAGTTATAGTTATACTCCAAAGTCTAAAGTTCATGTGTATCTCTTTATTTCATAGTAAGTAAAATAAAGAGACCAACTTGGGACAGAATGAGAGATTTTTACACTTTACTGATCAGTAAATATTTAAGGATGAGTCTAAAAAGACACTGTAGGTACACTGATTGTAGCTAATCTGCTTTGTTATTTAACCTCCAAATGAGACTTTATTTTAAAATAAAGTGGCATGTATTAAAAAATACGTCATTGAAAATGCTTCTAAAGCTGGTATACTGTGCTATGCCATGGATGTTTAAATACATTCTAAACCATTTACAATGAGAGAAATTTCTGCCCTCACATTTATTTTTATGAATTATAATAAAAGAATCCTGACTACAATGAGAGTGACATCATCAAATATGACCCTTTGCTACTTTTGTAATTTCTCCCATAATTTAATTTAAAGTATTGGTTAGGGGTAATAATCTGGGATAATCCATACATGAATGTTTTACTACTGGCTATACTACTCTCTTCAAGTAACATGCCAAAGTATATTTAAAGCTGTTTTAGACTAGGTACTGTCAAAATTTGGTGCTATGAGAATAGTGTCATTGCTGGAAGTGCACAGACTGAGGGGGAAGGAAAAAGAAAAAAAAAAAAAAAAAAAAGATAACATGCCTCTTTACACACTCAAAAGCAGGTTCTCTTCACACACCCTCTTCCACAATGTCTGCACTTTAAAAGGGCCACACAGAGACCTGCAATGGGGCAGCTGTGACACCTCGGCAAACCAAGTGTCAATCATTGCCAAGACTGCAGGCATTAGCTAAGAATTGACAAATTTATAGCTGGAGACCAGACCAGTTCACTTGTATGTTAGTTTTGCTCAAAATAGGTATTAGTCTTATAAGAATGTGTTTAGTGTTTAGACTCTATGAAATGCTTGCAAATTTTTGCATGCACTAATTTCACTCTAATGTCTATATTCCGTGCTATAAGAAAATGTAATCTTTCCTTTATAATTTTGAAAATGTTTGCTCCAAACTTGTGAACCCAGTCATAGGAATTGTCCCTTTCACCCATCCAGAAGGACTATCAAAATCAGATGGGCCACCAAGGAACATCACAATAAAAAGGATTGGTTAATGGCCCTATCACACCTGGGAAATACTATGTGCAAGAAAGTTTGTCCTGTGAACTTGGAAGCTGAATGATGGAAATAAAACAAAGTCTCAGGAAAATTTTCCTCTCTTTCTTTGCTATTGACCTCTGACAGGTCCAGAGACTCTAAACTGAGGTAGAGTTTCTCCGGGTTTGCCCTGAAAGACATTTTGAATTAACAGATCACTACAACTCTATCACTCTTAGAATTTAGATTATAACTCATGTGTGTGTGTTTGTTTGCTTTCACCTGTAAACTTATTCCCTTTTCCTAATGAACAAATCTTTATAGTTTATTACAGAATTGGCTACAGGCATTGTCTTTGGTGTAAGATCTAGAGTACCAACTGATCTGTGGTAAGTGACTGGTCTCTTGGGCCTGGAAGTGGTGTGAACCTGAAAGCGGTGTGATTTTTGGGGTAACTGACCATTTAACACTAAGTCCAGTTTGACTCGGTGGCAAGATAGACAGGAAAGCCTATGGTGACTGCCTGACTCGATGTAAGACTGTTATGATCCATGAGATCACATTTGTTACTGACTTGATGAATTTAATTATAGAACACACGACCAGTTTGGGTTGTCTTCTAGTTGTGAGCCACTTCAAACAGTGTGACAACGCTAAGCTCTTCTAAATCTAGTGTAACTGGGATCCTTGGGACATATAAAGTTGCCAAGTTCTCCTGATGCTCTGGAGATTCCTGATTCTCAGAATGGTTCCTTGGGACTGAGAGTAGACAGTGGAAGTTATAGTAGTTCTCAGGCTGCTTTAATTTACTCCAGGGATCTAGGTGGAGCACATGGTGGCTCCAGGGCAGAGGGAGGTTCAAAAGTGACTTGTAACCACTTTTATGCCTGTATTCCCCATGTCCCCCACTCTTGGCTGCACCAAGCACACCTCAGCTAAAGATCATATCCCAACATTACCACCTATCAGCAAGATTGTATGGGTTGTAGGGATATTCCTTATCTTCACAGCAGGGAATCCCAACAGAATCTATCAAATCCATGGTACTGTAAGTGCAACAGAGAAAAATTACATGAAGATGGGATGTGGTATAAAGGTTTTAGCAGCAGGAGTCTGTGATGACTGCATTACTCATGAGTAGCAAAGTCACAAGCAAATTATGCAGGTCATCCTAAAGCAGAGCTAATGGAATCTTTATAACACATCATATATTATGTATCTGCCACATATTTGACAGGAAAATTAGAAGCCTGATCTACAGAGAACAGTTTAACTTAAATCAGTTTGGACCCATACCATTCCCCATGTACACTCACACTGGTTTAGCTAGCTTGTTGGCAAATGTGCCAGCTTGTGAGAGGGTTTTATTAAAGACTACTCTTTAAATCACTTTATACTTGAGCCAGGTACCTTAATTACAAAGTATCCAATAGCGCAGGGCTCAGGGGACTGAGTATAGTATAGCCACTTACACCGCTGTGTATGTCTTTCATACAGCTTATAAAAAAATCTATTTTATATACTAAATATAATGTATTATGTTTTATAACTAAAACTAAACAACCCCATCATATTATTGCTATAAAAATATATTATAAAAAATTCTAAAAATAATCTTTCATGCCCATAAAAATCATGCATCATCATTACATCCAATCAAAACCCCTAAATTAAAACATCCAATATAAAATCTAAAATGCATAGCTTAATGCAAATAAGTTTAATATTTGTTGTACTAAGAGTACAAAAAAAGTGTGGAAGTAGAGAAAGAACTGACAGGGATTTGTAGGGGATCTTAATGCATGACAGTCTGTTAGCAAGAGTTTGGCTAACTGTAACCCTAATAAAGCAAGATCTGTAAAAGCGAGGGTTGTGTGAGGCGAGTGGAAAAGAACTGTATGAGAAGTTGTTGCGACCTTGTGTAAATATGAAATGTAGACTGGTGTCTAAATAAGTGAGAGAAAAACAAAACAAAATAACCTACGTATAAACAAAATGCAGCTATTGCTTATTATTGTCTATAGCAAGCATTTGTTATAATTGTTTACCTATTTAAAAACCCTGTGTCCTAGTGCACTCTCCCTGCTATAGCTGCTAAACAAAATAAAGTATCTAACTTTGCTATACCCAAACAAATAAATAAAAACAAAGTTTTTCTCCAACACCTCCTAGAGGAAGCACTGGCTATGTTGCTTTACTTGGTGATTCATCGCTTGCTGATGGTGTGTATCAGTCTAGCAACTTGAAATACAATGAATCCTGAATAGTCTTCCTAGTGGCACAGCACAGCCCTTTCGGTTGTCCATATAGCATGCTGGGTGCCTGAATATAATAATTTGAGACAGTCAAATAACAGGCTCAAATGAAATTATTTAATCCAAGATTATTAATTAGATTAGTACCATACTATACAAAATAGCGAAAGAACAGATACACCAAATGTGGCAAAGTAAGAAAAAGACCTGACCTTTGTTCCTCTCTCCTCTGTATCTGGTGAGATGCCTAATTCTCAATACCTTTGACTTTTTATAGTGTATGAGACAAAGAAACACCTTCTGTGGATGGAAAAACCACTTTCCTGTGATCCATTTTGCCATGCTTGTTTTAATGTTTTCATTTGCCTCACTACTTACGGAATTTCCCTTATGGTAACTGTGTTACATGATAGAAAAGCAAAAAAGGAATTCTAACTTGGTCATTATTCCTAGCAGTGGGCAAACTGGCAGTTCCCCAAAAACATCTTTTAATGCATCCCCATTTCATTATTAAACAAAACTTCTGCAACAATAGTTTCTTACTAATCAAGAAATCCAGCCTATAACTTAGACACTTTTGGTAGTTTGAGGGGGGTCTCTTTCCTAAAGATCTATTTTCCCATAGACTTGGAGGTGCCCATCATGATGGATTATGGTCCAATACTCAATCATAAGAAATTCCTGAATAAAGGTCACTTGCAGGTTATGGATCAACACTCTGGATTTACTATTCTGGACTTACTCTTTGCTAATACCATAAAGATTTGGTAAGAACAATTAATATGTAAATGAAATTAATATTCAAATAAGAGGATTAAAAGGGTTAATATTTACTGACAGGTACCAACAAGTAGAATGTAACTATGCCATAAAAAAACATGATGTGCTTAAGATGCTTTTCATCTGTAGGATTCTAAAATGTAAAATTCTGCTAGCCAGGGATTCTAAGGTAAGGGACAGGAGATTAGTTTAAAAACTAATCTACCTGCACTCCAAGCAGGCCATCTTCTTCAATGCAGAACTGCCCTGGATCTATTCCAAGAAGTCCCAACTCCCAATCACTGCTACTACAATGAAAAATCTGTGCCTGATGCTTCCTAGCATCAAGCAGAGTAACACTTCCACAAATGCCAGAGAAACAAGACGGCTGAATGTTCTGTCTAGCGCTATAGATCCTTACTCCTCCCTGGCACAAAACAACAACAGCTCTATCCTATCAGAACCCTCTGGTCCATTTCATGTTGTAAAACACCTCAGAACTGGACAGCATCACATGGATTCATTTCTTGGATAGATAACCTTTTGAGCCAGTAAGCATCAGATTCTGGATCAGAGACACCACACAAAAATATGTATCTCTACAGCTACTATGCATGGGAATTTTCATGCAGTGTCTAAGGTTTATAACTCATGTATAAGGCAAGTGGCATTTAAGTCAGTCCCACCCCTGCACTCCTTACAAGTTGACTTGACAATTAATAGCTAAAAGGAAATTAAATACCTAGATTCATAAATTCTGTCAGTTGCTGAGCAACTCCAGGAAGTAGAGTACTCTCAACTTCCATTAATTTCAATTAAAGTTAAAGGTACTCAGCAAATTACAAGATCAAACCTACACACAGGGTTAAACTGTTCACTAAACTTATGTCAGGAACGACTGTTCCTCAAAGGCACATTGCAGAGACTCTTGGGTGTTTTCACCATCCAGCATAATTTTAGTTGAAACTCTCCTCCTTTAAAAAAAAAAAAAGAAATCTCATTGGGATTCACTGTATCCTATTTTTTCTGAAGAAACAGTTATAAACTGCAAATATTTATCATATTGATCTCCAGTAATCCTCAATAGCAATTCAAAAGCCAATGTTATATTTTACAAATGAGAGAAAAAATATTCCTCCCTTTGTAATAAAAACTATGCTGGCACTCAAACAAGAGAGCTAGAGGTTTATTCTCATAAGATTTGACACACACACCTCCTCCTGAACATGTATTATATTCATTCTTTAAGAAGGTTCACCAGAAGTGATTTTCTCTCTCCCATTTATACTAATAATTGCAAATAACTGTCCTAACCACAATGCCTTTCCCCCTACTAGGCAGTGCACCACTCACGTTAGATATAAGAAAAAAAGAAATTCTAATAGTTCTGAAAGAGTTGAAGATCAGTAAAAGTCAAGACTCACCCCACATAACAAGCAATAGAGATTGCTGGAGTAGGCATGAGTCTCCGGACTGATTGTGCATAAATAGCATAGAAAGAAACCTCTTCTTTATAAGACAAAAGGAAAAATAAATCTTCAGTATATTAACCAATATGGAGGATGTACTCATCAAGATGAAAACAGGAGCATGTGATTCATCATAATGATACACATCACTGAAGGAAAAATGCTTTAAAACTCTGGTCTTAAAACGATACCTAAAGGAACTACAGTTGTTAGAAAAGCAAAGCTTTTAAGTATTCTCCCTTTTTTAAAAAAAAATTACCATATATTTTGTCTTTTATTTTAAAACAAAGATGAAGACAACAAAAATCTCTCAAACCCTTGCTTTCTTTGTGATGATCCTCATTGTTTTCCCTTTGGTTTTCTCATTTGCATTTCAGATTTTTAAATAATTACTATGGAAAAAAATAAATAAGTCTCTTGTTTATAAGAATGCTGTTAAATGACCTTGCCACTGTTACAAATGACCTTGTGGGCTGGTTTGGGTTTTGTTTGTTTTGGTTTGTTTTTTTTAAACAATGACAGCAGGCACAGGTTCATCACACAAAAGAACATGGTCTGCTAATTGTTGGAAGAGCATACAGGGCAGTTTGCCTCATATTTCTGGTGTTTGTACATGCATATTAACTTTCTCTGAGGGGCAGGAAAACAGACATACCCCTGACTTTTTCTCAGAGTTCTTTTCAGAGCAAGGGGTCCTTCCTGTATGAGGAGCCATACAATTTAGGAGTTCCCTAGGATGTGTGCCAAAAAATACTCTCCCATCAGCCAGAAAACTACTCCATTACAATATAGAGCAAAATTCAAATTTCCATTCTGTAGAAAATTCCAACATTGTAACATTTGTTCTTATCCCAAATCAAGCTGAAAAGTTGAACCTTCAAAATTTTTCGAGGAACAATAATTCAAAAAAATTCTGTTCCAAAAACATGAAAGCTTCATTGACATTTTAAATTGAAACTGAACACTTCAACATTACCAAAATTGAAATGTTTATTTCTGTTATTTGAAATGTCCAAAAAAACTATTTCAACATTATTCTGCTTTATGGGAGATGTAATTCAGGAGCCTGATGCCCCCATTTCCTGGGCCAAACTATCTGTCCTATATGATTCTGGATGCAATATGACTTTCATGACGACCACAGAGGGACCTCAGTACATTGTCTTATGGGGAGTCCTCCAGGGAGACCAGCCCATAGGAGAGATAAGGCAATGTGCCTCAATAAGACAACGCAGTTAATATTTTGATGAATTGTTTTGAAATGAAATGTTCCAGATAAGTTTAAAAAAGAAATGTTCTGATTTGGGTGGAACTGAAATTCCACCCAAAATTCATTTGAATTTTCCAGAAGGAAAATTAAAAATATTCCGCAAAATCAAAATGTTCTCATGGAGAAATTTGATTTTGTGGACACTGGATTTTCCATTGGAAAATTCCTTACCAGCTCTAGTTACAGAGAAATTAAAAATATATAACAGTTTATCACTAAATATACTTTAAACAATGTTTAATCTTACCTTATGGAAGACTTATTTGAGTTAATATTTATACACAAAATATCATGTATAGAGTCTAATGTAACCACTTTTGAAGTCTACTCAGTATCTAGAATATCATCTATGGAGATGCCACTAAGCCTAATAACCTTAAGCATTAAAACTAAAGGTGAGCTTGACAACAGCACAAACCTAAATATATTATCTGCTATGTAATGATTGGCCAAACTGCATTGTAAGACTGGCTGATCAAACAGGGATCAAAAGGTCATGGACGACAGTTTTCCACAGGGTATTGGACTATTCCTTGTGCTATAAGGGGCAAATCAATTATCCTTGATGATTAGCCCATCACCTTAGTAGAGGAGTTCATGGCTATTTCAATGGTGACAGCCTCAAAGGGCAATGCTAAAAGGTTACCTTTCTTCTCCAATCAAGCTTGACCAAAGCTATTAGGCAAGCCCATCTCTATTCTCTTTCTAACCTGGATTCACTTTGTGCTATGCTTGATGCTTACTTATATCCAGATAATCATGTACTCCACGGTGGTAAGTATTGAGAGAGAGGTGGCATACTTTAATAATATAATGCATGGTGTCATGACTCAAGAGCAAGATGCCTGTCTGATGTAAGTGTGCTGGTGTCATCCTCAATTTCAAGTTACTCTTAATAAGCAGAAATGTCTTTCTGGGGTGCCAGAAATAGCTTGTATTTCACACAAGCTCTCACTGGTAGGCATCACTCACCTTCTGAATTACAGTGAAGGGATTCTGTGCCTTCGAGTCAGTCCCATTTCACAGGTTAGGACACATTTGAGGACTCCAGTTAATGTGACACTGAGGTCATATATGAAGTCGGTGATCTTAGTTCAACTGTAGGAAAAACTTACCTTTCCTTTGATATATGATACAACTCTCACCTCCTAAGAGTTTGCACTTGACTGCTTAAGAGCATGGATAGTCCACAATCTTAATGCAAAAGTGAGAAGATTATCTTTCTAGAGACATGCAATATAGCATGACTTTCAACTCTGAGTAGTAAGGGTGATTTTCATGTTTATGCAGACACCAAAATGATCAAATTATGCATTACATTATAATGTGCAAGGTGGAAATGGAAAAATCGGAAGTCATTATACTGCAAAGCAAGTCTGAGCTGTAAGACACAACAGCAGGCATAGAATAATAAAGAGAAAGTACTGCATAACTGTATTTCTTTTAACTTTACCCATTCTTTCAGTCATTGTTTTCACTGATGTTGCTGAGTACACAAATGCAGGATTTGCATCACTGAAATCAAGGCAGGAATAAAATGACAATACTTCCTTTGTAACTGGCTTATTATTTCTGCCATATATTTCAATGGGAGGAATAAAATGTCAAGTAAATGACAATTACACAATATAAGAGGTTTTATATATTTGGTGGATAAGCAGGAAAAGAATTTGCTGAAATTGTGTTTTCATTGAGGGGATGGCAAAAAAAGCAGGCAAGAATATAATGTGCCTCAATTTAAAGACTGCATTGGAGTTTGAGACAACAGAAAATGATACCTATTTTATTTAAAAAGGAAGTACTTATTTTTCTGAATAGGTATATCTAGTATGTATGACCTTCAAATGCCCCAGAAAGTAGCAGTCTTCATAAGATCCCGTTACTAGACCATTAATTAATGCTGGCTTCAGCTATTTTAATACACATTGTTCATTTTGAAGAGCAACTTTACACCATGGAATGAATAAGAAAAACAATGACATTTTAGTGTGACTTTCACCTTCTAAATTCCGAGTCTCCTATCCCACGGGTGAATTTATTTTCTGTTAAAGCATGGAGACAGTTTCACTCATCACAGCTCAAGACACCAGTATTTTAATCAGAATATATAACTTATAGAATGTGTATGGAAATATCCCTACAAAAAGACAAGAGATTTTGGGAGGATTCTGCTTTACAAAAATATTTGAGTTAGAAAATTTTTAGAATTATAGAGAGCACTTTTGTTCATTGGGCAAAACAATGTGGTACATTAAATTTAATATACACCTGTGACCACCTCAGCTGCACTCTTTTCATTAACCATTTCCCATGTATCTGCTGCTAATACTTCAAAACTCTCAACCATTTCAATCAGCTGCTCAGATTGATTATTCTGAAAAATATTCACTAGAAAAAAATACTGCCTTTTCTCTTCAAAAAGTTGTGTCCTGCTTCCCATAACCCTTCCAGAAAAAGGGCATGGATCCAAAGCCCATGGATAGGCAATATTCATTTCTGGACTAGTGGTAGGTCTAAGGTCCAATATTCATCCATCAAAGCTATAACTGAGAGTTTGTATAATTGGAAAAGGAGTATTACAGGTTCCCAATTTAACCCATATAGCAGTTTATATAGGTCTTGTAGGTCCCAAGTCATTAGACTTCAAAGTCATGACAATTTATACATCTACACACACAAAAGCTTTTGAATGTAATTTTATAGGTTTCTAAAATATATGTTATGTTTTTTCTCCCCCTCACTGACTTGTGCAATTGAACTAATGGTACTAGCATCCTTATTTTTCCATTATTCCAGTAGGAGTCCTTGCAGCATAAGGTATAAATCATTGCAAGTCAGGATGGGAAGATATTACCTTGCTTTACAAGTGAAGGGATACCAAAATAAGGCCAAAAAAACCTCTCCAAAATATTTCTTAAATATAGTTTTCCCACCTGCTAAATATGTGGCATATTTAGAATACTGGTTGGTACATGGTTGTAGGAAAGTTTTTATGGCACTCACTTTGGAAGATCCACATAACCTGCTCATGTGTTTGCTACTCATGAATAATGCAGTTGAACTTAACTCATGCCAAAACCCCTTTTTCATACAATGCCATACCATCTCATCCCATCACGTATTCTGTATACACATGACATAACCTCAACCATATCTCCAGATCCAAACACCCTTGAATTTTGTGTTGGGTAAGTGACAGCTTAAACTCTGATTTTTGCTAAATGATAGGAATTTAATTTGACTTCTTCTAGCATGCCCTCTGATATGAGCACTTTGACCATGTCATTTAAATTATGTTCAGTGGAGAATTAAGTCATGATACAGACCAATCCTTATAATTCCTTTGACTGTTTTGTTTTAGAAGGATGTGGACTAAATATCTAAAATATGATAAAAGCTGTATTTCTCATTTTAATATTTAGCTTCTGCAATAGCTGGATGGTAACATGCAATGAGGGGCTGGCTGATGATCCCATATGTTCTTGGTTTTATTCCTAAAGCTTATGCATACAGCAGGCTGGATATTAGTGAAGGTACTATAAGCAGACATCTCTACATTCTAATGTAAGTGGTATAGTCAAGGCATCCTCAAGCACCTCATTTAACATTTCCAATTACAATTTTGTCAGAATGATGGGCACTAATGAAATTGCTCATTAATGCTGAGCACTGCAATTGTTAACGATGCTAATAAACATGGACAGTGCTATCATTTCTGTGGAAAGATCTGGGGTGTGTGTCTGTCTCTCTGCATGATGGATACATACCATAACTGAGTTCATGCCATTAACACAGATTTCACTAACCAGATGGCCAGAGTAACAGAAAGTGAAACTTTGACAGCAGCTTTGGGTTAACAAATATTTATGGTTTACACGTCATTTAGATTAATCCTCTGCCTAGTAATTTTGTTATATTAAAAAATAGGTTTTTTTAATTCTTCTGTAATTAAAAGAGTGAGCCAGGGAAGAACTTAAATGTATCAATAAGAAAACAAAGGAAAAAGGAAATATAAGTTAACAAAAAGTATGTTTTTGGCATTCCTTGAGTTTTGTGACCTTTGATAGTTTTATTCATAGTGGTTTGTATAAACTGTTTTATCTTAAAAGAATTTTAGTTTTCATTAGTTCAGATCCTGAATTTTGTGTTTGACTTTGAGTTTCAAGGTGGAGAAAAGCCAATCTGGTTTCAGCTCCATATTGCATTTTTAACTGAAACCTTAACTGCATCAGGATGGTTCAAAACTCAAATCATGGCCAGACAGAAGCAGTCAATCAGGGCCAGATGATGTCTTATATAAAGGCTGCCTAGCAGGAGGAGAGGTAGTCTCTCCCTGACTGCCAAAGGAGGACTGGCTCCTCGGCTGAAAGGTAGCACCTTGGACAGAGCAGTGCTAGGAAAAGGCAGAAGGAGCTGGGGAGCTCCAGCCAAGGAAAACCCCAGGCTGCAGATCTTGATACAAAGGGCCAAGCGGGTGCACAGGGCTGAAGGGGAAGTGGCCCAGGGACAAAGTTTGACAAGGGGAGAGAAGGAGGGCAGGGTGGCTGCTGCTAGAGGGTGCCTGGGTTGGGACCCAGAGTAGCGGGTGGGCCTTGGTCCCCCCCTTTCCCCTTGTACTACACCTGGCTGAGGAGGAGTGTGGCCTAATACAGGCTGTGGCTGGCCCCTGTGACATAGGGGCTAGATTCTGAGGCTGCAGATGGCCACTAGAACAGGTGCCGATGGAGTACTGCTGATAACACCAGACCCCCGGCATGGGGTGAAACCAGAGCAGTAAGCACTGCCAGAGGGCAGTGTCGTGAAGAGGATGCCACCGAGCAGGGAGCAACAGGGAGCAGACAACTGACTAGACACCACCGGCAAAGGGTGCCCCGCAGAGGATGGAGCTAATTCCCAGTCGTGCCAGCGGGAGGCGCTGCAGTGGTGAGTCCCAAACCTGTCACAGCAGGTATAAGTGATTTTACATGCAATAAGCCCAGGTCTCCTCTGCCTTGCATTCTGTGCTAAGTGGTTGTACCATTTTGGTTTGGAATGTGTTATAAAGTAAGCCCTCCAGAAACCATGGATGCCACATTTCCTGTGGATTCATTATGCAGGATTTTTGTTTCTTCCAGGTGATGTGCTGCATGTTGGAAAGGGAAAACAGAAGAGTTAAGGACAGTGCATTTGCTGGCTATGGCCGGAGAACAGTAGGAAGTTTGTTACTTTTTTTCTGTACAGAGTTTGTTTTTAATTAAGTTTAATCCTGAAAGCACTCTTGCTAGTTAAGTATATTACATAATACCAGCAGTGGGAGGCAGAGTGTTGGAAGGCCCAGTAAGAGAGGTAACAATGAAATAGCTGCTTTGGAGCCTGTGCAACTGCAAGTAACTTCCTCACCAGCCTTGAGAAATCCTGAAGATGCCTTAAAACATTGAAACAGGCAGTTGAACTGTACATGAAAGCTTCAGACAAATAAACTGGAAGATGAGCAAAAGATTGTTCTGCTCCTAACAGTGGCAGACACAGAAGCACTAGTTATACACAACACATTCCATTTACATGGTGGAGGGGGGACAGAGGTAAACTTTGCAGGGAAAAAAATGAAAGTCTTTGAAGATCATTGTGTCGCTAGAAAAAGTTACTTATGAAAAAGATATATGTGCAGAATGGGAACAGAGAATGAAGGGGAACTGTCAAGGAATTTGTCACAGACTTAGCACTAAAAAGTCAGTTCTGTGAACATGGAATATTAAACTCTCATTAATGATCAGATTGTAGTTTTTTTTATAGTTACATCCGAGGACAACCAGTAATGTAGAGAGATAGATCTAACACTAGAAAAATCAATATGTATATGCCAAGCAGCAGAAGAGAAATATATAAAACCCCCTACAAAACAGCACAGAGCATGACTGAGTATTATAGCTATCCCAGCAAAGGGAAAGTTCACAGAAATTAAATTGGCCAATGATAGAAATATTGAAAGCAGGAAACAGTGCCAGTTATCCTAAGTATAGGAAAGGCTCAGAATTTGGGAACTATGCAGAAACTGTAATAAGGCCAACCATTATGCTAAAATGTGCAGAGAAAGCAAGAAACTGAATGTATTAAGTGCAGAAAGATTCCTCCAGTGAAAAAGAACTTTCCTTATGCACAATAATAGAGGAGACTGCAAACTCCAAAGATTCACTAATTTAAATGTGCACAAATGTCAGTTCTGTGCAGGGCAGTCCCTGGGGGTAGGGGTGGGGCCCAGGGCGGCAATAACATCACTTGGGGGCTGGAAGCAATGTCACTTCCAGGACTGAACGTGCCGTGGTTGGGTAAGGGAGGCTGGGGGAGGCCGTGTCTCCCCTAACAGCCAACCTGGCCCAGCCCACATTCCGACCCCTCAAACTCACTTTGGCAGCGCAGCTGGGCTCCAGATGGTTGGCGCCATGCTGTCTGCCTTCCTGGGACTGGGGAGGCCTCAGTGGCACCCCACACTCTCCCTCTTAGTGCTCTGGCTGCCCTGCACTCTCCCTCCAGTGGAATGGGTGGGGGGTAACCTCCCCCAGCCAGCGGTTCACCTGCTGCCCATATGGTGCTGGTCCATTGCGCTGGCCTGTGGGCCCCCCCAAAGTATGGGGCCTAGAGCGGTCACCCAATTCACCAGCTAGGGATGGCTCTGCATCTGTGACATACAAGATAAACACTGAGGCACAAGTAAACGTTATAACTGAAACAGAAAGATGTGAGGAGCACATAAAAATGGAAGAGCCAAAAGTGTCTGTGAAAGCTTTAATGGAGGAACAATTACAGTGCTGGGACAGAGCACACTGATACCTAAATAAAAAGGGAAAATGATAAAAACAAGAGTGTGGTGGCATCTAGAGATAAACCACTAGTTTTGGGCTAACATACATGAAACATTGGTCCCATCAAGATGAAGTATGTTATAGAGACATAAAGACAACCTAGAATCAGATAAGAATATATTACTGGCGTTATATGAAATTGTATTCACGTGAAATGGGTACATCCTGCTAACATACGAGATATGGTTAAGAATTATGCAGAACCTATGATACATGACACAAACTTCCACCAGCTTTAAGAAAGAGGGTAGAAGAAGAGCTGCAAAACATGACAGCAGATGGTACCATTCAGGAAATACAACTGATGGATTAGGTTCACTCCTTAGTTGTTACAGAGGGGGGAAAAAGTGGAGAATTCTAGCTATTTATGGACTCTAAGGAGCTGAACAAAAACAAAAAAATATTTCCACATGCCCATAAGAAGTGAAATATTGATTAAGATGGAAGGAGTCAAATTCTTCAGCATATTAGATGTAATGGTAGGAATTTGGCAGCACTACTTAGACACAAAGTTTCAAGATCTGCACTTTCAGCATTCCAGCTGGCAGACACTGCTTCATCAGAGACTCTCTTTCAGAATATATTTGATTCTAGAAGTCTTTCACTGTAGAATGAGCCAGATGCTAGAAGATCTAGCAGGCATGAAAGTATACATTGATCACATAACCATTTTGGGCAGCACCACCACTGAGCATCAGGAATGAGAGCTAATAATCTTAAATTGAATAAGGCCAGTGTCAGTTTCAAACAATGGAAAACCATACTTGAGCGAGAGAAAGTGTCCTCAAAGCAAATCTTGCCCAATGAATCTAAGGTTCAGGCAATATTGAACATTCCAATGCCTGAAGATAAAAACAATTTAAAAGCTTCTAGGCATGTTGAGTTGTGTGAGCTGTACAGTTAGGCATGAAGTTGCTGACCTAACTCATCTAATATATCTCCTCTTCAAGGTCACCAAACAGGCAAGGATGCCAGAGCAGGAAAGAGTCCAATAATTTAAATCAGAGCTCCAGTGTTGCAATTTTTTTTGACCCATTGAAAGACATCAAACTCCTCATAATTGCCTTGAAAAGAGGGCTAGGAGCAGTAATGAAAATGATTGGTTGCCAGTCTCATATGCATCAAGGCCTACGACAATTCCAGAGAAGATGTACACAAATTTTCACACCTCTTTATGTTCATAGCTTCAAAGCAGAAATTGATCATAAACCACTAATTGCAATACACAAAAAGGGAGTTGGAGAAGCATCATCAAGGGTGTGACCTGAGTTCCACTTAGTAATGGCACTGTAATGTGGTCTACAAACCTTATACTGAGCATAAATAGAGGGAGGAGGAGAGATCCTCCTGTTTACAAGCAAGCAGCTTGGTCACACCCCCTCACAGTTCCCAGAGCTGCCAATCATGGAGGCAGTCACCCACAGATGCAGCCAGGAAACAAGGCCTGCTATAAAGAGAAGAGTGCAGAGAAGGAAAGGAAAGCAGAAAGGTTTGGGGAGCAAGGTGGTGACAGCCCTGCGCTAGGATGCCTCCAAGATAACAGCCAGGAGACTGGAAGAGATGACAAGTGAAGGGCTGACAGGATTAAGGGAAGGTGAGGGTCCAAACAATGACCTCACTGACAGCAAACTAAGTGGTAGGGGACAATCAGGTGAGGCTTAGGCCACTCAAGAGGCCACCCCAAGAGGCTGTGACAGGCAGACACATTCTCACAAACCTATGCTCTGTCTAACAATATATACCTGATAATCTAGAACAAACCGTAAACATACATAACATGATAAAAGCATGTGGCACATGGGATGAACTGGAGACAGACTGCAAGCAGTGACACAAGCTACAAGTAAAGGAGGGGGGAAAAGCAACACTCCTTACCTGCATGTTCCCACTACAGAAATGAAGTTTCAGTGATCTCAGGTGTGCTCTTGAACAGAGCACAGATAATGCTTCTCAGAGTGATGAGGAGAAAAGTACTGGAACAAATACACTTGAGATTGACCAAATGACACAGAGCTAAGAAGCTGTATTCTGTCCACTGATGAGTGGTGACATCAGAGAAATGGTGAGCAGGTGTGGAATGTTTTAGAGCTACAGAGATTCCCCACAGAAAGAACTAATGTTACCACACAAATAACTCTCAGTTCTTAGGACAAAGTCAGAATTGACATATTCAACCTGGGAAGCCATAATCATCCAGTTATAATGGAGTACACTATCGATTTCCCAGAAATAGTTACCCCTGTTCTAGTGTAAGCAACCTATGGCATGCGTAGCAAAGGCAGCACATGAGCTGATTTTCAGTGGCATTCACACTGCCTGGTTCCTGGCCACCGGTCAGAGGGGGCTCTGCATTTTAATTTAATTTTAAATGAAGCTTTGTAAACATTTTAAAAACCTTATTTACTTTACATACAACAATAGTTTAGTCATATATTATAGACTTATAGAAAGACCTTCTAAAAATGTTAAAATGTATTACTGGCACTCAAAACCTTAAATCAAAGTGAATAAATGAAGACTCGGCACACCACTTCTGAAAGGCTGCCGACCCCTGCACTAGACAATACCACACAGTTGTCAGAAATATTAAATCTGCACATCATGGAATTCCAAGAACAGTAATATCTGACAACAGCCCACTTTTCAAGGATAGGGGATTCCTGGATTTTGCTAACATGGACAGCTTTCATCATAAAACATCTATTCCCTGATATTCTCAAGCCAATGGATTAGCTGAATGTGGAAGAATTTTCTTGGAAAAAAAGCAATGGATGCAACAGAAGGAGATCCATATTTTGCATTACTCATCTAATACTACTACATTTGGCTTCCAACAAGTCCTGAACTTTGACCTGCAATATTCTCTAGGCTAGTCCAATGGCTCGAACTTTGGTAGGGGTGTGCTGCAATTGTATCAGGAATGTTGGCTGGCAAGTGACTGAGATTCAGCCCTTGAAAGGATTTCAAATCTGGTCTGCTGGTTGGGTCATCAGTTTCCTTGGGATGAATTGGGTACTCCTAGGATATACAAGAACACTGATCTATCACACACACCCCCTCAAAAAAATCAGAGTGATATTAGGAGCAATACTGCTGCTGGCTATGATAAGGTACCACTAGGTTTCTTGAAGTAATTCAGGACTCATGCTCACCAGTGGCCAGCACAGTTCTTCACTCAAATGGACAACGAACACCAAATTCTGAAGACATGTCAAATGTCAAAAGTCATAACATTCCTAAGATATTTGAACTTAATGAGTTTACAAAATCTAGCCAGAAAAGATCCTTGTAAGTTTTCCAGCATCTCCTTCCCTTTATTTTCCAGGATGGAAATACTATCAAAACAGACAGACATTCTTGTGCAGTGCTTAATTCTCAATGAAAGTAGTGTGGGACTCCAGCAATTTTTCTCTTTCATAACTGATGTGGCAAGCCTAGACATCCTGGGGCTCAGCCCTGGCAAACCCTGGCACAAATTAAGCACTGTTCTTGAGGCACACTGATATCACTTCTGCTTCCCATCCTGCCTGCAAACAGGAAGTACAAAGTCAGGGAAAGTGATAAACATTAGTAGAGAGAAAATTATATACACTTGTCCCAAGCCTCAGAAAATTTTGGTTGGTGAGCAAAAGTTATGGGTCAGATCATATTTTATCTAAACCTGTATGCCCTCCCCTATTCTCATATGCCCTGGCTGTTTTATAAGTCACAGAAACAACATGCAATAGAGCTGGAATTCTCCTTAATACATGGTCATGGATGAATTACAATATGAAATTAACTGCCTACATGAATTGCAACCTGATGTCGTACACTGCTGCACTGATTAAGTGCCACAACAAATAGCCATGGCTTTCAGAGCCAGTATTACCAGTGACCTTAGCAAAACAACTATCTCCAATGGAGACACTGATTAATTGGTTGATTGTATACAACCTATGTAAGTCATCCTTCTATTTTCCATAAAAAAAGAGAATCACATAAGAGACTATGAACCTGCTAAATCTGATTGGATAATGACATTTTGATTAGCAGGAAACCACATCAAGCTTATCAGGCTAACTAACTAGCAGCCAGGCCAAAAAAAAAGGACTTACTAATGATAGTATTTGTAAAATAGACTCAAGGAAGACATTTTTCCCCTCTGTGTGGATTTTCTCTTGAATCATTCAATATAAGCAACTCTGTTCCTATCCTACAGGAACAAACATTTTCTTTTCCTACTGTTTCATTCTACCTGCAGACCCTTACACACAGTAGAAATGGTAAGCACTAGTCATGTTATTTTCTTTTTACTCTCAGAGGGAAAAAACATTGAAGGTCTTCCCACATTTTATCCATCCAACCTCACACTCTCTAAAGGCAATTCACTGTGGTGGGCCTTATTTCCAAATATTTGTTTGGACAGAAATTACTATATTAGAGGCTCCACATCTCTATTTTCAGGGTAGGACTGACTGGTTTCATTCCAAGGGCAAAGCCATCCCATTTCTTTCTACAAGTGTCTTAAATTCACTAAAGCCTCACAGAAATGAATCTTATTTCAGGATTAACTACTGTATTTAAAACACTAGCAAGAGTCATGAAACATTTAATGCAGGTTTAAATTTTGAATAGTTTTCTGTATGTTTACAGTTATAAGCCACAATGCATTTAAGAGCCCCATAGAAATGTCTGAAGTTTATAACAGCATATTTTTAATGGTATAAGATTAATATGTTTTATATTTTAAAGTATCAATCTCAGGGTTTTCTATAGCACCCTTAATAGTAGTATCCCAGAACTATCCAAGTAAATTAGATCTGAATGGTGAGGACCTGAATGTACTCCATGGAGTCTTCAGCTCTTTTTTCTGTTCATGTTTTAGGAAACTCTGTTTGGGAGATGTTATATTGCATATTTTATTGTAATATATATTTGAATACTTATGTACACATCTATACTATAATATATTGTTTAATATAAATATATAAGTACTATAAATATATAGATGTACTATGACAAAGTTCCTCCTTTACCTTGGTGGGTCCTGCGCTTATTGGTGGATTTGCTTGCCTCAGAGATTCACCCTGTGGTCAGAAAACAGCCCAGAGACCTTCCCCTCTGGTAAAAGCCATAGTCCAGGTCAATTCCTCCTGGGTTTGATCAGGAGTTGGAAGGTTTAGGGGGAACCCAGGCCCACCCTCTACTCTGGGTTCCAGCCCAGTTGTGTGTGTGATGTGTGTGGTGTTGTGTTTCATATACATTAATACACACTGAAACAGCTTGGACTCTTTAGGTTGGTCTGATGTTTTCAGAATCTTGCCCATAGCAGTCTTCAGTTTAATGAGGCAATTAAGACTCTGAGTTTTCAAAAGAGTTTCACACTGGTTATTTTGAGTTGAGGACAACTAGGCCCAGGGCGAGGCTGATCTTCAATCCCTCCCTTTATAGCAAGTCACTGTACCAGCGCCTGGTGGACTTGTGGACTAGACTTAACTAGCCCCCACCGCCACCTCCCCGCCCGCCCGCCCCCCAAACCTGTTGCAAAACTAACTCTGGCCATTCTCCTGGTTTGCCACTTCTACAGGACACACTCCTTTCAAACTATACTCCTAACAGTGACCAAAGCCGAAGGTGTCCTATTTAGTACCAGATGAACCAGAGCTGTATGAAACTTTCTGTAAAACATGGCTAATATTACTGCTTCTCATATGCTACATGCCTATTAGACTAATTAACTCTTTAACTGATGTCTTACGCTGGGTATTTTTAAGTCCTGACGCACAATGGGTCTCTGAGTCCTATGTAGGCAAATAACACTAATTACTTTTAAAAAAATAAATACAAAATGTTCAAAATGGAGATTCTTGCAGCTCTAAGAATGAAATCTTGGGTTTGTGTAAACCCTTTTGTATTTCATGGCTCCACTGCAAGTTTATTTCATTCTCCGTGTATTGCAGCAGGGTTTGTTAGCTGATGCAGATTGTCCTTGATAGGAATGGACGGTAACAGTGCTGGTAAACTGAGTTTGACCATAGGTGGCTTGACGTCAGGAAATGAATTGAAGTGGAAATTGTGGAATCAGAAGCAACAAGTGCTCACTTAACAGACAGGCTACTGAAGCAGCTGGTGCTTTAACAGTGGACTGACACCATGCAAAAGCTTACTTCAGCCCTTTCAGTCTTCAGTATTAACTTACCGAACAATGAACACTACCTCTGTCAAATCTTAGACAAAGCAATTGGAAGAAGATATTTCTACTACACTGCAGTACTAATCATTCCGATTAGGATCCACAAGCCACACCCGTTACACTGATGAGCTATGCAGTAAAAAAGGGAGAATTCACATCTAGCTCTCTCATAGTTATCTCCCTACACCAATCAAACGGTTTCTGTCTTAGGTCTGGAGCACTGCGTGCTTGCCCACTTAGTCCTGTCTCTGAGAAGCATGGGATGACCTTGTCGATTGGCAACTGACAAATTAGTTCAATTAGTGTTCAGTGAGGTTCGTGGGCATTTTTTGGTGGGAGAAGATGGCATTCACGACTTCTCCTTGAGGTCTGCTATAGACACTGAAAAGGAAAATAGATTCACATGCGATGCATAATTGAGAAACTTTAAAGACGAACATCACCTACCACATACTTTCGGTCCTGCTTTACACAGAATCTGCTAACTGCTGAAGCAATGTTCTTCGGAACAGGGACCTTTTAGGTTCTTTGCTTGATGCTGAATAATCTATTCAAATCTAATTTGGTAGAGTAAACAGTGAAACTTAATACTGAGTACTTGAGGAAACACAGTCAATTCTAGAGGGAATATGTTTCTAGAATCTTGGTACAAATTACGTTATTAAGTTAGTTGAGCCCGAGGTGATAAAAGTTATGCATGTGCATGTAAGAAGACATGAAATGACACTAAATGACAGACAAGATGCACACTAATCATCAGAAGACCTTTTTGATTGGGCCTAGGCTATGTTAAGGTTAGCTTGTGGCTTAATCTCACAAAGAGCTGTATGATCATATTACAACATCTAACAAAGCATCATGGCTTAAAACAGGGACAGAGTTTCTGGTGTGTTTTTAACGTTCCATTGCTTTCACATTCAACAAGAGTAAGCTGCACAGGAAGCAATATTAGTTATCCGAAGAGGAGGATTCTGTAGTTGTAACTCGTGGTAAGAATTCTACATCACACAAAACACAAAATCTTATATTGCTATTTTTAAGTGCCATACGTTTGATTTTCAGATATGAGGATTGTGCTCATGCGAGAGAAATACCCATAATAAAAATCCAATATTATAAT
>NC_133770.1:168018792-168050945 GCF_003597395.2 Chelonoidis abingdonii | reverse complement strand
GGGCGGGACAGAGGTAAACTTTGCAGGGAAAAAAAATGAAAAAGTCTTTTGAGATCATTGTGTCGCTAGACAAAGTTACTTATAAAAAGATATATTGCAATGGAACAGAGAATGAGGGGGAAGACTGTCCAAGGCATTTGTCACAGACTTGAGCACTAAAAAGTCAGTTCTGTGAACATGGAATATTAAACTCTGCATAATGATCAGATTGTAGTTTTTTTTTATAGTTACATCGAGGAACAACCAAGTACTGTAGAGAGATAGATTAACACTAAAAAAAAATATGTATATGCCAAGCAGCAGAAGAGAAAATATATAAAACCCCCTAACAAAACAGCACAGAGCATAGATGAGTATTATAGCTATCTCCAGCAAAAGGGAAATTTTCACCAAGAAATTAATTGGCCAATGATAAGAAATATTGAAAGCAGAACAGTGCAGTTATCCTAATATAAGGAAAGGCTCAAGAATTTGGGAAACTATCAGAAACTGTAATGAAGGCCACCATTATGCTAAAATGTGCAGAGAAAGCAAGAAACTGAATGTAATTAAGTGCAAGAAAGATTCCTCCAGTGAAAAAGAACTTTCCTTATGCACAATAATAGAGGAGACTGCAAACTCCAAAGATTCACTATTTAAATGTGCACAAATGTCAGTTCTGTGCAGGGCAAGTCCTGGGTAGGGGTGGGGCCCAGGGCGGCAATACAATCACTTGGGGCTGAAAGCAATGTCACTTCCAGGACTGACGTGCCGTGGTTGGGTAAGGGCGCTGGGGGTAAGCCGTGTCCCCCTAACAGCCAACCTGGCCCAGCCACATTCCGACCCCTCAAACTCACTTTGGCAGCGCAACTGGCTCCACACGATGGTTGGCGCCATGTCTGTCTGCCTTCCCTGGGACTGGGGAGGCCTCAGTGGCACCCCACCTCTCACCTCTTAGTGCTCTGGCTGCCCCTCACTCTCCCTCCCAGTGGAATGGGTGGGCGGGTAACCTCCCCCAGCCAGCGGTCACCTGTGGCCATATGGTGTGGTCCATTGCGCTGCCTGTGGCCCCCAAAAGTATGGGGCCTGACGCGGCCACCCAATTCACCAGCTAAAGGGATGGCTCTGCATCTGTGACATACCAAGATAAACACTGAGGACAAGTAAAACGTTATACTGAAACAGGAAAGATTGAGGAGCACAGAAAAATTGGAAGAGCCAAAAATGTGTGCTGTGTGAAAAGCTTTAATGAGAACAATTAACAATGCTGGGACGAGCACACTGATCCTAAATAAAAGGGAAAATGATAAAAACAAGATGTGGTGGCATCTAGAGATAACCACTATTTGGGCTAACATACATGAAACAGTTGGTCCATCAAGATGAAGTATGTTATTAGAGACATAAAGACAAACTAGAATCAGATAAGAATATTTACTGCGTTATATGAAAATTGTCATTCAGTGAATGGGTACTATCCTGCTAACATACGAGATTTGGTTAAGAATTATGCAGAACCTATGATACATGACACAAACTAAATTCCACCGCTTTAAGAAAGAGGGTAGAAGAAGAGCTGCAAAATGACAGCAAGATGGTACATTCAGGAAATATACATGATGGATTAGGTTCACAATCCTTAGTTGTTACAGAGGGGGAAAAAGTGGAGAATTCAGCTAGTTTATGACTTCTAAGAGCTGAACAAAAAAAAAAATATTGTCCACATGCCATAAGAAGTGAAAATGATTAAATGGAAGAGTCAATTCTGTCAGCATATTAGATGTAATGGTAGGAATTTTGCAGCACTACTTAGACACAAAAGTTTCAAGATCTGCACTTTCAGCATCCAGCTGGCAGACCACATGCTTCATCAAGACTCTTTGTTCAGAAATATTGATCTAAGAAGTCCTTTTCACTGTGAATAGCCAGATGCTAGAAGATCTAGCAGAGGCATGAAAGTATTACAATTGATCACATAACCATTTTGGGCAGCACCCACTGAGCATACAGGACACTGCAGAGCTAATAATCTTAATTGAATAAGGCCATGTCAGTTTCAAACAATGGAAACCGAACGTTGAGCGAGAAAAGTTGTCCTCAAGCAAGCTTGCCCATATGGAATCTAAGGTTCCAGGCAATATTGAACATTCCATGCTCTCGAAGATAAAACACATTTAAAAGCTTCTAGGCATGTTGAGTTATTGTGAGCTGTACAGGTTAGCAATGAAGTTGCTGACCTAACTCATCTAATATATCTCCTCTTCCAGTCACCAAACAGGCAAGGATTGCAGAGCAGGAAAGAGTCCATATAATTTAAATCCAGAGCTCCAGTGTTGCAATTTTTTTGACGCCATGAAAGAATCAACTCCCTCATAATTGCCTTGAAAGAGAAGGCTAGGAGCAGTAATGAACTGAATTGGTTGCCAGTCTCATATGCATCAAGGCTTACGACAATTCAGAGAAGATGTACACAATTTCACACCTTTATGTTCATAGCTTCAAAGCAGAAATTGATCATAAACCACAATTGCAAGTTACACAAAAAGGAGTGTTGAGAAGCATCATCAAGGGTGGACCTGAGTTCACTGTAGTAATGGCACTCGTAATGTGTCTTACAAACCTTATAACGAGCATAAATAGAGGGGTAGGAGAGATCCTCTGTTTTACAAGCAGCAGCTTTGGTCACCAGCCCCTCGACAGTTTCCCAGAGCTGCCAATCATAGGAGGCAAGTCACCCACAGATGCAGCCAAGGAACAAGCCTGCTATAAAGAGAAGAGTGCAAGAGAAGGAAAGGAAAGTCATGAAAGGTTTGGGGGAAGGGTTGACAGCCCTGCCGCTAGGATGCCTCCAAATAACAGCCAGGAGACTGGAAGAGATGAACAAGTGAAGGGTGACAGGTAAGGGAAGGTGAGGTCCAAACAATGACCTCACTGACATGCAACTAAGTGGTTAGGGAAAATCAGGTGAGGCTGAAGGGCCACTCAAGAGGCCACCCAAGAGCTGTTGACAGCAGGGACACATTCTCACAAACCTTATGCTCTGTCTAACATATATACCTGATAATCAGAACAAACCTGTAAACATACATAACATGATAAAGCATTGTGGCACATGGGATGACTGGAGACAACTGCAAGCAGTGACTCAGCTACAAGTAAAGAGGGGGGGAAAGCAACACTCCTTACCTGCAGTTCCCCTACAGGAAATGAATTTCAGTGATCTCAGGTGTGCTCTTGAACAGAGCACAGATAATGCTTCTCAGAGTGATGAGGAGAAAAGTACTGGAACAAATACACCTTGGAGATTGGACACAAATGAACACAGACGTAAGAAGCTGTATTCTGTCACTGATGAGTGGTCACATCAGAGAAATGGTGAGCAGCGTGTGGAATGTTTTAGAGTACAGAGATTCCCACAGAAAGAACTAATGTACCACACAAATAAACTCTCAGTTCTCGTAGGACAAGTACAGAATGACATATTTCAACCTGGGAAGCCATTAATCAGTCCGTTTATAATGGAGTACACTAATCGATTTCCCAGAAATAGTTACCCCTGTTCTAAGTGTAAGCAACCTATGGCATAGCGTAGCAAAGGCACACAAGAACTGAATTTCAGTGGCATTCACACTGCTGCGTTCCTGGCCACGTCCAGAGGGGGCTCTGGCATTTTAATTTAATTTTAAATGAAGCTTTGTAAAATTTTAAAAACCTTATTTAGCTGTTACATACAACAATATTTAGTCATATATTATAGACTTATAGAAAGACTTCTAAAACAATGTAAAATGTATTAACTGGCACTCAAAAACTCTAAATCAAGTGAAATAATATGAAGACCGGCACACTCTCGAAAGGCTGCGACCCCTGCACTAGACCAATACCACACAGTTGTCAGAAATATTAAATCTGCACATCATGGAATCAAGAACAGTTAATGATCTACAGAAGCCACTTTTCAAGGATAGGGATCCTGGATGTGCTAACATGGACAGCTTTCATCATAAACAGCTATTCCCTGAATATTCTCATGCCAATGGATTAGCTGAATGTGGAAGAATTTTCTCTTGGAAAAAAAGGCAATGGATGCAACAGAAGGAATCCATATTTGCATTACTCATCTAATACTACTAATTTGGTTCCAACAAGTCCTGACTTTGACCTGCAATATCTCTAGGCTAGTCCGAATGGCTCGACTTTGTAGGGGTGTGCTGCAATTGTATCAGGAATGTGGCTGCAATGGACTGAGATTCAGCCTTGAAAGGATTTTCAAATCTGGTCTGGCTGTTGGGTCATTCAGTTTCCTTGCCGGTATGAATTGGTACTCCTAGGATATACAAGAACACTGATCTAATCACAACAACCCCCTCAAAAAAATCAGAGTGATATAGGAGCAATACTGCTGCTGGCTATGATAAGTACCACTAGTTTCTTGAAGTAATTCAGGACTCATGCTCACCAGTGCCAGCACAGTGTCCTCCTCAAATGGACAACGAACACCAATTCTTGAAGACGATTCAATGTCAAAATCATAACATTTCATAAGATATTTTGAACTTATGAGTTTACAAAAATCTAGCAGAAAAAGATCCTTTGTAGTTTTTCCAGCAATCTCCTTCCTATTTTTCACAGGAGTGGAAATACTATCAAAAACAGACAGACATTCTTGTGTCAGTGTTAATCTCAATGAACGTTCAGTAGAGTGTGGGACTCCAGCAATTTTTCTCTTTTCAAACTGATGTGGCAAGCCAAGACAACTGGGCTCAGCTCTGGCAAAACCCTGCACAAATTAAGCACTGTTCTTGAGCACCACTATGATAATACTTCTGTTCCATCCTGCTGCAAACAGGAAGTACAAATCAGGGAAGTTGATACACATTAGTAGAGAGAAAATTATATTACACCTTTGTTTGTCCCAAGCCCAGAAAAATTTTGGTTGGTGAGCAAAAGTTATGGGTTCAGATCATATTTTATCTAAACTCTGTATTCCCTTCCCCTATGGTCTCATTGCCTGGCTGTTTTAGAGTACAGAGAACAACATGCAAATAGAGCTGGAATTCTCCTTAAACATGGTCATGGATGAATTACATATGAAATTATACTGCCTACATGAAATTGCAACCTGATTCGTTACACTGCTGCAGATATTAAGGTGCCACAACAAATAGCCATGGTTCTTTCAGAGCCAGTATTACCAGTGAGCTCGTTACAAAACAACTATCCTCCATGGAACATGATGAATGGTTGATTGTATACACCTAATATGTACGTCATCCTTCTATTTTCATAAACAAAGAGAATCACATAAGAGACTATGAACCTGCTAAATCTGGATGGAGTAATGGACATTTTTGATTAGCAGGAACAACATCAGTCTTAAATCAGGTCTAACTAACCTAGCAGCCAGGCCAAAAAAGGACGTACTAATGATAGTATTTGTAAAGATAGACTCAAGGAAGACATTTTTCCCCTGCTGTGTGGATTTTCTCTTGATGGCATCAATATAAGGCAACTCTGATTCCTATCCTAACAGGAACAAACATTTTCTTTCCACTGTTTTATTCTACCTGCAGACCCTTACACAACATGTAGGAAATTTGGTAAGCCACTATCATGTTATTTTTCTTTTTACTCTCAGAGGGAAAAAAAAAAACATTGAAGGTCTTCCACATTTTATCCATCCAACCTCCACACTCTCTAAAGGCAATTCACTGTGTTGGTGCCTTATTTCCAAATTTTATGTTTGACAGAAATACTAATATTAGAGGCTCCACATCTCTTATTTTCAGGGTAGGCTGACTGGTTTCAATTCAAGGGCATAGCCATCCATTTCTTTTCTACAAGTGTCTTAAATTACTAAAGCCTCACAGAAATGAATCTTATTTCAGGATTAACTACTGTATTTAAAACCACTAAGCAAGAGTCACTGAAACATTTTATGCAGGTTTAAATCTTTGAATAGTTTTCTGGTATGTTTACAGTTATAAGCCACAATGCATTAAGAGGCCCACCATAGAAATGTCTGAAGTTTATAACAGCATATTTTTAATGGTATAAGATTAATATGTTTATATTTTAAAGTATCATCTCAGGTTTTCTATACGACCTCTAATAGTAGTATCCGAAAAAAAAAACAGAACTAAATCCAATTTTGTAAATTAGATCTGAATGGTGAGGAGCGAATATCCATGAGTCCTTCAGCTCTTTTTTCTTTTACATGTTTTAGGAAACTCGTTTGGGAGATGTTATATTGCATATTTTATGTAAATATATTTGAATACTTATGTAACATCTTAATAATATAATTATTGTTAATATAAATATATATAGTACTATAATATCTAGATGTACTATGACAAAGTTCCTCCTTTACCTTGGTGGGTCCTGCGCTATTGGTGAATTGCTGCTCAGAGATCACCTGGGGTCAGAAAAGGCCCAGAGACCTTCCCTCGGTAAAGAGCCATAGTCCAGGTTCAATGTCCTCCTGGGTTGATCAGCGAGTTGAAGTTTGCGGGGAACCAGGCCACCCTCTACTCTGGGTTCCAGCCCAGGGGGTTTGCAGCTGTCTAGAATGCTCCTGGTACAGTTGCACAACAGCTACAACTCCCTGGCTACTTCCCCATGGCCTCCTCCAACACCTTTTTCATCCTCACCACCATCCCTCCTCTTGATGTCTGATAATGTTTATACTCTCAGTCCTCCAGCAGTGTGCCTACTCACTCTCAGCTTCTTGCACACCTCTTGTTCACAGTGCCTTGCACACACTTCCTCTCCCTGGTTCCCTTTGGCCTGACTAGAGTGAGCCCTTTTTAGCATCAGAGGGGCCTTAATTAGAGTAGGTGCTTAACAGTCTCACCCGACTCTTAGCAGGTTAACTGGAGTCAGGTTTCTCTTTAGCTAGAGCAGCCCCTGCTCTGTCACTCAGGGAACAGAAACTCTGCTTCTTCTGGGGCCAGGAGTACCTCATCTCCTTCAACTGCTCCGCTGTAGAGAAAAGGAGAGGGCTGCTGTGCTGCTGGGCACTGGGTCCTCGCTGCTGCTGCTACTGCTAACTGCTACTGCTGCTGTCCTGCTTCTGCTGCTCCCCGGCTGGGCTAGACACCACACCCACCCCTCTCCTGCTTCAGCTTGCTCGCTGGCTAGTAGATTCCCCTCCCGCCCCCCCCCCAGCAGCTCTGTTGCAAATGTCAGCTAACTCTGGGGCATTCTTCCTGGTTGTTGCCCCTTCCTGTGACACATTCTCCCTTTCAAACTTACTTCCTACAAGTGGACCAGGCCGTACAGGTGTGCCTATTTAGTACCAGCTGAAACCAGAGGAGCTGTACCCTTTGACACACACATTTATCTGTAAAACATGGCTAATATTACTTTCTTTCTCCCACCATTTGTCTATATTGCCCATTTAGATAATTAACTCTTTAACTCAGAATGTCTTACCGGGTATTTTTAAGTGCCTACCACAATGGGGTCTCTGAGTCCTATTGTAAGGCAAATTAACACTATTACTTTTAAAAAAAATAAATACAAAATGTCAAAATGGAGATTCTTGCAGCCTGATATAAGAGTGATAATCTTTGGGTTTGTGTAAACCTTTTGGTATTTCATGGCTCCACTGCAAATGCTTTATCTTCATCTCTCGTGTATTGCATGCAGGGTTTGTTAGCTGATGCAGATTGTCTTGATAGGTAATGGATGGTAATGCAGTTGCTGGTATAAACTGAGTTTTGACCAATAGGTGGCTTTGGACGTCAGGAAATGAATTGGAAGTGAATGGTGGAATCAAGAGCACAAGTGCTCACTACAGACAGGCCCACTGAAGCAGGCTGTGCATTCCACGTGGACTGAAACCTATGCAAAGCTTCTACCTTCAGCCCCACTTTCAGTCAATTACAGTAATTTAAACCAGAGACAATGAATACATGAACCACTCTGGTCAAATCATTAAGACGAAAAGGCAAAGTTGGAAGAAGATATTTCTCTACACTGCAGCTAACTAATCATCCGGAATTACTAAGGAATCCAGCAAGACCACACCACGTTACACTTGGATGAGCTATGCAGTAAAAAAGGGAGAATATCACATCTAGCTCTTCATAGTTTATCTCCTTACACCCATCAGAACTGTGGTTTTCTGTCATTAGTCTGAGCCTGCTGTTCTTCAGCCTAGTCCTGATCTCCTAGAAGCACTGGGATGACTTTGTCATGGCAATGACAAATATAGATAATTAGATGTTCAGGTAGGTGTCGGTGGTGCATTTTTTGTGGTGGAGAATGTGGCATTTCACCACTTCTCCTTGAGGTCTCCTGTAGACACTGAAAAGAAAAATAGATTCACATGGCGCATCATAAATGAGGAACTTTAAAGAAGAGCAGTCACCTACCACCATACTTTCGGTCCTGCTACACAGGAATGATAGATGACTGCTAACTGCTGAAGCAATGTCTTACAGGATACAGACCTTTAGGTTCTTTGCATTGATGCTGAATAAAATAAATGCTAAATCTAACTCTATAGGCTAGACGTTTGAGAATCAGAATGTAAACTACTTTTAATACTGATACTTGAGGGAAACACAGTCAATTCCTAGAGTGGCTATTAACTGTTCTAGAATTCTTTGGATACAAATTACGTTATTAAGTTAGTTGAAGCCCCGAGTGATACAAGTTATGCATGTGTCAGTGTAAGAACAGAACTTGAAATGACCACTAAGATGCAGCACAAGATGCAGCACTAAGTCATCAGAAGAACTCTTTTTGATTTGGGCCTAGGGCTATTTAAGGTTAGCTTGTGGCTTAATCTCACAAAGAGCTGTGATGATGCATTTTACAACACTTCTAACAAAGCAGTCCATGGACTTAAACAGACAGAGTTTCCTGGTGTGTTTTACAACTGGCTTCCAAATGAATTTCAATATTACAATTCAAACAAGAGTAGCTGCAACAGGAAGCAATAATTAAGTTTATCCACAGAAGGAAGGATTATCTGTAGTATAACTTCGTGGTTAAGAAATTCACATCACAAACACAAATGCTTTATTGCTATTTTTAAGTGCCATACGTTTGATTTGTCAGATATGAGTGATTGGCTCATGCTGAAGAAATACCCATATAAATAATTCCAAGTATTATACATCATAAAACATGCAGAGATATATCTAACAAGTGCATTTTAGCTTTTCTTTTTTAAAACATATTTAAAATATTAGCCAATCTTCAGAACACCCTTATTTCATAAGTACTATTTCTAATTTAAAAGACAAGTGAGTTTTCCAAACAGAGAGAATCAGCATCAGAGGTAAGATTGTGTCACAGGTAGGGCTGCTTCATCACCCAACTTGCAGCCACAAATGTGGCACTGCAGACACTCCCTGCCTTAGTCCAGTCCCGCTCAAATCACAGTGGCCTATCCTCTAAGCTCAGCACCAGTCTCTAAACACTTAAATAAAAAATAAACTCAAAAGGTGTCTGCTGCTTGTGCCTTTCAATAAATAACTTCAAAGGCAAGTGCAAAGTTGCAACACTTGAGGTCCAGGCCTGCTCCCAATTAGTCAGTGTCTCCTTCTGGCCCTTCTAGGCTTCTGAAGGACCAAGTCTTGTTGGTAGCCCAGTCTGAGAGGGGTTTCCTTAAGCAAAGGAGTGTCTAGGCAGGTGGCAGAGAAGGTCTGATAGTCCCTATCATAGATTGTCAATCAGAAGTTTCTTGCTCTAGTCAAACACACCCCACTACACTCAAATATTAGGAAATACCCCATTTACAGTTCCCTGTACAGCTTAATTCTGCCCCTTTGTGTTTTAATCCTGTGTACTGAAAGAGGTGGGGTCCTGTGGAAAAAATTGTGTATACAATTATGTAATTAAAGCCTGTCACAAGGCATATGACCAGATAAAATTTCCTCTGATCAATATTAAAGCATCTCAAAAATAACGTCCACTATCATTGGATTCTGGACAGGGCACTCTGCAGGAATGAAAATCAGTACAGATGGAACCAAGATATATACCCTCTGCAAGTTGTGTCAGGAGGAGGATTTAATACCTACCCATGCTTTTGAATATGATATTGCAAGGAAAAGGCTTTTTGAGTGGTTTTTTGTTTGTTTGGGGGATTTTGGTTTTGATACCTTGGATCATTGCCTTTACTAAAAGAGCTTGTAATTCACCAAATTCATTCATGGGCTGATATGATTATCATGGGACAAGAGAGGACAACAACAAAATACATACAAGGGGACTGAATTAAGGTTACACAGGAAATGGTGTAAATCTGGCATTTCCTAATGTAAAATGCTTGACTTTACAACCTAAATAAACTTTTTTAAAAAAAAAAAGTATTTTGGACACAATTTCATAGGTTTTTTTTGTTTGTTTGTAAGGCAAAAGCTTTCTAAAACTCTTCCTCACCATGCCCCAACAGAAGGGCTTGAACTTGGAGCACTGAAGAAGAGACCTCTAACACTTGAGCTATAGGACTAGCTACATGAGTTGGCAACAGCAGAAGACTGATGAAAGGGATGGGCCACATGTTGGGTACAGGAAGCATTATTCAAGCAGCATGGACCAGTTCTTTGTTCTCTCCCTCACCCCTGTAGAAGCTGGGGAGGGAGGGGGAATCTCTTGGCCTATGCAATGTGCCCATAATGGGGAGTATGGAACACTCTGCCATACACTGTGTCTGGGGAGGTGTGCTTAGCCTGAGCTGTCTTTCCCCTGCCTCTAAAGCTGTTCCTAGAGCAATGTGCAGCAGTGTAGGCCCAGCTCTTCAAAAATGTTTATGTTCAATTATTTTGGCAGTCTACCAGGTTTTTCAAAGGAACACAAATCGGAGAAGGGAATGGAGATGTTTACGTTTGTATCTTAGCTAAATCTCAGTGTAATTTAATGGGAAAAGAAAAGACAGCAGGAACAGAACCCAACACCCATGCCACAGTCTGATCAAAGGCATGGGGTCTGAAAGAAAGAGTCTTCTGTAAGAGAAGGCAGCTGTAGAGACAGTGTCAGATGGAGTGAGCCAGATCTTTGTAGGAGCCAGGAGCTGGAGAAAGGGAGATATGAAGAGATTGTGGACGGTTGTGATCTTTTTTAGTGATGGAGTGGGCAGTCCTGAGACAGCAAGAGAATGGCAGCAGAAAGGAGGGGGCATGAGAGAGGTGGAGGTGATGCAGGGATGGGTGTAGAAAGTAGACAGGAGTTGGACAGAATGAAAGCCAGGGTTTGGGCAAATGTCACCAGAGATTAACAGGAGGATGTGGATTTGGGACCTAGATTTGTGCTGGCAGGAGGAAGATCAGGGTAGAGAGGATAAGAGGAGCAGGTGAGAGCTGGTGAGAACTCTAGAAGTGGAAAGTAACTGGGGAGGGGAGATGAAGGAGGACAGATGTTATGCCCATGCAGAAGAGAGGTGCAGTGAAAGCCATGGGTGAGTGGCAGATGGACAACATTACAAAACAAAAACAATTCACCACGGAAGATCTGAAGGCATGCTCCTAATCCCACTGCTGAGTCACTGATGTCTGAGATGGGTTCCCTGCTATGGGCAGAGTTCCCCACTCATGGTCCCTCTTGGTGGTGAGGAAGCAGCTCCTGTCTGTGACCTAGCGATGTACGTGTTTGCACGCACACACCCCACCAATAAGCTGTATTGTTAATGTAATAGGTTTATAAGGACAATAACTCTATTGGCATGTAGAAGTATGGAATTCTTGCTCACCTTGAATAATGAAAACGTTAACAATGTGAGGTACAGGAATTATGCCCTAATCAGAAATGTTAATGGTAATATTTGCTAGAACTTCCTATTTTTAACACAGAGAGACAGTCACTTCTACACAAACAGAGACAACCGCGTCTATCTGCACGTGCACACAACCAGACACACACACACACTCCATACAGACAGCTTCTTGTTGCTTTTGTCATGCAGTGGTGAACTTTTGAGCTTTGTGTAACATATCATTATCCAAAAGGCAGAGCTGTTGGTATTACTTACATGTGTTATGCAAGGGGAAAAATGCAACTTGGAAATATCTTGAGATATCTATAAGAAAGGTTAATTACTTTCAGGGCTGTTTGAACTGTGTAAAACATAAAGAACAGTCTGAACAGATGAAAATGACAGCAGACATAATAGATAATACAGTATCACTTGTGACTAAAAGCACAGGTACTATGTTTGTTTTTTTTAAACAGGAAACTGTTAAAAATGCTCTTTTTATTATTTAAAACAAAGAAATGATCATTTTCCTTTCTACCCAGGCTTTCCAATCCTGCCATGCTGTAAAGGATAATCAATAACTGGATGGACAATAATTAAGTTATTTAACGTATTTCTGGGTGAGATGATATAGGTTAGAGGGTCACCTAAAATTCTACAGTTTAAACAGTATTCTACATTCAAGCATTTACTAACAATTCATAATTCCACTCACCTGATACTCTCTGACATAAAACAGTGGGGTTTATTTTTGAGGAACATTACTGTTCAGGAAAGAGAGATTATGCGATAGTGACACCAACATATTTTCCCCCATATTTTTTTCCTCTCTCACTAAGTAAAATAAAAGCTTTATAGCTGCACACAGAATTGCATAGCTATCACTAGCACTGCAGAAACATCAGATTTAGTCATTTTGGCTTTCTTCCTGAAATTCCAAATAGACATTTAATTAAGTCACTGTTATCAAATATAATGCTTCCCTTCCTTCTGTTGTAGCAAAATGTGTAACACAAGCAATTACTGTATCTGAGTTTTCAATAAAAAAGAGTCAGAGGGAGAACATCAAAGCATACAAGACCCAGTGGAAAGTTAAAGTATATTAAGAAAATTAACAAGTACATTAGTTTATCACTAGTGGCATGTATTGTGAACAAAATTCTGTAAAACTCCAATCATTTCTTCTTATCTCATCTCCAAAATAATGCAGTAGCTCCATGGATTTATTTCAGATTTTAAAAACCCCATCCTTCATGATTATCAAAAATCTATTCTGAAAATAAATATTTCTACAGACATTTTAAGGTTTGGTTTTTTTGAAAAATCATCAATATGATGGAATTACTATATAGACCAGATATACCGAACCACTACTACTTCAGAAAAAGCCTGTGTGCTGAGTTGTTAAAAATGTCAATTGAGCTGAAATTTCAGATTTTAGATTTTGCTTTTTATTTTGCCTCCCCTACTCCAAAACTGAAGCAAACTGTAAAGTAGCACAACATATTACCTATGTGTCAGTCTTGGAAAGATGTTAAAGTACTGTAGCAGCAGCAAATGTTTTCTGAATCCATAAGGCTTACAAAGGAGTAAACAAATAAAAAGAAAAGAGATAGTCTTTCTATCAGAAAACAAATACAGCACTTTCAGTTCTAAATTACTGTATTCAAAGTAATATTGTAATGCAAAGCTGACAGTTGAGAAAAAATAAATTGGAGAATAAATTATGCAAAGCTACCATAAAATATGTTCACAAAAATGTGTTTGTATTTTGCAAAAAATGTTTTTGATTGATGTTTCACATCTAGCACCCTTTACATTACAGGCTTCATATCTTCCATAGTACATTACAAATTGTAAATTGCATCCAAATGGTGTTCAATAAGAGCATGTGTTAGCAGCTAAGTTAGTATGAGCTCTTTTGTTATCCAGTATACTCTAACTTTCACACGTCAGAGTGTTCCCAATGATCTATGAATATTCTTGGTGTTGTGCTTTAATGCTTTAAAGGACAAATTCATGCCCCAGCACCCAGTTTGAATATATACACTGGGAACCAATGGGACAAAGATTTCCCCCTCTCCCTGACAAGATACAGAGCAGCATTTCGCGGAGACGACCATAGCCTAATATGAGAAGTAAGTCCCACAATCAAAGCCCCACACACTCCTGTAGAGGGAAGTGGCAGAGAACCTATGTAGTGGCAGATGCTCCTTATCTCTGAGCCTTCCCCTGCCTTTGATCACAGACTCCTAGGTTTTGTGTTACACAGGGTTTTGGCATCCTGATAAGTGACCTCCCCACATTTGATCTTACATGCAGCAGAAACTCTCCATTCCTATGGCCAGAGGGCCCTTCATGCCCAGTAAAGATGTGTACCCTTTAGGTGCACACAGTAGCAAAAGATGGTGCTGATTTCTTGACATGGCAACATCATTCTCTGATTCACTATCTTCACAAGATGGTAGACTAGAAAGTTATTTGACACTGGAAGTGTCTTTGCTATGAGACTAATACTGTGATATGCTCTGATGGCCATAAGTATTGTGCAATACAACACTTTGTCATCTTAAATATCAGTGATTACCGCAAACAACTCTACTTGTTTTGTAATGAATAAATAAATGATGCCTAGTGACTATTAATCCTTTACCAAACCTGGCACAGAAATTGTGCTATCCTTTTGGTATGGAAGTTAAACTGCAACAGACAAATTACAGTGCCAAAATACAGGGTGCTAGTCAAAAAATCCCAAACAATTCAATCATTCTGAGTTCAGGTCATCTGAACTGAAGTTTAGAGATCCAGAACCAGGAAGGAGTGCCAAGAGATACTGAATTTCTAGTCAGTTCTCTAAAATGCATACTGGGGATTTCTCAGGCTTGGGGGACTGAATGCCCATTAATTTAATGGGAAGGCAAACCTATGAGGAAAATATTGAAGAATATCTAGTTCTGTACTAGGATTTTTCTACCATATGGGATGATCTGTAGCTTAGTTATTACATGCTGTTTTCATGGATACATTAAGCCCCACATAATCCTATGTATTTATTTTAATAGCTGCATCTGGCATACGTTGGTATTATAGCCCTTGGATCAGAGCAGTGTAAGTAATAGGCATCCTAAACTTGTATCAGAGAAAAATCTTCATGCACCTAGACACAAGGTAGGCCTGGGAGTAGAACTGGAGACAGGCAGCTACATGGAGGAAAACTTAGTGTCCAAATGGGGGCAGAGTAAGAGGCCACAAAGGCTGCTAAGATGTGGGTGTAAGTGGACAAAATTCTGGGGTGGCAGAGTGGGGAGCAGACTTCTTGTGCAGCTTATAATTCATACACAGCTCAGTGTGGGCAATATTTAAAGCTACATTTAAAACAACCAAAGTCTGAAGTATAGAAGTGCCCGGGTAAGTCTCCATAACACCTTGAACTCTATCTCTACCCCAAATCATAGATTCTAGGACTGCAAGGGACCACGAGAGGTCATCGAGTCCAGTCCCCTGCCCTCATGGCAGGACCAAATACTGTCTAGACTATCCCTGATAAACATTTGTCTAACCTACTCTTAAATATCTCCAGAAATGGAGATTCCACAACCTCCCTAGGCCTTATTGCTGAACACTGTGCACAGACCATTAAACTATAAACACTATATTCCAAGAACAGAGCAAAAATATCACATACCATTCATATAAAAGCAAAAATATATAGAGAAACAGATCTCTACTAACATTATACACAGGGTTTGATGCCACAGGCGCTGACTTTTGTTTTTTCCAGTGGGTGCTTCTCTCCTCCCCCATCACCCCATGCAACCAATAGATGAGGCCTCAGGGGGAAGAGGCCAAGGCGGGGCGGGCAGGGTGGAGCATGGGCAGGGCCTTGGGGGGGAGTGGAAAGAGGCTGAGCAGGAACAGGACCATGGTCCGGGCACTGGGGCCCACAAAAGATTGATCTCGCCCTGCAGGTTCTGAGCACCCCATATTTTTTTGGTGGGTTCTTGAGACCCAGAGCACCCACAGAGTCAGCACCTATGGTTGTTTCCATCATAAATAGAGAATGTAAATGCCTCTTCAACTCTTCAGTTACTGTAGCAGTCCACATGGCTGCTCATGCAGCCATCTTAGATTACATAGAGTCTTTTGGATTTATTTTATTGAATGTTAGGTTAACAAACGTACTATGTGTGGAAGGACAGAACAGAATAAGTGGGATGAACTAATTAAAACAAATCATTGATGTTTCTTTTATAGTGCAGTTATTTATATTGTACTTTTCATAACCCCTACACTATATTGCCACTACTCTGCTGTATATTTATCTCGTACATTTAGAAATGTCTTACTGTTTATGAAAGAAAATAACTTGCGCTATCAACAGTTCTGCTTATCTTTAGTAAAATAAATTAGTAACTAAATGCACCCTGCTACTGTATTACACCACAAAGCACTGAACTTTAGAAAGCTGCAGTCATATGCTCCAGTCTTCATTATGTCAACACACAAATAATAAATCAGTTTGGCAACTGCCTAAAACTTCTAGAAATGACCTGATTCAGGGCAAACCACCAAAGTATACAGACCGACAATGTCAAATTGCTGGCATCTTTTGAGTTTAAAGCACAGACATGTCTTCTATAGATACACACAAGCTTGCACTGAGTTCATAGGCCAAATCTGCTAATATGCACCTTTTAAGTAAATTGAGCTCACCTACCGTAGTTTTAAGATTTTCAAAAAATTATTTGCATACCAAGGCCCTGATAATGCATCAGGATCCACTAGTGCAGGGTCCTAGTCATGGATTTCAGTGAAGGAACTGGTTCCAAGTTTATCAGGGTTAAGGATCTGGGCTTCAAGGCAGCATCATTATTATGGCAGGCATCACTAGATTGCACACTTACACAGTTTTCAAAGGTGTTTGTTTATTCATTTTTTTAAAGCATGCGAGCAAATAGTATTGGGAGGATGTGTGGTGGTATTAAGTTTTTGTGTTATGTAAGCTCCTGTGTAGAGAGTTTCTGGAGGGAACCATCTGAGCAGCAGCAGAATATACTCTCTAGCTTGATCTCTGCTTTGAGTCAATTTGTGAAACAAAATTGTTCCCTGGGATTAGTGCTGCACTGAGACGCCCACATAAAGGGATTGCCCAGCATGCTATTTGACCACCTCTGTTCCAGGACTAATATGTGTGTAAATAATGGAAAGTACACATAAAATATATCTGGACTCTGCATTACTGATTTCTCCTCCTCTGGGAGACCAATCTGAGAATCCACAAATCTGCTACCACTCAGTGGAGAAGAGATGGTATTTTCAGATTAGGAAACTGCTGTCAAAATAAAGAGCATCACACATAAAGACTGAAACATGATTTCAGTTTTAACTTCTATTTTAAATTAACAAAAACAAAATAAAGATAGGCTTCTATGAGTGAGAAATCATGTGTGCTCTCTCTATTCTATTACTCACTCTCTAGCTGCCATTTGGAACTGAAATGCAGCAGAAAAGGAAGAAGACTTTTAACATGTAAAGGATGAAAAGTTGAATTTTAGCATTGTTACCCCCTAACCCCCTGCCCCAGCACAGAGCCTGCACCCTGCACCCAAACTTCCTCCAAAAGCCTGCCCCCACAATCCCTCCTGCACCCCAACTCCTGCCCCAATCAAGGTACCTCATTTTATTTTCATTTACTTCCTATTACTTATAATATAAGAGGAAGATGAAGAAAAAAGAATGAAAAATGGGGGGAGGGGTAAGAGAGAATGTTCTTTTCCTTGGCTGGGTCCTGAGGGGGGGAACCTACTCACCAACCTATATAGCCTTCCACTTCAATTACACATGCACTTTACTTAATAGAAATGATCCAAGAGTCAGGCTTAAGCAAGCTTTACAGCTTGCTTGTTCTTCTTTCTGATCCAGTGCAGAACAGTCTGATGTCAAGCACAGCTGATAGTAAGGAAGGAGAGCGTTATGAGAATGGAAACAGGAATAACATTTTGTCATGTGTTTAACGTCACACAATTATCAGACCGCACTGATGGTCTATTAATGGCTGGCCAGCTCCAAATTCAGTTTCTTCAAGTTCTCACTAAAACCTAAGCTTGGGATCTGGTGTCTTTGAAGATGAAACAAAGTGACGTGAATAGAGAGAGAATAAACAGCTCCTTCATTTCAGCAGTGATTTTGCTGCTAGGGCATTAAGTCAGGGTGTGTGGCTGGCAGAGTCAGGCCAGAAGGTACCACTAACAAATGATCCCATTGATGGGAAGTTGCATGGCTGGATAAGACCATACAGCTCCCATACTAGCGGTGTCTATCTCATTATACTCATTTTGTAGTCTCAATTGAACAGCTGTTTGTTACTCCCAAAACGTAGGGTCCATTCTTGCCATTGCCAGCTGAACTCCCCTTTTGCAGCCACTGCCTTACTAATGTTTTGTTGCCTTGGTGACAAACTAGGTACGTCTATTATTTCTTCTGAATATTATATGTGACTGTTTTCCTGTTCAGTTGTGTATCATTGTCTGTTTGAATTCATAGAGTTAAATCAAAGGAGACAGTATTCAGGTTGTTGAGGGGCCAAGCGAGAAGGGTAAAACAATGACACAGATAGGTCAGCCCCTAGGTACCCAGTTTCAAAGGAGTTCATCTAACAATGGCTGGCCACCAGTTGTATGGACAAGTTACACAGCCAACTCCATCCAGGCTAGGATGTTTTACTCTTCCCAAAAAGCTAAGCCTAATATAAAAAGATATTGACTGATTAAAAGGTATCCCTGGCAAAAAGGAAGAGAGATTTTTATAGTTAGCTGAGACAGGCTGACCAGGATGTGTCAGTGAAGAGGCTGACAGTCTGAGACACAGAGACAGAGGGACAAGTTTACAAGAACTGTCAGCGTGTTCTCCCAACTCAGAGATGGGAAATAAACAAGACCAGTCTGAGCTATGGATAGAGAGATTAAGATTAAGTAAGGGAATATAAATGTTGGACTCTTATATTAAATCCACTTCTCCAAGCGCTATTTTTGGGAAAGATAAACCATGCTTCCTTTTGAAGATGCTGATTCTGTCTCATTGCAAGTATGTGCTGTCACAAGCTTCCAAAGTCAAACCCTCCATTTGGACTTGCAGAATTAGATATGCTTGGTACATAGGAGACTGTAACCCAAGTTCTAGTCTGAGAATAGATGGGTTGTGGAATTCAATCCCAGAAGAGGTAAAGGCCTGAGGCCTGATCTTATAGGGACAGTGTTCAGAGAAATCCAAGAAGGGAGAGTGGTGCAGGAAACCCAGCAACCAGGACAACCTCTTTTGCAAGCTGCCATTTCTGCCTGAGAGGTAATACTGTGCTGTCTGTACATCACTCGCCATAAAACACAGAAGTGATAGAGGCAACCTTGTCAGTGTACATAGCCAGTGTTCTCCCCTGAAACCCCCCTACTAGAGAAAAGAATCTTCTGGATTTCTTCCTTGAAGCACTCTGCACCATGACACTACAGCAACGGGCTAGGATGCAGTAGATGGCACTTAGAAGAAGAGGTCCTTGTCACTTGCTAATGAAGAAGTTGCTCATACCCAACAACAGCCCATATTGGCAATTGTAGCAGCTATCACAGTCCCTGGTGCAGGCTACCCCTTCTAAGCCCCTTTCCAGTTACTCGAAAGAGGTGCACTTGCGTGACATACCCAGGCCTACAATTTTCTTTGGGGTGGGACTCTGCAATCCAATCCCTCTCCAACTGTGGCTTCAAGCTACACACGCCTGGTTGCTGACTGTGCTACTTATCAGGCCCGTGGGCTTGGATCCTTCCAAGAGTTCTCCTTCGGAAGCCAGTGCACAGCAAAACAGAGGCTGCTTTTTCAAAACAAACTATGATTTATTTGTCCAGAAGGTACACAGTGCTTAGGAGAAATGGATTGAAAACAAAGGCCTATCCACATTCCCCTCAAGCGCCTCGGTAGTCTTGATGTACCCTTGGTGCCAATGGAGAATGGAAGAATACGAGTTACAGCTTGCATGCTCCAGATCCCTGACTCTCAGTAAGTCTCTGGCATGTTCAGCATGTACCCCCTGTGTGCCTCTGTATCAGTCTCCAGTTGCTGACAACTTCTCCCCATCCCTTCCATAGGACATCTCTTACTACAGATCATTGCTTTTGCATCTCTGCTTCTCAGTCCTGTCACCATGGTTGGGACTGAAGAGACACACTTCACAGCTACAAGCCTGGCAAATAATGATTTTTAATGTTAACCACTGCACACAGCATTACATAGACTGATTCTAAAAATTCACTGTAAATGAGGAAGAAGCCCATTACCATTATATTTATGGTTCCTCCAAGTCGATTAGATGGACAGACCTCTCTGGGGCAGGCAAGAGCATGGCTTTGAGTTAGACTATTTCTGGCAGTGACCAGTGGCAGGCAGGCTAAAGTGTGCCATGGCCTCAGAATATAATAGGTTTAGCCTCTCTCACAAAGCATGGCTCAAGCCTTCTCTCTGCTGCTTGCTAATGAAAGCAGCTTTGTCCTCTTCCTTACATGGGTTGGGTACTGGGTTCTCTGTTGCAATGCCTGGTACCTCCACCCTGGTGACTCCTCTCTGTGCCTGGGACATAAAAGGTGCTGGTCTCTTGGTCACTACTACTACTCCTCTTAACAAGGAGTGTGACACTGTGTATAAACAACATACGTGAATACAAACCCCAACAAATGAAATGTCACACCCAAAAATAACAATTTAACAAAGGGGAACTTTACTGGGGGACAGGAAACAGACTCTTGCGAAGGAAGAGTTTCAGGTTAACTAATACATTCTAAAAACATTATTATTACAACAAATTCTCAATCTCTCATCATTTGTAACAAGAACACAAGCCCCAGCACCCTCTCTGGCACCTTCCCAAGAAGATGAAATGCATAAGATGGGTCTAGATATGGCTGCTGCAGGGCTGACAATGTTGGCCAGCTTAAAGAAGATAAAATGAGCCCTCTTACAGTGTATTCACCCCTGAGTGGAGCAGGGTCCTCTCCTGGCTCCCTGGACTGGAGACTTGTGGCGCTCTCTGCTAGCTCTAGGTAGCTGATGCTGGGTCAGATCTCTGCCACTCTAGATGTCAGTCTCCTCAGGGCCGGAACTGTCTGACCATGCACGGGATCCTACAATAATTCAAAGACCAGCTTTGTGGGGAGTGGAAATTAGAGAGTCTCCCTTTCCCAAATTCAAACAGTGCCCAAAGCAAAGTTAATCCTAGACCCTTTGTCTCTGAGTCAGGTTGTGTCCTCCCACTGAGGTATGGTGACCAGATGTCCCAATTATATAGGGACATCCCTAAGATTCAGGGCTTTGTCTTAAATAGGCATCTATCACCCCACACCCCTATCCTGATTTTTCACATTTGTTATCTGGTCACCCTACACTGAGGGACTGAGCAGTCCCAGCTCCTCACTGGCCCAGCAAACTGACTCTATAAATCCCTCCATCAGAAACCTCCCTATTAGTCTCCACAAGAGTTTCCAATCCTTTATGCCATCACATGACTCTAAGCAAGCTGTGAAACAGTGTCAGAGGGCTCTGGTAGTTACAGCCAGTGTTGTTGAACTTAATTGGATGGGACACCTACAGGCTCAGTCCAGCATTCCAGGAGCTGGCAAACTCCAGGAGTTACAGAGGCGATTGCCAAAGAGGGAACATCTTCTTATTGACATTTTCTGCAGCCATAAATCCTACTTCTTCTTAATGAATAATGAGAACAGAGAACAAAAACTTGATATGCCTAATATTCACCAAATAGGTGAAACTCAGTATTTGTTTTCTTGTACAGAAGATTAATGTGCATGTTTGAAAGAGAGTGAAGTAATGAAATCCATTTTCAAAATCAATATGAACCACCTGAAAAAAAAGCGAAATACTACCTGCAAGGAAATAAATGTGAAATATAGCATGCACTGCCTTAAATATCTCAGTGGTGAAGGGTATAAAGCTAACATGTTACTTATGCAGCCACATGCAGTCGCTAATATGGGAAGCACAAATCCTACGGAATTTGTTAAATCAACCCCTTAACTAAATTGTTTTAACTACCTGAATGTTTACAAGGTAATTACCATTTACTTTCTGGCTTTACTGTTATTCAGAAGTCTCAATAACATTCTGCTAATTATGAATTAAGAAGATTAACTTTTTCCCTGGATGAGATTACAGAAGGGCTACTTAATTGCATTAATGGCATGGAGTCATAAAAGTGGCAACTGATTTTTTTATCTCCATCATTACCTAGATCCTGCTCCATTGAACTCAATAGCAAAGCTTCCATTAACTTAAATAGAGGCAAGATCAGGTTCTTAAAAATCTCATTTTCAAATCATCACAGGCTACAGAACCTGATAATGAAATCCTGATACTTCTACATGCCAGTCAGAATCCAGCACAAAGGCTTGCCCACCCTTTGACTTCTGAATTCATTGACATTCTGCAATCAGTCCAAAGAGCTATTTATATTAGTTTAAGGTTGGCTTTTCTTGGAAACCTTGCCAACAGTCTAGTTTTGACATTCACACAGCTTTGTCTTGCTAAGAACAAATGTTAGTGTTCTCTCTTATGTAGAGAAGTGACTGCACATGAACCTATAAGTCAACTCCTCCGTATGCACAGGACAGTGTCAAAAGGACACTCCCTGCAATCACCTACCTCAAAAAATGGCTGTGTGTCAATGATACTATGTTGACATAGTTTGTGAAGTGCTTCAGCAGCCCCCAGAATAAAAGGCACTATTAAAATAAACAAAAATAGACCCACAATTTCAAAAGCTACTTATAAAACGTCTATGCATTACTATTTTATTAGGACACTCCTAGTTTTTCCTATGATCGTCTGGTGTTCCAGGAACCTTTTTTGTGATGCTGGCAATGTCCCACTTATGTGTTTTTATTTTTTAGTTGCTTCTCCATAACTGCAAGACACTTGTTTAAGACGTACTGATATACCAAAGAATTCGCTCTCTATATGCCAGAAAGAAGAAAAAAAAGGCATCCAGTGACGAACTGTGTTTGGGGTGAAAAGAAAAGTTGAATGAGCACAGACAAAAAACAAAGATGTTCTTTTGCTCAAAGTGAATGTTAACATTTGTTCAACATTTCATGATGAACTCGTTCAGAAGTCTAAGTTACTGCAGGTGGGGGGAAGCCTTCACTCTGAGAAATAAGCAAATGTCACAGTTGAGTCAGAAGCTGGCAATAGTGAGACCAGCACATGTCTAAAGAAAGTGACCTTAAAAAAAAAAAGTCTTCCCAGAAGTGTCTAGTGAAGGGAAGTGATGGGAACTTGTCATCAAGTTTGGAGACTCAGTTTAGATCCCTACCAAAAGATCATTGGTCTAGACATCCGGCTGGATTTTTTTTTAAGAGCATTTTAAAAAAAAGAATTTCTGACACTTTGTTTCTTATTTGACTGAAATACCACATAATAATAACAGCACCATAGTATTTTGAAACTTTTTTTCTAGTCATGACTGAGAAAGTGTAAAGAAGCATAAAAATGAGAAAACATAAGTATTAACTAAACTAGTTTGAACATCAAAAATACCATTTTCTGTGTTCACTCAAGTATTGGACAACGATTCATTCTGGTCCTTATATTATCTAAACCTTATTATTAATATTTGAAATTATTAAAATATTATTATTTATTGTTGTTATTATTAGTATGGTACCACCTAGGAGTGCGGTCTTGGAGCAGGACTCCCTTGTGCTAGGTTCTGTACAAACACTCACTTCACAAATCCTTAGTTATAACTTACCACTGTACAGTATCTTTACTGATATAAGAGCATAAATATACTCTCAAAAGGTAAATGAACATATCTTAGAATTTCTCTTTTGAGTAATTTTTATGTATTACACAATTTTAATCTTGTATCTGCAGTGCAAGAACTTACTTCCTTAAACTACTTTCCTAGATATAATAAATGTAAGCTATATTAGCATTAATACGTGTCAGTTTCCATTACCACTGATGTTCTCTCAGGGTGCAATCATGAAGATGCTTAGGTGTCTATATTCCATTTCAGATACACTGCAATCCTCTTGCTCAGCTGCCGTCTAACCCGATAGGTGCCTAAACTCATCAGCGCCTAAATTTTTGTAGTGAAAGTTCTTTAGGCACCTATGTTTCTGCCTCTGCACATGCACACTGCAGCTTCCCTCTAGGTGTCTAGATGCCTATCTGCTGCCTAAGCCACAGAGCAATTTATAAACCAGGGAAGACATGTGTTTGACCACCTAAATCAAGTTTGGGCCCCTGTGACATTGCACACCATATTTTTTATAAAAATATATTTTTAAGGGTGGATATGCCAACAGCCACCTGAGCCTTCTTTCTTTGATGATATTTTCTAATATGCTCAGCTCTGTCAGCTCCCTTACTCTCACATTCAGTATTTTGTCTTTCCATGAAATGTGTAATATCTTCCTCAGCCATCTGTGGTGGGCAACCTTCAATCTCTTTTTGTTAGCCACTGTCATTGGCCAAGTCTCTGCTCCGTATAGTAGGATGTTCAGTACAATCACATGATCTAATCTGACCTTTAGTTTGGTGTGGAGACCTCTATTTGACCAGATGTTGTTCATCCTTCCAAAAATGGTGGTGGCTTTTCCTAATCTCATTTGATATCTTTATCATAGTCACCTTCAAATATCATCACACTCCCCAGGAGGCAGAACTCTAGCTGTTCAATTTCTTTTCCATCTATGTACATCTTTAAAATAAAGAGGAGATACAGGTAAGATAGATTCAGTTCAGATTCAAGATACATGGTTTCAGGAGAGTGCTGCAGAGGCAAAAGAAGCAGCACAGAGGGGAGACTGCAAGCCACTCTACAGAATACAGAAAAATATATAAGGAAGAACCAGACCGTCACAGCTGACATCCATTAGGGCCTCTCTTGGACAGGTGTTGAAAATGCACAAAGAACAAGCCAGATGATGGAATGTACATTTCCTTTCCAGTTTAAACTGTCCAGAGCTGACAATAATGCAGAGGTTCAAGAGAAATGTTAGAAATAGAAGAGGGACTAATATCACCAGATGAAATTAAAGCAGCCATCAAAGGTCTCAGACTGGGGCAAAGCTCCTGGGGTTGACAGAATTCAAGCAGAAGTGCAAACAGTTGGAGACAAAATTGCAGTTGAATAACTAACAGAACACTGTAATGAAATATGTGTGAAACAACAAGGAGCACAAAGTTGAAAATATGGCATCATCGTGGCATTGCCAAAAAAATGTGGACTTAATGTACAAACTGAATGGCTCTTGTACTGCTGTCAATCTCAGGAAAAGTATTGGCTATCATTATTCTGAATAGAATGAAAAGAGTGGATGAAATATTACAAGAACAGGCTGGGTTCTGTTCAGGTAGACTACTTTGTGAACAGACACTCACTTTTTGACAGATCATCTAAAAAGCTACTGTTTGGCAAAAACTCATCTGAATCAACATTATCAACCTTAAGAAAGTGTTTGGTAGTACCCAGAGAGAGAGACCCACATGGAATACTGCTACCATAAGAGTTTATATATCATTCAGCATACCTCATGTGCTAATACTAGTATGATACATATATGAGGATTAGCTTTTCTGTGTGATAAAAGACAGTCCTCTAACATCATTATTAACATTATAACAACACTTGAATACTTCAGATGAGATTGGAGTTCCATTGTGCTAGGCACTGTAAATACGCATAAGAGTTTGTACTGAAGATTAAATAGACAAAATAGATGAAGGACGGGAGAAAGAAACATCAGATGAGAAACTGAGGCACAGAGATATTAACTGGCTTGCCCGAAGTCTCATAGGACGTTTATGGCACAGTGAAATATTGAACTCTGATCTCTTGATCCCTAATCTAGGGCCTTAAACATAAAACCATTCTTTCCTCCCTGACCTGGTATGATGGCCATTTTTTCATTAGTGTTTAAGCCTTGTAGGCTGAGTAGTCCTTTTCTTTTCTTACTTTGCTGACAAGCTTATTTCAAAAATAATCTATTCTCAATTGAATGCTCTGGAGAATAAACAGCATATGGCACAGCATTTGGGAGGTATAGCAGTTCGGATATGGATGGAAGGAAGATTTTTAAAGGGCACCTGCTGCTAAATTTAGATACTTAGGTCTACCCTAATCCTATCCTGAAGTTAGACAGGAGAATCACGTATGACAACAATGTCTGTATTAATCATTACACGGCTTTCTCTAGATGACTTTAGTTATGAGTCTGTCAAACAGTGCTGTAAGAGGGAGCTAAAAACCTTCTTCTTAAAGTTCCCAAATTACTGTCTATATTTCCTGCCACTTATATTGGCATCAGAGGTTTAATTGCATCCATTTTTGCACAGTAGCCTGATCTCTTCTTTTGTTGTACCTTTGTAATTTGCTTTTTTATCTTTTTTTTTTGGAGTTTAGTTAGTTCTGGCACCACAGACACATAGTAATAATCACTCAGAACAGCCATGTTAGCTAGAACAGACAAGACCACCTTTTTAAAGATGTCTCAATTGTACTCCTGATTTTCTACCCTCAATCAATTACAGGCACAATTCTACACATTATCTTAAGTGACTGTAGATGTACAATAGTCCAATGTGCTGACTGGTAATCTGTTAATGAGACATCTAAATTCTACCACCTATGCTTACAAAACTGCACTCACAGATATGCCAAATTAAAAGCCACTTCAGAAAATTTGGTCCAAGGAATCTGGGCTTCTCCTTCATTTTTCCAGACGGGAGGGAGAGTTTGTCTAGAAATGGCATTTTACCCTAATAATTTGTGATGTCATAGTATTTGTTACTTTTTTTCAACAAGTTTCTTAATCCCTCTGGTAGATTCTCCCAAGTCTACGTTAATGAACATATTGGCATGAGTTCTTCAACTCTACAAACAGATCAGATCAGGAGGGAAGGAAAAGTTCAAAATAATGACAGCCTTTTGCTTGGGCTGTCCACTGGGGTGGAGTGGGCAGGTGCATGGAGCCTCCCCCGCCCCCGCATTCTTATATGTCTGGGTGAGGAGGCTATGGAATATGGTGAGGGGGGAGGGTGGTTATACAGGGGCTGTAGTGGCACTCTGTGATCCTGGTGCCATTCCTAAAGATCCACCAGATGCCGGAGCATGTCAGTTTGATCACGCAGCAGCCCCAGCGTCGCATCATCCCTCCTCTGATCTTCCTGCTGCCACTTCTCATCTCGAGCATCTCTCCTCTCCTCACATTGGTCCCTTCTGTTCTCTCGTTGGTCCCTCATGTCCTCACATTCACTGGCATCTTTCCTGTATTTTGATACCGCGTCCTTCCACTCATTCAGATGAGTTCTTTCATTCTGGGTCGATTCCATGATTTCAGAGAACATTTTGTCTCGCATCCTTTTTTTCTGCCACCTAATCTGAGATAGCCTTCGGGACGGAGGAGGGAGGCTTGAAAAACTTGCAGCTGTGGGAGGGAGGAAAAAAAGGGAGAGAAGTATTTTAAAAGATACATTTTACAGAACAATGCTTATACTCTTTCACAGTGAACAGCACTATTCACATTACAAAGCATATGTTATTTCAGTACAAGGTCACATTTTGCATCTTAATATTGAGTGCCTACTGCTTTAGTGTTAGAAATCTCACAGACGCAGGTCCAGGCAACAGAATTTAGCTTGCATGCGGCCATGGTAAGCCATTGTCTTTCAGCTTCTGCAGCCTCCATAAAAGCAGCGCCCTCCTTTCCCACATACCAAGCAAATCCCATTGAATGCTATGGTTTTCTTGTTAACATGCAGCAGCAGAAACCAAACTACCCCCGCACCATCCAATTCTCTGAGATGAGCGCTTTAACCCTCCCCACCACCATGCTGGTATCAAGGGAAGATCCCTGCAGCCCAAAGTGAAAAGTTCAGCCGATATCCTGATAGTTAGCCGGTCGCGGCAAGAGACCAACAGAAGAAGCAATCGAAACAAAGACCAAACGGAGAATCAACAAAAAATACCGACAGGAAATCCTCCACCACCTCCCAGCTTTGGCAACGCAGGAAGGATTTCTTTTCAGCACAGCAACAGCCACAGTAGGAACAGCCACCCTGTCCCTTAATTAAATTCCATATTTCAACCAGGTTACCATAAACGATATCACTCTCCTGAAGATACACACGTGAATAAAGAACGGGAGTTGCTTGAATGCCAGCAGACAATGGGACTCATTGCTTTGCCAGGCTTGTTCATGCAATGATATAGATACTTGCGACTAGGACCTGGCACTGTCAGGTGGTCCTACATGGAGGACAGAAAAGGCCTGCATTGCCAGAAAATCTTCTGGAAATGCTTTTGGAAGTACCTCCCAGGAGAGCGTCGATGAGATGTCCCTGGAGGGTATTCCACTCCAACCCCAGGACATGCTCACAGACTTTCCGTATCTGTACTGCTCACAAAATGCATCCCAAGTATTAGGGCAATAATCGTTAAAAAAGGCTTTGCTTTTAAACATGTTTATATTACAAAGGTACCCCCAGCAGATCCTTTCCAGGGCTTCATGCTCTGAGATAATGTCTTGGAAAGGGTTGAGAGTGTACTTCAGTCAGGCTGAAAAAAAGACCTGCGCGTTGGGGGAATGAACATAGTGCGTGTTGGCTCTCTGCAATTCATCGTCCTCCGTCATCATCTTCCATCTGCAGAATCCTCAAACCAGTGGCTGAGATTACCCTTCCTCAGAATCCATGGTCGGGGTGGGGTAAGTGTGGTGGACCCCCCTAGATCTGCATGCAGCTCAGTCGAGAAGCGGCATGTCTGCAGCTCTGCCCCGAGCCTTCGTTTGCTTCTTTGTTTTCTTGGTAGGCCTGGTCTGAGCTCCTAAACTTTCAAGCACAGTGCCAACGCCTTACTGCTAGTCGAGTCCCTATTGTGCTGGCTCTCCATCCCAGCCTTGAGAGGATTTTTCAGAGAATGTTTGGTGTGGACAGTTCTTTGTAGGATACTGGTTCGTTCTTGGCTCAGCGCATCCTGTCATAGCTCTACAGCCTCCATATAGCATAGGATCCAGTAACCTCCCTACGAGTCCATGTCTGAGGTGCTTATTTCGCCATCTGCTCGTGCCAATGTTCCCGCTTACCTTGTCCTGAGAGCTTGCAGTCACCTGTGCTCTCCCACGCTGCAAACCAAGGAAATGAAATTCAAAAAGTTTGCGGCTTTTTCTGTTCTCTACGCTTGGCCAGTGCATCCAACGCTTCAGCGATTGCTGTCCAGAGCGGTTCACAATGGGGCACTGTGGGATAGACGCTCCCAGAGGCCAATATGTCGAATTCAGCCACACTAACCCTAATTCATAATGGGCAACGTCGATTTCAGTGCTACTCCCCTCGTCGGGGAGAGTCAGAAATCGATTTAAGAGCCCTTATGTCAAAGTACTGGCTTTGGTTGTGTGAATAGGTGCAGGTTAATTCGATTTAACGGTGCTAAACTCAAACTAGACTCATATGTAGACAGGCCTTAGGTCGTCTACAGCTACGGATTATTCCTCGGATTTTACATAAACCGGTTTTGGTATAACCAGATTATATAAGTTGAGTGCACGCGGTCCACACTAAGCAATTAATTCGGCGGTGTGCGTCATGATTCCGAGCTGCTGTTGATTTTTGGAGCGTTAGCACTGTGGGTAGCTATTCCGTAGCTATCCCATGAGTTCCACAGTCTCCCTACCCCTTGGATCTGGGTTGAGATTCCCAGTGCCTGATGGCGGCAGAAGAATTCATTGTCACGGGTGGTTCTGGTAATGTCGCAGTCATTCCTTTCCTCGGAAAGCACAGCGACAATCATATTCGCGCCTTTTCACTGGATTGCCCTGCAGACGCCATAGCACGGCACCTGGAGCCCATTCAGCTTTTTTTTCCTTACTGTATGTATAACTGGGGAATGGCCCCGCTTTGACAAGCAAGGGGCGAAATACTGTGGGTAGCTCTACACAGCAACATTCATTGTGCCTTTGCATGGCAAGCAGAGATGGTTATCAGTCGTTCTGTACCGTCTGCTGCCATTGTGTAAATTGCAATGAAGTGACGGTTACTGTCGTTCTGTAACCATCTGCTGCTGTCATGGGTGCCCCTGGCTGGGTTCGGCCAGGGTGCAAAGAAAAATGGGAAGACCCCAAGTTCATTCCCTCCTTAGGTATCTAAAAATAGAGTCAGTCATGCCTAGAATATGGGGCAAATGATACTAGAGAACCAGTGTATCAGTTAGAAGACAGAGAGCACATCGCTCAACGTCAGATCCCGCAGAAATGATGAGCTGCATGGCATTCCTAGGGGTGTCCCTGCAGCCACCCCACTCGTGCCTTCCCTCCTCCCCAAACCTTCCCTGGGCTACCGTGGCAGATGTCCCCCCCATTTGTGTCATGAAGTAATTTAAAAGATGCAAGGAATAAGAACACTAACTTGTTTCTGGATAAAATGGGGGGAGGCAGCCTCGAGCTGCCTATGATAACCAGGCAGCACATAAGCAGTGCAGGGGAGGAGTTTCAGCATCCCACTGCTAATGATAGTCTCAGCATTACAGAATCTTTTCGTTACACGTGAAAGGGGGGGCTGATGGGAGCTCGCCCCAGTTGTATGATAGGCCGAGTTACCAGCCGTTCTGATACCGTCTACTGGGGCATGACCGGGAATCATTCCTATTTTTACCCAGTGCTCCCGGCCAGCCTCACTGAGGCAGCTGGAACACTCAGGGCTGATATGACGACGGATAACCAAGTCATTATTGTACGCGTCTGCCACACTGGGGAGGGGAGGGGAGCGGATACTGCTCTTTCACTGCCACACATCGCTTACCAGCAGCATCACTAGAATAGGGTTGACACTGGAAAAAGTCAGAAACGATTTTTTCCCTTTTTCCTTCACCGAGGGGAGGGGTTACATGACGAGCTCATACCCTGAGCCACCACCGGACATGTGTTTGACCCTACCAGGCATTGGAGCTCAGCAGAATTGCAAATACTTTTCGGAGAACTGCTGGGGATCTGGGGTAAGCTGGAGTTCCCGCGTTACCCCCTCCCTCCTCTACTCACATCACTCACTCATTCCCGTCACCCCAATCCGGCATGGGCCGCCAACCACAGATCTCCAGAGTCCTTATCCTGGGCCATTCGGCTCTAGGCTGGTTTCAGGTTATAGCCCATTTTTTTGCTATCAGCCTGAAGTCGCGTCGCCAGCTGTTTCTTGATGGCCTCTTTTCTGGCTTGCCTTGGGCGTTCCACCGCAGTGCCCTGTCTGGGTGATTGTTAGTTGCTGCTTGCGAGTGTCTGTCCTATCTCAACCCCACCTTTCTCCTCTCTGGATTCTTCCTCTGTGATTTTTTTTTGAGTTGATGGTCTCTCCAGAGGTGGAATGTTTACTGATGGTGTCTGGGCCAGCGGATCTGGAGAATCCTTCTGAGGCAGCAATTATGAAGGTCTGGATCTGCCGTGGTGGTGTTTGTTGTCCTCCAGTTTCAGCTCCATACAGTAGGACTGATTCACATGTGGAGCTTGAACAGTTGAATTTTGTTGCCAAAGACAAGCTCTCTGGAGCTCCAGACTGCTCTCTTGAGCTGTTAAAAAGTTGCTCTTGCTCTACCAATCCTTACTTTGATGTCGTCGATCTGTTGCCCCCTGCTGGTCGATCTAAGGCGTAGGTACGTGAAGGGACTGCACTTCTTCCAGGCGCTTCCATTCAGGTGTACTGGGACGTTGCTGGATTGGAATTCCTAGGATCTTGGCTTGTCCTTGTGAATGTTTGGAGGCCAACCTGTGATTACTGGCGCCACCAGTGGTTAGTTCTCGTGCATCTGCTCTTTACTGGGCGAAAGGGAGTGCAAGATCGTCAAGCAAAGTCCCAGGTCACAAGCGGGTCCCACAACGCCACTGGATTCCGTTCCAACGCTCGTAAGTGGATGTATCATAACCAATCGATGACGAGGAGAAAGAGAAGTGGTGACAACAAGCATCCCTTGGTCTGACTCCCAGTTCGCACCTGAAGCTGTAGTGAGCTGCCCTCCGATGGATCACTCTACAGTGTAGAACCATCATATGCGTTCTAGATCCAGGTGACCACCGTTTGCTGGAATTGCCGTAGTGCCGAAGGAGCGTTCCAAGAGGTCTTCGATCCATGCTATCGAACGCTTTCTCATAGGTAACAAAGTTGATGTAACAATGAGGAATTCCCACTCCACAGACTGCCGACTATGAAGCGAAGGTTCTCACTGGTCCGTGCATGATCTGTTTCAGCCCGGAAAGCCTCTGTTCATCTCATAGCTGTGGAATCGACGGCATCCCTTCATTCTCTCTAAGAGAACTCGGTTTGAAGACCTCCCTGGCACCGACAAGGAGTGTGTCCTCTATAATTGCCAGTTGCTGGTCTCCTCTGGGGATGTTGATGAATATCCCTCTTTCAGTCTGCCGTAAAA
>NC_133770.1:167959376-168015130 GCF_003597395.2 Chelonoidis abingdonii | reverse complement strand
ATAGGTGTCCATTGGATCCTACTGTTGATAAAAGGATTATTATTAAACTGGCAAGCTGCACAGTACTGGAGTACTGACTGATGTGTGAGAGAACAGAAGGCACATATCAGTTCTTGTTCTTCCATTCTCCCAGTGCCAGGAGCAATGTTGCCACAGTTAAGCTGCTGACAGCTTGCAATGGTTGATCTCAGATCAGCAGCATGGTCAATTGGATAGAGCAACTAGGCTGGGAGCCTAGACCTGGTCTCTTTGCCTTGCCCCATCAGTGATCTCCTGGATGACCTTCGAGATAATTTGAGATTTCTCTGCATCTTTGTTTCCCCTTCCACTTTTTGTCTGTCTTGTGGATTTAAACTTTAGGCTCATTGGGATGGGAACAATATGGCCCCAGTTCAGAGGAGGCCTCTCTGTGGTACCCCAGTACAAATAAATAATCATAATAAAGGTCAGCACTGAGGATTCAGGTACATGTTAAAGTTCATGGTTGGCATCATACAAACCTGTGGATAGATTTTCTATATGTTAAGTAACCATGTTGTTTTGTCTCTGTCAGCCATCTTTGGGAGCACCTAAAAGTGTACTGCACAACTGTAGCTCGCCCTTCTCCTACAAGATGCAAGACAACTATCTGCTCCTATTACAGTCATTGGAAGTTGTGTGTGCTCAATAGCTCTTGGGATCTGTTTATATTGCTTCCACTATATTGTATGCACAGTACAGACCACAAAACTGCTGTACCTCAGATTGGGACCAGGATGATCTGGTCTCAGATTTAGATTGCCTAATATATGTTCCTCTCACTTTTCTTCTTCACCTCTTTATTTTTACCCCTCTGTTAAATTGTCCTCCCTTCTGAAATCTCTTTCCCTCTTTTCCAATTTCAAAAGCACTTACATGATGGCAGAATATGACCACAGTTTTTAACTGCATTTTAGTAAATAGTCTATGGTGCAATTAACTTTGCTTTAAGGAAGCTTGATATGTGTATGGTTACACTAATACTTACAATGGTTCTGGATTTTTCATTAACCTTCTGGAAAATATTCAGGTCTCAAATATGTTGTAGTTCAATAGTATATTTATAAAATCACTATTCTGATATTCATAAAGGATGATTGAGATCATTAAATAGGTGTCAGTATGGCAATCTCCTCTCTTTAATAGGACGACCCCAATCTAATTAACGAAAGTCTTGCAGACAACAAGGTTTTATTAATTACATATGGCTTGATCCCTCATTAAGGAAAACACCTATTAGAGCCAATAGGAGATGGCTGGGGGCAAAGATGAGAGGATTGGGCCCTACACTGGGCTTAATTCTGTGCAAAACAGGGATATGGAACTGCACAAGTTTAAAAAATGATGTTATGGGAAAGAATTGGAGCACAGGATTACCCCAGCTGCATTAATGAGAGTGACCCTACATAAACACCAAGTTACTCCTACCTAGTAGCAGAATTCAGCCATAAGGATCATTGACTCCATATTGCAAAATCAATAGCAACACTCCTTTTGGCTTGAATGGGTCAGGACCGAACTCTGAAAAGGGAAAACACAGCAAAGTATTTTAATACCATCTGGAGATATCCCATAAACCCATGTGTCCTCAGACAAACTCATTCTCTCTCCACTTTTCATCCTTCTGTACCCTTCAAGGAAACATATTAAAATCAGGATTCAGGGCCCAAAATATTCTGAGGTTGACTTAAAAATAAATTGGCATGATAAATTTTAAACAAATAGTAAAACATACAGGGGTTTTTTTTATTATTTCCGTTCTGATTTTTGAGACTTTAGGGTGCATTTGGGTCACATTTTCCAGCTTTTCTTCACAACCTTGAAGGCAAGGAACTTACTTAAAATATGAAAAAAAATTGCCTAATCATTTGACCACGGGAACTGGGGCTTTAAAAAAAAAAATCCCAACAATTGCCACAAGACTCAATAAAATCATCAGAGTTGGCAACACTCGATATGGGAGTGAATTAACAGTGGTTTTGACATATATTACCACTGCAGGGTGGAGGACTTCATCTAACTAATCTTCTTACTGACATACAGGAGTTGCACTTGCAATGGTAGTGAAGAAAAACAATGTTCTGCACTTGGAAGATTATACATCTGTATTGATTCTTTACATCTTTAGCAGCCAGAAGCCAGACAGAAGAGGGCTGGGCAGGTACTAGACAGAGGACCTGGTTCCCCAGTAGATTGAATCTTGTGTGGTTATCCCCCTGCCCCCCCCTCCAAGCAAAGTGGGGGTTAAATGGTATTAATCTGATCTGGTAGCATTTTTATTTGCACTTTGTAGAAAGCACAGCAGAGTCAGGCCCATCAGGACTGCAGTGATGCAGCAACACAAACAGAGACAAAGTCGCTTTAGGGATAATACTGTTTCCTTTAGCCTGACAAAGTTCCTTGATTGCTTGATTTCAGACAAAAACATTTTTTTGTTTTTGCCATTCTTTATCATTGTCACATGACATACACCAAGAGAAGACTTTCAAGATCAAGACTATGAAGTCATGGCAGATGAAGGTTTCTATGTGTACTCAAACGTTTATCCAAACTGAATCTCTAAACTTTTTTTCCTGAACTTCCATAAACCTTATGTTTGCAATGTTATTGTTGCCATGTCGGTCCCAGCATAGAGATACAGAGTGGGTGAGGTAAGCTTGAAAGCTTGTCACTCTCACTAACAGATGATGGCCCAATAAAAGGTATTACCTCACCTACCTTGTCTCTCTAAAACCGAGTTGTCAGATTCAATTAAATTTGAACGGATTCAACCATTCCTGAACATAAGGACCCTGAACTAGATTTTCAAAAGTATTTAGGAGCCTAAAGATACAGATAGGCATCTAGTGGAATTTATAAAAGATGCCTAAACGGGTTAGGTGACTAACTCCTATTGACATTCAATGGGAATTAAGTGTCTCACCTGTTTAGTCATTTTTCTAAATCCTACTAGGTACATATCTGCATCTTTAGGCTCCTAAATACTTTTTTTGTAAATCTGGCCCTCTGTTCTATAGTTAAGATAGTTGCATAATACCCAGGGAGACCTGATCATGTATTGAGATACACAGAACTGTGGATCATCTACCTTGGATACAAACCTTTGGGTTCACTATTTCCAAGGAGCAAAGCAGGCTACATGAGAGAGCAGTGACCATCTCACATACTGTGTTGGGCTGCCCAGGACTTTTGCTGAGTATTTACACAGTCCCTCCCTACTATGCCCTGAACATTAGGAAAATGGGACTTGTTGGAGTAGAGAATGGATTCAGAAACCTCGAATCAAATTATATTATTAACTATGCTGTACATGCCAAACAACATTTTAATGAAGTTCTTTCAGCCCTATAGCAGGAGTAAGTGTCTTTACAGTTTTCTCTTCTGAGGTCTGAGGTCAGGGAATGAAATCGCACTAATTAAGTCTTAGAGAGGGAGAAGTCATGTTCCTCTTCATTTCTAAATCACTTAATGCCTTTTACAGGAAGAGACTAGAAGCTTTGGAGAAAAGCTAGGAGAAGAGCTAATTGTTTTCTCTTGATATGATTGACTAGGAGACTATATAGAAGAGCTTACATGCAATTTTTAAATTAATGGTGATAACTCAATCTGGTTTCCTTATGCTTCACAGAGCTTTATGGACTTTGGTCAAAATGTACAGTGCTTGAATGAAAAAATTGATCAGTTTTGCTCTTGCAAGTCTGAAGAAGGCTGTTATTCATGTGTGTCTTAACTGTTCCATTCTCAGAATTTTCTGCAATTTTTCCTCTATTAGAGGAACATTAGAGACACCTTATACAATATCTCTAACACTGAGCCTATTAAAAAGCTCATGAACTGCACCCTATATATGGAAAAATGTTACTAGCAATGACCAACCTGATTTTCCCAACAGATCTCAGGATAACTGTGGGAATGCAGAACCATGGACACTGCCTTCCCATGGGTTATCCCATCCAACATTCCAGAGGGGAAGCTAGAGTAAATACTTTTGAGTCTCAAGGCCATGATGTGTCCCACGGTGCTCCTCCGTTGCTATATACACAGGAAGGAATGATCTGGCAACTGGGATGAACTATGGATTAATATAGGTGTTTCCCTTTAAAAAAAAAAAGTTTGCATTTCATCATCATAGAATCATAGGACTGGAAGGGACATTGAGAGGTCCTCTAGTCCAGTCCCCTATAATCATGGCAGAACTAAGTATTATCTAGACCAGTATTTCCCAGACTTGGGATGCCTCTTGTTTAGGGAAAGTCCCTGGCAGGCCAGGCCGGTTTGTTTACCTGCCGCATCTGTGGGTCTGGCTGATCATGGCTCCCACTGACTGTGGTTCGCTGCTCCAGGCCAATGGGAACTGCTGGAAATGGTGCAGGCCGAGGGATTGGTTTGACATGATTTGTTCTTGACAAATCCATGCTGTTACTTATCTCCTTATTATCTTCCAGGTGTTTGCAAACTGATTGCTTAATTATTTGCCCAATTATCTTGCCAGGTACTGAAATTAAGCTGACTGGTCTGTAATTCCCAAGTTGTCCTCAATTCCCTTTTTATATATTGGCACTATATTTTCCCTTTTCCAGTCCTCTGGAATCTCTGTCATCTTCCATGACTTTTCAAAGATAACTGCTAAAGGCTCAGATATCTCCTCAGTCAGCTCCTTGAGTATTCTAGGATGTATTTCATAAGGCCCTGCTGACTTGAAGACATCTATCTTGTCTAAGGAATTTTTAATTTGTTCTTTCCCTATTTTAGCCTCTGATCCAATCTCATTTCCACTGGCATTCACTATGTTAGATGTCCAATCGGAACTAAACTTTTTTGATGAAAACTGAAATAAAAAAAAACATTTAGCACTTCTACCATTTCCATATTTTCAGATATTGTTCCCCCTCCTCCTCACTGAATAATGGGCCAACCCGGGTTTTGGTCTTCCTCTTGCTTCTAATACACTTGTAGCATATTTTCTTCTCATCCTTTCTAGCTAGTTTAATTTAGTTTTGTGCCTTGCCTTTGTAATTTTGTCCCAACATACTTGTGTTATTTATTTATATTCATCCTTTGTAATTTGACCTCGTTTTCATTTTTTGTAGGGCTCTTTTTTGGGTTTTGGATAATTGAAGATCTCCTGTTTAAACCAGGGTGGTCTCCTGCCATACTTTCTACCTTTCCTACGCAGTGGGATATTTTGTTCTTGTGCCCTTAATAATGTCTCTCTGAAAAACTGCCAGGTCTCTTGAACTGTTTTCCCCCTTATATTTCCTTCCCATGCGATCTTACCACACCTTGCCATACCTTATCTTACCTTGCTTCCCATGGGACCATGGCAAATACCAAAGGGATGTGGTCTTTTTGTAGCTGAACTGGCCAAGAGCTTCTGTGATGATGAGATTAAAATAACTAATGAAACCACGTGATAGGGCTATTATGGTATCCTGCATGTTGATAGAAAATGTAAAATTGTTGCATTAATTTGAATTTAGATTTGCCTAAGCAAGTAAATATAAATCACACACCAAGAGACTAATAAATTAGGAGTAAAAAATGATTGAACACAAACCTATTTAACATAGCAGACAGCCTGATTCTGCATCATGCTTTGTGCTCTCAGCTCCCACTGAAGTCAGGAGACACTCAGAGCCTCACAGGACTAGGCTTATTATGAGTTTTTACTATGGACTCCAACAAACAAAGCTCAGTATGCTTTCTATTTAAAAAGAAGAAAAAAGGCTTGATTCCAGAAAGGCTTCACAAAGCAACTTCTGTGAAATACGGCCTGGCTTGAAATCAAAGTAAATCCTGCTGCACCCTTTGGTACACATTCTACTTTCCTATGTCTATAGCTGCTGATTACTCTTCCAAGGAGAAATCTATTTTTTCTGTCTCCTGGGGTATCTTTCAACAAGTTATAGCACTCATACAGATTCTGCTCTTGCTTGCTCTTCTTTTATATCAATATGGAAGCCCTCCAAAACCTTTTCCTTCTTGTCTTCCTGATTGATACTTATCCCTTTTATGTTATATTTTATAAAGCTTTTTACCATGTGTATCATCATAGTCTGATGTTCGTATTAGAAATCGTCTATTTTTTTTAGTGTATAGCATTTTTCCCTATAGCAGTTATTGTGCTATATTTTGAAAAATAAAAATATATGAGAAGGAACAGGCTAATATAAACAGTGCTGTTTGTTTTACTCAGAGCTTAAATATGGCACCCTTGGAGAACCAGCCTTTCCCACCTGAGCACTGCATGCCTGGTATTGAGTTGGGCTATGGCTGTCTTTAGGCAAGGGGCTAGATGCTCAGCTAGGGCTGAGGAGCACTTTGTGGAGTCGAATGGGAGAAGGATACAGACATGCCCTTGGGGCTTCTCTGCATGAGGCTAATCTAGCACAGGTTAGTATACCCCCAAAAGGTATAAAGAATGCTGAGGCAAACAGCAGCCCTGGCTACCCTTGCCAGGCAAGCCCCTGTTGGCAACCTGTACAGGGGTCACACAGGAGCCAATATGATGATTCTACACCTCCAAGCATCCTGGTATTCAGGGAAAATCTCACACATGCTGAAGTCACCAGGCTTAAGGCTACTTGTGCCAGTGGAGCATCAAAAGCACATGGCATATGGCCCCAAACTGGGGCCCAAGATGTCCTATTCTGCTTTGCTATTGACTGAACACATAATTCTGTGTCACTAGTGAAGACAAGAATCCTATCATCTAACTTTTTTCAGTATTTCTACTGTTAATTAAAGCAGACAAAGCATGAGATAAAAGTGCTTATTAAAACTTTCCTTGTTTTCTACATGTTTAGACAAGATACATTAATTGTTTTTTTGTTTTCACCTTGGCTTTCAAAATAATAGGTCAAAATCTGCCTTCTGTTACACACATGCACGCACTTACTTCAGTGGAATTGTATGTGTGCATAGAATCACAGAGTAGAAATTAGCTAATTTAAGGCTCAGCCCAATTACCACTGAAGTTAATGGAAAGACTGTCACTGATTTTGATATGGATTGGATCAGGTCCTTAAGAATTTCAAATGGGATGTCTGACAGTGAAATGGGTCATTAGAAACAGCTTGCTGTAAACATAGGCTTGATGATTCTCAATCACTGGGGGTAGGTGGGTGGTATTAAGGAAGAATCTATTCATAAGTAAATTATTCTTTGTTATTTAAAGCACTCAATTTGGCTGATTGATCTACACAGGAACATAAGACATAGGACCTGAAGGGATCTCCTGGGTCATCAGCTTCAGCCCCCTGCTATCATATCAACCCCATCATATAATCCCATTCATAGATTTAACAAGCTCCATTTTAAGACTAATTAGATTGTTTGACCCCACTACCCCTACTCCTCTGATGCTTAGAAACTCTCTCATTCTCAGCCTAAGCGTATTCATGGTCAGTCTATACCCATTTGTTCTTGTGTCAACATTGTCCTTTAGCTTAAATAGCACAGCCCCCTCCCTGGTGTTTACCCCGATATAGTTATTGAGAGCAACCATATTCCCTCATAGCCTTCATTTTGCTAGGCTAAATAAGCCAAGCTCTTCCACTGTCCTCTCATAAAATAGGCACTCCATTGTCCTGATCATCCTAGCAGTCATTCTCTGCACCTAATCCAGTTTGAATTAATCTTTCCTGAACACGGGTGACCAAAACTGTATACAGTATTCCAAATGAGGTCTTACCAGTGCCTTGTACAGTAATCTACATCCCTACATCTACAGTAAAATACTTCTCCTGATACATTCTAGGATTGCATTGGCTTGTTTATTTTATTTATTTATTTATTTATTTATTTTCAACAGCTGCACCACACTGTTGCCTCACAGTCATTCTGAGTTCTACTACTACACCCAGGTCTTTGTGGTCCTCAGTTGTATAACTGAGTACCACTCTATTGTACTCCAATGAGGCCCTGGCTTACAGCAGAAGTTCTTATTGTTAGTCCCTTAATGCATGACCTTGCAGTTTGGACTATTAAATTTAATTTAATTTCTGTTACTCCAGTCCTATAGGTCATCAGATTTGCCCTATATAATATTCTGCTCCTCCTCTGTATTGTCATCTTAACACTGCTCTTTATTTTAATAAAGTTTCTCTGCAGTGATGAGCAGATTTTTTCTCCCTGAAAAATCCAAACCAATAACCCTAATACTACTTCACAAGTATGAACTGGTGTCAGTACTTATATATGAGTAGGGCCCTACCAAATTCACAGCCATGAAAAACATGTCACAGACCGTGAAATCTGGTCTCCTCCCCGAGATATCTGGTCTTTTGTAAAAGCAGCAAAGAGTCCTGTGGTACCTTATAGACTAACAGACATTTTGGAGCATGAGCTTTCATGGGTGAATACACACTTCGTCAGATGCATGTAGATGAATGTACATGCATTCGACGAAGTGGATATTCACCCATGAAAGCTCATGCTCCAAAACATCTGTTAGTCTGTAAGGTGCCACAGGACTCTTTGCTGCTTTTACAGATCCAGACTAACACGGCTACCCCTCTGATATTGGTCTTTTGTGTGCTTTTACCCTATACTATACAGAGTTCATGGGGGAGACCAGCATTTCTTAAATTGGGGGTCCTGACTCAAAAGGGATTTGCATGGGGGTTGCAACGTTATTTTACAGGGGTCACAGTACTGCCACCCTTACTTCTACGCTGCCTTCAATGCTTGGTGACCAGAGAGCGGTGGGCTGTTGGCCGGGGGCCCAGCTCTGAAGCCAGCACCCTGCCAAGAGCAGTGCAGAAATAAGGGTGGCAGTACCATACCATGCCATCTTTACTTCTTTGTTGTCGCTGGTGGCAGATCTGCCTTCAGAGCTGGGCTCCCAACCAGCAGCAGCCCCCATTCTCTATCTGCCCAGCTCTGAAGGCAGCACTGCTGCCAGCAGCAACACAGAAGTAAGGATAGCAATACCGCAACCCCCACTACAATAACCTTGCAACCCCCACACAAATCCTTTTTGGGTCAGGACCCTAGTATCACAACACTGTGAAATTTCACATTTAAATAGCTGAAATCATTAAATTTTTGATTTTTAAATTCCTATTACCGTGCAATTGACCAAAATGGACTGTGAATTCAGTAGAGCCCTACATATGAGGTACTGTTGCATCTCTGCATTTGAAACACAAATGCACTTCTAAATTAGCCAAAGAGTAGGAACATAGGCCTTTTGCACTATTTCAGTGGTGCTCCCCATAGACATTTGGCTATTCCGCTGTTGCCCTACACCATCCCCGCATGCCCAGTGAAAGGTATATTTGCAGCGTGGATGGACCATATTCTGCACCAATGATCCTGACCAGTAACAGTCCCTAAGAGGTCTTTACAAGTTAATTGGTTCACCATGCTTATGCCAGTGAACTGGAAATAACGCCCACAAAAAGATGGATCAGGGATGGGGTTTTATATTTATATTTCCATCAGTTCGTGGTGGTATGAGGCCATTATCTGAATGTTTCAAAACGTAGGTGCAAACCAATTCAGAACATATCTAACTTAAACATATACTGCTCACAGTGGGGGAGGTAGAAAGTTGGAAACAGAGATTCCTTCCTGCCCCTTGTAGGTAATCAGACTGCACTGTGAAGCAGGAAATTTGTTACCTTAGCGGCAGAAACTACAATATCAGTTAAAACTGTTGCTAAAACTCTTACCATGACAAGTTGAAGCATTCTTAAAATGTGGGCTTATAGCATATTCTTGAGTACATAACACTCCCTCATTTAGTAATCTCTGTAAATGAATCTTATGCTTGTAAACACTGGGAATGGGTGGGGGATCTTCTTCAACTTCTTCTCTTTCCAACTTCAAATCTTTTTCCCTGCACCTGGCCCGGATAATAATCAAATTCTTCCAGTGTTTGTTGTGTGCACAAATGGCATTGGAATCACAACAATAGATAATGCAGGTAAATCTTTTCTCCAGATGATTTACAGGTACAGACAATGCCTTCATCTTTTTATTAAAATGAACAGATTAAACTGGACTGATTAACTGAGACTTCAAAACCCAGAGGCCTCATTCCTATCAAAAAGAAGTCCTTTGACAAGCCCTCTCTTGGTAGCCTCCCACTGCATTCACTTGCAAATCACTGTATGCCTGGCAAAGCCTGCACTCCCCCAAGCCCCAAACCTTCTCATGTTGAGCACTGCGGCTCCATCAGCAGCAATATCTCTCTGTGTGAGGGACATTTCTTATTAATCATGGGCACTGAATGAAAACCAATCAGATAGAGAATCCCTTTGGCTTCAGCTCCCTGCCTGCCTGAGTTAAAAGTGATTCTGGGAGAGAGGGAGCCCCAGTTAGATGCAAGTACATCCAGCAGTGGAGATACTGTAACAGGCAGCAGAGGGAAAGCAGACAGAGAACCAGCACTGAGCAGTGCATCACAGAGCCAAGCTAGATTCACTTTACATTGGTGAAAAAGGTAAGAGGATTAACTTACTTTAGACTTGGAATTACTGGCAGCTAAAAGTGGAACCTTTTCCTTAAAGGAAGTTGTTCAACGCAGTAGTGATCCTTGATTGTTACCTTTTCTGTTCAGGTTTGGTTTATTTTATTTTCTGGAATAAAGTGGGGGGGATGGGGCAGATTTTAAGATATTATAAAAAAATATTGTAATAGACTATTGAAAGTTGAAACACAAAACTTGTAATGTCTGGTTAATTTCCTTGAATATTATAATATATACATAGAGACTGCTTTATGTATATTAGGAAGCTTTATGCTATTATACAGCGTCAACATACAGTAAGTTCTATTTTATTTGCATTTTAACAGTATAGCCTAACATTTTTATGCAGAGTATTCTCTCTCTCCTGTTCTGAGTGTTAGCTGCAATCCCCCCTCTATCTTTCACTTCTATTTTTATTGAAAGGTTATAGTCAGAATTCACTCAAGATAAAAGGATAAACAAGAAGCAAGTTTTAGCCATTGATTTGAGTGAGAAAAATCCCTATCTCTGTAGAGCAAAAAGGAAAAAAATCCATATTTTATATGTAGTTGATACAGCAGAAAAAATGACAGTCAGTTAAAATGACTGTTAGCATAAGCTTCAGGGACCTGGAAAGGTAAAGGTAATGCACCTTGGGATATTCTGAGCAGCAAGTCAAAGACAGCCAGCTTGAAGTATAAGGCTCCTTCGAGAAGTGCTAACTGCCTAGCCAACATGATATTTAGAAACAGCAAACTGGATAGAAACCAAGGCAGAAAGAATGAACTGCACAGTTGATATTTTGATTTCAAAGTAACCTGCAGAATGCAGTTATTTGATAAACAACATTTTTTACACATACAAGAAACATGCAATCACATCAATTCAATTTCAGTGAGCATAAAAGTCTCAAACAAAAAATGATGAATATTAATGTTAAGGAAATCAATATTCCTTGCAATAATGTAGTAGTGTGAATACTGTAGCAATGTGCATACTGTACCAATTTATCCTCTTGCAGACAGTTGAAAATAATGAGTCAGGATAATAGAATAGGAGCTCAGTTAGGGTAATTTCCTTTTGCAGCAGACAAGTTTACAACCAGGAGTCCAATCCTGCTCCTAGTAAAGTCAGTAGCAATACTGCAGTTGACTTTAATATGAGCAAGTTCATGCCCCAGAGCGATGTACTTTACTTCAAGTTTCTTATGACACAGGTAAACCATGCACTTAAAATAGCTTAGCTAGTAGGGTCAAACATCTTCCCTATTAATGATACTGGTCATAATAGCGGAGTTTGTTGAGGACAGGTGTGGGGGGTTTTTCGCCCCTATAAAGGATATTAATTAAATTTTAAACATGAATAGATATACAATTAAACATTTAGACCTTGTGCTTTACATTTTGTTGTGGCTATTTAGAACTCCAGCAGGAGGAATATAGTAAACGTAATAAATGTGCATTTGCTGCTATACATGGAGATATGGCATTTCAATATATGGTACTGCCATGTGGATTTACAATCTAGTAGTTTGGATTCAAGGTGGGATTACATAACATATTGTCACCTATTGTAATGTTTTATTAGCCATAATATAAGACTTTTACATGAACAGGCATGTTATGTAGTCAAACAATTACAAAAGCATGTCCCTTAAAAGATGAATAATGTTAATCTTAAATGAAAAAGCATGTCTGTTTTATTTAATATTGTAACCCACCAAAGTTGTACCCAATATAGTTGTCACATCTCTGTTTTTCTCTTAATATGTTTCGACTAGACAAATATTATTTCAATAATCACAGTTAACTGTTATACATTTGGATACATGAAGGGGTAACACCTATTATTATTTTGATAAAGGCTATAATAGGGATAGTAATAAAATGCAATGTGTATTATATAGGTACAAAAAGAAGCTGAAAGACAAAATACAATGTGGCAATATAATATCCTAGTCTCTGTACATTTTATGTTAAGACTCCTTCATGTTTTCTGTATAGAAGCTTTATAACTTGCCTGATGAATTGGCCATTATGAATGAAGACCGAAATTCCAGATATCCAGACTTCAGGATAACAGCTTATTTATAGAGGTGTGTATATTGCTTTCATCTCAATGCTTGTCAACAAAGATGTTAGTTATGTTGGGCTGGCAGAAATACTCCGTGATAAGTGGATGAACCAATGAGAATAATTTAGTTCCTCAATTTAGGTTCCAAATAGAAAGTAATTACTTAACTCAGACTGCATTCATAAGGCTATGAATAGAAACAAACAACTTACTGGTAACATCTGATTGTGTCTGGAAATCTTTGAAAATTGAAATGGTTTCTGAAAATCTAGCCAGCCACTAGGTCACAGGTATTCAGCTGGCAAAAACTGTATGATGTGGGCAGGGCCGGCTCCAGGCCCCAACGCGCCAAGCGCATGCTTGGGGCGGCATGCGGCAGGGGGCGCTCTGCCGGACACCGGGAGGGCAGCAGGCGGCTCCGGTGGACCTCCCGCAGGCATGTCTGCAGAGGATCCGCTGGTCCCGCGGCTCTGGTGGAGCATCTGCAGGCACGCCTGTGGGAGGTCCACCTGAGCTTCAGGACTGGCAAGCGGCAGAGCTCCCCCAGGGGCGTGCCGCTGTGCTTCGGGTGGCGAAATGGCTAGAGCCGGCTCTGGATGTGGGTGTGGTAAAAAATATGCTTCAAAATTTCCTCTGAAGATCAGTTTGTTCAGAAGATGAAATGTGGTAGATTAATTTCAGTTCCACCTAATGAATACTGCCAACAACCTGGCATGATATGACCCTTAAAGGCACATTATTTCTGGTATTTTGCTTTGATTTTAGGAGGACATAAAAGATGTAGCAGCTGTTTTAAAATACAGAACGGCTACCCTGTCTTTATTTCTTCCTAATCAAGCTTCTGCCAAGTGCTCAGTGATGTGGCAGGTCCTTATTGGAAATGAACACTCTGTTATGTTCAAAGAGTCAGTGTGTAAAAATTCCCACAGTTCATGAAGAAATCTTGTGCTCATGGAAAATAAGCTGAATAAGCCTGGAATTGCAATAGTATTGTATTAATTCCCCTTTTCCTCAGTGTGTACTATTTAACTGTAGGACGCTGCTGAAACAAAAACCTACACAAAGACATTTCTGCTCTCAGAGTGCCTTCTGAATTTCTAGGGCTTGCAGCAGGTGATATATGCAAATGGTATCTGGAGTAGCACAAATATTTGAACATGAATAGGGACGTCTGAATGGAAGCCGACTGTATTTTGTGTGTGTGAGTTTATGAAAAGTAATTTTGGGAGACTAAAACCCAGATTCCCTCAAAAGGAAGAAATACAGTGAAGGGAAATGACTCTCAAATCTGAACAAACAGAATACCAGGAGAAGCAGTCATTCCTTTCACATTAAAACAAATATCAAATGGATAACAAATTTTGCAGGAGGATAAAAAAAACAGATTATTGTGTTGTCTTTCAGGGATCAATTGCGGTAAAAAGATCTATAACTTAAAGTCCTCTCACATTAGAAGCTCACTATATTTTTGTCTCAAATGACTAAACAAGAAAGTAGCATTATGATCAGATGACTGTTCATGTCATTCCTAGTGGACCTAAGCTCTGCTCCTTGGAATTCCATGGAATTTAATGAGAATTTTATCGCTGACTTCAATAAAGGGAGGATAAGGACCATAGAAGATACTATGTATATATAGGTGCAGCTTAGAAGAAAGTTCAAGACTGAAAAGGTGCTATAGACAAATAATTGTTCAATCCTGTATGGAAAGAGTGGCATGTCTCATTTGCTAATAATAATAGGGAGGAAGAATTATTCAGTGTTTATGACACTAATCTAGGATTTGGGAAATCCAGGCTCAGTTCCCTGCTCTGCCACAGACTTCCTGTGACAGTTCGGGCAAATTTCTGTGCCTCAATTCCCCATCTGTACAATGGGGATAGTAGCATTTTTCTACTCAAAGAGTTATTGTGAGAATAAATATCTTACAGATTGTGACGTGCATTGAGATCTATTAGTGAAAAGTACTATACTATTATTATAATGATTTAGCTCTTATATAGCACTTTTCATCTGTGTATCTCAAGGGGCCTGACAAAACAAGAGAAGTAGCACTATCCTCATGTTGCAGGTGGGGAGATTGACACACCAGAAGCTAAACTGACTTGCTCAAGATCACACAGCAAGTCAGTGGCAGAGTTAGGAATACAAGCAGCATCTCCACTCCAATATCTTATCCATTACAACACTGCCTTTACATGATAAAAATCTGCTCTTTAATTATTATATAGTCTCTTATGAAAACTATTATTTCAAAACAATGTTTCTATAGCAGCAATAAGGGAATGCACAGCAACTTCCCATGCATGACACAGTATGTATTCTGAAACCAGGGGAATGCAGCTTCCTATTTAGATTTCATACATTTTGCTAACAGGGTATCTAGAATATAAGGGACAACTTGCATTTTAGACCCAATTTTCCCTGTCCCAAACATGGCATCATTGTGGCTTTGTTGTTATAAACTACTGATTTCAAAAATGCCAAATCATAAAGACTCAAATATGTGAGTGTACATTTGTTGGCTATTAAATGTTATCCATGTTGTTCTGACCCCACAGATCTTACTTTTTTTCAGATCTTACTCAACATATGTCATTGTAGAGAGATCCAAATTTTCTCTCAGACACATAAAATATTGGTAAATGGCTCATTTAAGCACCTGGAAGAAGAGCTGTTGAAGTCTGCACAGTGGTCTAACATCACTGAAAGAGAAAAAAAGTATGGGTAATGTATCCATGTTTGTTAAAGGAAAATGAAGTCATCATTAACTATACCAGTAGACCTTCTCAATATTATTCTTAGGGGCAAATACTCAGCTGGTACAAATCATAATAGTTCCATTGAAGCCAACTTACACCAGCTGAGTATCTGCCTCTCAGTATCTATGCCATCTGACAGCTTACACAGGCATATTTCATTTATCCCATTAGTTTTGGAAATTGAAAATCAATTTCATGGGTCATGAGTTGATCCAAAACCCCACATTTTCTGCTGATGAATAACACACTTTTTGGCATGTCTTAACAATAAAAAAATCAGTGAGTGTGAGAGTATAAGTGTTCATAAATACAAATTAAAAAGCATACCTTGTATCAGACTCTCAAATCTTCATATGAAATTATCAGCATGATTAATATCTTCCATTTTCCCCCTTCCTCCGTCATTCAATATGTTATTCACCTCTTGAGGAGGAGGTGAAAGCCATTCATCCATTACATCTGATTTGAGATAAAAGACAAAATGCCTAGATATTATGAAAGCAAATTGGATTATTTTAAAATTCAGCATTTTCATGTTATGATATGATCAGAAGGTGCTAGTAAACTGGTGAGATATAAATTGAATGAATCAACATAATCCCAGGTCATGGGTGGAACTTGTCATTCTTATTGAGTCAAGCATGGTTCAGGCAACATCATGGAAGGAATGATTTAAAAAAATATATATCAAATTTAGGTGAAAGCAAGCACCAGACTAAAATGAGTTTCCTTAGTATTTTACAATGCTACTTCTGTCAGACGGTGAATCTATTTACTTATTCATGCTGCTCTTCATCATAATTTGATAAAGCAAATATCCCATTTGATATAATCAACACATGCTCGCTTTCTTGCTTCCTTTTCTTCTTGTCTACCTGTTTTGTCTGTTTATTTGAATGTGGCTTCTATGAAACCTGTGGAAATCAATCTGACCCTTGCATTACCCAATAACCTCTTGTAAAACCTGTTGTTTCAAAAGCAGGTTTCTATAACCTTATTTATCAGAAGGCAATATAGAGATTCTACCAGGTTCTTCAGCACTTACTTGCATTGAGTAGGATTTAGTAATCAGAGTAGTCCCAATGAAGACAATAGAATTACCTTTGTGAGTACAGACCAGATATTGTAAGAAAGAGTTGCAGAATCTGGCTGTTTAAAATGACCTCTGACTGACAATAATACTGCACGATCCTGTCACATGAGTTATAATAAATATCACATTGTGGAAGATATTTTCCCCCTTTTTTTTCAATGTCTGAAATAGGTCTAACCTTTATTTCCCTACACAAAATAAAATAAATAATCCACAAATTATATGGGCCTGAAGGAAATAATCAATGTTAGACATTAATGTTTACTTCTGATCTTTTTTATTATATTCATTATTAATTAATTATTATTATTACTATTATTATTCAGAATCTATATTGTGGTAGTGCATAAGAGCCCAAGTCATGAAGCAAGACATTATTGTGCTAGGCACAAAGCCAAAAGATGGTCCTCTGCCCCAAAGAGTTTACAATATATGTGACACACCTCATGTTTCATGTCTAAGACACATTTTTGGATGACATTTATATCTTTCTATAGAAGGCAGTGTGGCCCAGTGGATTCCCAACCTTGTCACTGCCTTACTGTGACCCCATCCCTGCAGTTAAATTTCCTCATCTGTAAAATGAAGATAATGATATTTACTTCTTTTGTAAAACAATTTGAGCTCTATGGGCATAGCATGTTAGAAAGAACTCAAGGAACACACATCACTTTAAAACAGGGCTGCCCAGAGGATTCAGGGGGCCTGGCGGGAGGCTCCCACCACTGAATTGCCGCCTAAGACCTGGAGCAGAAGAAGCTTCGGGGGCCCAGGCCCCGCGAGAGTTTTCCGGGGCCCCCAAAGCAAGTGAAGGACCCCGCTACAGAGGCCTTGAAAAACTCTCTTGGGGGCCCCTGCGGGGCCTGGGGCAAATTGCTCCACTTGCCCCCCACCCCAACCCCTGGGGCAACCCTGCTTTAAAACAGTGGTTCTCAAACATTTTCATAGCATGGATCTCATTTTAATACAGAGATTGCCTCAGGCATCACCTACCCATCCATTCATAATCCCCCACGTACCTCCTTCCTATCCATGGTATCATAACATCCCTGTGGCAAACATGCCACTGTCAACATGTCAAAGGAATATTAACAAAAGTATTAAATATACTTTTAGCTTCCTTTTAATGTAATTTGGAATCTGGAAATAAGGACAGGGAGCACCGGCCACATGTGAGCAGGCAACTTTCTGCAAAGCGTCTGCAAGTGCTCCATGACCCACCAGAGAACAAGAGACCACAGTTTAAGAACTTCTGCTTTAATGTGATTATTCAGTAATGGCACAAGTGTCCCTGGGGGTTGCAAGGTTGATGAGAAGGGGTATGTCAGCACCAGAGATTCATTATTTATTTGGAATTCAATACAAAAAAAGGATGCTTGTCTTGGGTTCTAGGCACCCTTTGCCATTAATTAACATTAGTGCAAATATGCCATTCAAGAATCATTACAAAACCTAACAAGCACTACATTCTGTCTTGCCTCACCATGTACCAGGGTTTCTCAAATAGGGGTCATCATTTGCGTAGGAAAAGCCCTTGGTGAGCTGGGCCGGTGTGTTTCACCTGCCCGTCCGCAGGTCCATCCGTGGTGCCTCCCCTTCCAGCAGCTCCCATTGGCCCAGAGCAGCGATCTGCAGCCAGTGGGAGTCACGATCGGCCGGACCTGCAGATGGGGCAGGTAAACACATCGGCCTGGCCTGCCAGGGGCTTTCCATACACAAGCGGTGACCACTGTTTGAGAAACCCTGCCATATACCCTACACCACATCATAATCACCAGTCTACACACACATTAGTGAATTATCCTTTCCCATCTGGAGATCAGTGATTGAGCCCAAATTATGGCACATCCTAATAACTAGTGGGCATTAGCACATTACCAAAATGCCACACAATTTGATGTAATTCTTAAAAAGATGAATCTAGGTAAATAATGGCTCAGGAGTGGACTATCAAAGTTGCTATAAATCAGGACTGAAATACCTTGGCATTCGAGTGCAAACCCCTGCCAACATCATCTCTAGTCACTGCTACTTTCCCCTTTTACAAAAAATGAATTAATGGCTACATTTTAATGCAAATATGTCCCAAATAAAAGCCTACACACTAGTTAGCAGCTCCATATTGCATATGCTACTCAAGTTTTGTGTGGCTAGATGGACACACCAATACTAGATAACAATAGTTTTCCCTGAAATTTACTGATTTTTAAATGATTTGTTTGAAAATTACTTGTAGGTTGAAATTTACCCAATGGCTCTCCAGATATTCTATTGTGCTCTAACACAGGTTATCAGCTATCTTTAACTCCTTGCAAAGCTGCACAAAAATGGCTGATAGCACCACATTAGTGATGCTCTCAAGTTATAAAGACAAAATTTGTACTGTAATGACCCTAAAAAATTCCTTGCAGATGGAAAACAGTGACAGAGGCATCTGCATGGTTTTTAAATTCTTAACCAAAAGCAGTATTTATGCTCAAAGTTTACATTTTGTCTGGGACTGAATTAAGGCATAGGCACTATAGGCCCAAGCCTAAAGTCCTATTTCTTATGATGAAAAATGAGAGTCTTGCCTTTCTTTCTTTTTAAGTAAATTACTTGCTTCATGGTTTTGAAGAAACACTTGAAAAATATGAACCAAGTGTAACCAATGCAGTAACATCTGCTTAGACTGCAGACAGCCTAAAACAACAGCTCTGAGAAGCCGCGAACTGACACACATATCTCAATAGGGTGTTATGTCCAAGATCTACTGCCCTGGAGGGCCATGCCTGCACTGTCCCTGCAAGGGAACTCTACATGGGGCAGGAAGAGAAGAGGGCATTGGGTACTTCCTCACCACCGAAACATATACATCCAGGCTACTTCAGTAAATAATAAGAGGCCCACCTCTTCCATTCAGAAGGGGAGGAAGGGGCCCTGGTACCTCTCCTAAAGGGACAGGAGAGTAGCATGCCACTGACTCCTGAGAAGGAAATGGACACTTTCACCTCGCCGCTTTCCAAGGGTATGAGAGCAGCTCTGCAGGGGTGAAGCCACAGGAGGCCTCAAATTGTTATGTGCCTATGGTCCTGGACAGGGCCGGCTCTAGGTTTTTTGCTGCCCCCAAGCAAAAAAATTTTGGCTGCTCCCCCCCCCCAAGAGCTCCCCCTCTTGCCCACCAGTGCCCCCCCACACCCCTGCTGCCCCAGCACTGAGCTCCCCCGCAAACGTGGGATCTGCTCCAGCACACTGCAGCGAGCCCTGGCCCAGCTGCGACTCTGTCCCCATGCAGGTGGAACTGCTGGGTGGCGGCGCGCTGCAGGGCGGCGCAGAGAACACGGCCCCCTCTCTGGGCTTGCAGCGCTGCTGTGACTGCGGTGGATCAGTTCGTGCTCACCACCCTCACCCCCAACATGCTGGTGGCCGAGGACCTGGAGAGCCCCCGACCTGCTGCTCTTCAGCCTCATGGTGCCTGGCCAGCCCCAGTGGGAGGGAAGGCGAGGATCTCCGGCTGTTGGGGCTACCTGCTCAGCACCGATGAGCCCAGCTGGCTGCTCACCTCCTCACACACTCCGGGAGCCCCTCTCACCGCCACCGCAGCCGGGCTCGGCTCCAGGGACCCCATTTCCCTCCCTCCCCAGCTCCTCACACACTCTTGGCAGGGCCACCCAGAGGATGCAGGGGCATGGGGCAAAGCAATTTTGGGGCCCCTTCCATAAAAAAAAGTTGCAATACTATACTATAGTAACATGTATTTGGAATATAACTAGTGAATACATTCAAAAATTAATTTGTAATAATTTCAAAATACACCAAATACATTATTTAAAAAACATTAAATGCTTTTACTGGTTTGTATACATTTGCAGTTACATAATGGGCTGTTACTGGGTGATGGTGATGGTTGGTGCCAATGGGCTGTCACTGCCTGGGGCAGTGCTGCTGTTGCCCAGGGCTGGGTGGGGAGCTGGGCTCTGGGTTGGAGGGTGCCCGGCTCACAGGGGCTGGGCTCAGGACTGTGGGGAGATGGGTCGGGAGGTTGTCCAGCTCAGAGGGGCTGGACTCGGAGCTGGGGTCAGGGCTGGGGCAGGGGATTGTGCCCAGCTCAGAGGGCCTGGGCTTGGAGCTGAGGATGAGGGCTAGGGGGGATGGGGTCGGGGGGTGCCCGGCTCCGGCCCAGCCCCTTACCATACCGCTTACCCCCTCCCCGACAGCGCTGCAGCGGCGTGGTGTCTCCAGCTGGGCCCCCCCCCCCTGAGTCCCGCCGCTCAGCTGCGGCTCGCAGCCTCGCCCCTTTACCAGCTGAGCCAGCAGGGGATGGGGGAAGACGGAAGCGGGGGAGCCTCCAACATACCCTGCGGGCCGGGACGCCTGGGGAAAATTGCTTCACTTCCCACTCCCACCCCCACCCCAGCCTGGGCAGCCCTGACTCTGGGAGCCCTTCTCGTCACCGCCGCAGCCCGGGCTTAGCTCCAGGGGACCGCCTCCTCTCCGGATCCTCACACATTCCGGAGCCCCTCTCACGCCGCCACAGCCCGGGCTGTGTGAGGAGCCGGGAAGGGAGGGGGAGCCAAGCCCCGGCTGCGGCGGCAGTGAGAGGGGCTCCCGGAATGTGTGAGGGAGCCGGGGACGGAGGGAGAGGGGTCCTACTGCCGTGCCACTCCGGCGGCGCTGCGTTTCCGAGTGGGCTGCGCAGGGCGCCGCCGGGCTGGGGAGTGGGCGCAGATTCCTGGCTCGGGCGAGTGGCTGTGCCAGGGGCCAGCTCCCGGCAATGAGTGGCCCAAGCAAAAAAAATAAAAATAAAATAAAAAAAAAAAAAGGGGGGGGGACGGAGTGCCGCCCTTTAGAAGGTGCCGCCCCAAGCACATGCTTGGGGGCTGGTGCCTAGAGCCGGCCTGGTCCTGGATTACCTTAATCCAGCCTGATTCCGGTGCAGTACTGTGGAATGCTGCACCATTGCAGGGGCTAGGTGAGCCATGTTGAAAGCATAACAGCTACACAGTTTGCCTACACAGTGTTTGCATCAGTAGTGCTTGAGCCTCTGCTTTATAAAATATGAAAGCTGCTATATAAAACATTCTATTAAGGGATACAAGTAGGGAGGAGATTGCTGCAGTAATGGAAAATAAATGAGCCACATACAATTTCTGCTCCTGTCACCTCAACTGATCAGCACAAATTAATTTTCATGCTAGTCGCCTGAGCAGTTAGTAGGAAACAATCAATCCTGAACTTCCCGTGACTGTGGTAAAATATGTTTGTAATGTATGCATGGCATGTAAACCATGCATGTACTTGCATCATAATCCACTGGCATGACAAAATCCCTATGGAATATATCCTAGCCAGGATCAGACTATGGTGAGATGGCTAGATGTTTTCGGCAAGGGAAAAAATCTGCTGGCTACCTTAGGTGTGCAGCCTTGAGCACCAGCCCAGCTAATAAATATCAAAGAGGAAATCCCAGGGGAATAGCTGCTTTGCACACACTATCAGTGCAAAAGGAGAAAGTTTAAAAGATTAATAAAACAATTTGTTAGTAATAATACCTAGCTCTTATATAGCACTTTTTATCAGTAAATCTCAAAGCCCTTTACAAAGAAGGTCAGGATTATGATCCCCATTTCATACACGAGGAAATTGTGTCCCTAAGGGCACCTCAATGCCAAATGATACTGTTGTCATGATATTTACCCAAAAGATGGTATGTAATATATCATGTATAAACTAATAACTCACGATTATTAATATTCTTGTGTGATGTATGTATAGTTAACCCACAAAAATCTTTACAGATGTGCTGGAAACATGAGACTAAAATGTTTTTAAACCTGGCACTTTGCAGGGGAAGGGGGCTGATAATCAGATTTTCTCCAGCCAAATAAAAGAGGCCAATACCTCAGAAGAATACTTTTTAAAGGTTTACTGGACTAGAGAGAGAGAGTGCAAGCCCTAGAGCAGGAATTCCCAAATTTGGTTCATGGCTTGTTCAAGGTAAGCCCCTGGCAGGCTGCAAGACACTTTGTTTACCTGACCATCCACACATACGGCCGCTCGCATCTCCCAGTGGCACGCAGTTTGCTGTTCCCAGCTAGTGGGAGCTGCAGGAAGTGGTGTGGGCTGGGCCACTGTTTCCCACAGCTCCTATTGGCCGGGAATGATATACTGCGGCCACTGGGAGCCACAAGCGGCCATACCTGTGGGAGCTCAGTTAAACAAAGCGTTTCGCGGCTTGACAGGGGCTTACCCTGAATAAGCCGTGAACCAAGTTTGGGAACCGCTACCCTAGAGTTAGCTACCTCTTGAGGAAACAAAGAAACCAGCACTATCACTCTGTAAGGGTGGATCCCAGCTGGAATAGCCAGCCATGCTGGAAAAGCTGCTGTAAGTAGGGAAGCCATCTTGAACAAGAACTAGAGCTGATTAAGTTAAGTTTTAATCTTAGAAGTGCATTTTAGTTTCGTTTGTTTGTAACCATTTTTATTTTTATTCTTTCTACATGGTATCACTTAATCCTATGCCTTTCTTGTTAATAATCTTGTTTTACTCTTACGATAAACCAGCTCAGTGTTTTGTTTGAAGTGGAGGGTTTGTGAATCCCAGCTAATAAACTGCTGTGTACTGTCTCTTTAAGGGTGCTGCAAATTTGATAAAGGTTTGCGAGAGAGGCTGAGTACTGCAAACAGATGTCTGGGAAATTTGTGAATTGGAGTTCCCTGACTGTTATCTGCTAGGCATGGTTTGGATGGGCAGAGTCCTGAAGAGTTTGCTGGCAAGGCAGAAAATATGGTGTCTCAGGAAACTGATACACAGTTTAGCAACAGCAAAGCTGGCACTTGCTGGGGTGGTAACACAGTGGCTCACAGGTCTGGGAATCACTATCACAGAAACTGAGGCACAGAGAAGCAACTTGCCCCAAAAAATATAGTAGACCAAGTGCTAGAGCTAGGAATAGAACCCAGTCTTCTGCCAGTCCAGTGCTGTATCCATTATGTCATACTGCTTGGTCAATAATTGGACTGAATATACCCTGACTCATCACAGCCAGCACATCATCTATTCCAACCAATAGGTTAGTTCTGAATCTTCTGTTTCTTAGAGAGGTACCAGTGACTCAGGCTCACTCTATAGAACAATGATGTAGTATGGATATACCTGAAAAGTTTCAGAGATAAGCATCCATTAATTCTTCAATCTCATATCATCTCTGCCAAACAACAGGTGTTTGCTAAACCCCTATCTGAAGAAGAGTGAATTCCTTCCACTTCATTTCCTCGAGGGCCCACTCAGGCAATCTGGTCTTTCTTGTGATGAATGACAAATCTACTGCCTTCACCTGGGTGCATCCAGAGCCAGAAATGTCTGTGTTATTTTCTACTGAAATGCCCTTTTAAAATTTGAATGCAAGTGTTACCAAGACAATCTCTAATATTTTGTTGGTCCTGGGAAGAAAGGAGGGAGTATAGTAACCCATGCAAAGTTGTTTTTTTTTTTTATAATGTATTTTATTTTTCTCTGACTCCTCCCAATTAACTGCAATTAGATTTTTCTGTGTAATAAAAACAAGGCAGGTGCCACCCTTCCGAGGGTGCGAGACTCCCCCTCCCCCTGGCCTGAACAGAGGCCTTCTGTTTACTGTTTAATTTTGCTGTTCAGCCCCTGCCGAGGGTCTGACCCTTATCGGAGGTTTGCTGCCCCGCCCTGCTCCATGGCCGGGCTTATAAGGATGTGTATCTTGCTCAAGCCCTGCTGAAAAGGGCCTGAAAGCTGGAACGTTTGTATTGCCCCGCCCCTGCTCGCAGGGCCGGGCTTACAGACTCTTGTTCTGCCCAGCCTCTGTTGAAGGGCCGGGACTCTGACTTGCTTTTAGTAAGACTATTTGTTGCTCAGCCCTCTGCTGAAGGACTGAGCCCTGGGACAGACTTGCTGCTGTTGTAGCGAGGTGCCCTGCTCCCCGCCTGCGCCTGAAAAGGGGAACGAGCCCCAAGCAATGGACCCTTTTACAGTTCCCTTCCCAGCGTATACAAAGGGGGACCCATCCTGTGAGAAAACTGAAGTACAGGTGTATGGTCTATAGGGAGCATTGACCTTCATCTTATGGCAACTTATTTCTCCTCTTTGGGACATTTTTTCATTTACTGGATTTTTTTAACGTGATGGATGCACTTCTGTTTAAACCTCGTGCGTATTTTTTGTATGGAGTTTTGTTGGGATTAGTGTTTACAAGTAGTTGTAGAGAATTAATTAAGCCAGACATGAACAATGAACATTCTGCTCACAAAAAAGTGATGAGCGATGGGAGCAATGAAAACCCAACAATTGTTGTTCACTGAATTTTATAAGACATAAGCAAGAGGGCTTCAGAAAGCTTTTTGCTAGATTTCATGATATTGGTAATAGGTGAATGATTTCACTATTAATCAGCATGGTGATTTTACAGGGGTAAGAAATAATGGAGATTCTATCTTTGAAATTATTATTTGAAGTTTTATATGTGCTACAATTCCCCCAAGAAAATTTTTGTGCCATAATTTACAGAATTGACCCCCCCCCCACCCTGGTTTCGTCAAACAGCAAAAAAATTTGTTCCTTTTTGATTGCTTATAGAAATGGACCAATCTTCTTTTGTGTAGAAGACTGATCTCTCTCTTAAGAGAGAGATCAGTCTTCTACACAAAAGAAGATTGGTCCATTTCTATAAGCAATCAAAAAGGAACAAATTTTTTTGCTGTTTGACGAAACCAGGGTGGGGGGGGGGTCAATTCTGTAAATTATGGCACAAAAATTTTCTTGGGGGAATTGTAGCACATATAAAACTTCAAATAATAATTTCAAAGATAGAATCTCCATTATTTCTTACCCCTGTAAAATCACCATGCTGATTAATAGTGAAATCATTCACCTATTACCAATATCATGAAATCTAGCAAAAAGCTTTCTGAAGCCCTCTTGCTTATGTCTTATAAAATTCAGTGAACAACAATTGTTGGGTTTTCATTGCTCCCATCGCTCATCACTTTTTTGTGAGCAGAATGTTCATTGTTCATGTCTGGCTTAATTAATTCTCTACAACTACTTGTAAACACTAATCCCAACAAAACTCCATACAAAAAATACGCACGAGGTTTAAACAGAAGTGCATCCATCACGTTAAAAAAATCCAGTAAATGAAAAAATGTCCCAAAGAGGAGAAATAAGTTGCCATAAGATGAAGGTCAATGCTCCCTATAGACCATACACCTGTACTTCAGTTTTCTCACAGGATGGGTCCCCCTTTGTATACGCTGGGAAGGGAACTGTAAAAGGGTCCATTGCTTGGGGCTCGTTCCCCTTTTCAGGCGCAGGCGGGGAGCAGGGCACCTCGCTACAACAGCAGCAAGTCTGTCCCAGGGCTCAGTCCTTCAGCAGAGGGCTGAGCAACAAATAGTCTTACTAAAAGCAAGTCAGAGTCCCGGCCCTTCAACAGAGGCTGGGCAGAACAAGAGTCTGTAAGCCCGGCCCTGCGAGCAGGGGCGGGGCAATACAAACGTTCCAGCTTTCAGGCCCTTTTCAGCAGGGCTTGAGCAAGATACACATCCTTATAAGCCCGGCCATGGAGCAGGGCGGGGCAGCAAACCTCCGATAAGGGTCAGACCCTCGGCAGGGGCTGAACAGCAAAATTAAACAGTAAACAGAAGGCCTCTGTTCAGGCCAGGGGGAGGGGGAGTCTCGCACCCTCGGAAGGGTGGCAGGGACGCAGGCCCTCCCACTCCACTGCGTCCCAACCCAGGGCCCTGGCAGCAGCAAAGATTAGCTGCAGTCAGTGGGAATTCGCTGCAGTCAGTCAGTCTAGGTTCGGGGTCCCCTGGAGCCAGACTGGGCTCAGCTACCCCCAGGCCACATCCAATCTCCCCCTCTCTAGGTACCTGTCTCTCACCGGCTTCGTCCGGTGGGTCCCAGACCATGGGCTCCTCAGGATATCGGCCATAGGGGAGCTCAGGCGACTCCTCTGGATAGCGGGCGTAGGGAAGCTCAGGCCAGCGCTCTTCTGGATACCAGGTACGGGGAAGCTCAGGCCAGCGCTCTTCTGGATACCGGGTGCGGGGAAGCTCAGGCCAGCACTCTTCTGGATACCAGGTACGGGGAAGCTCAGGCCAGCGCTCTTCTGGATACCAGGTACAGGGAAGCTCAGGCCAGCGCTGTTCTGGATACCGGGCATGGGGAAGCTCAGGCCAGTGCTCTTCTGGATACTGGGCGCGGGGCACGCTGGGCCTGGCAGGAGCTCAAGCACCAGCACCTGTCCCCTCCAGTGGCCTGCGCCTAACTGAGTGCTGGGGCCGGGCCTTTATACTTCCTATCCTGCTCCTTAACTTCTGGGGGGCGGGGACTGGCAGCCGTGGCTCCGCCCACCTCAGCATCTGTTCTGGCTCATCCCTTTCAGGCACGGCAGGGAGCCAAGGCGCCTCGCTACACACATCCCCCCTCAAGGCTGGCTCCCATGCAACGGAGCCAAGCCCATCCATACCCCCTAGGTGGGAAAGGAAGTCTGCGCTTGCATGGTCTTTCCCAGCCCTACGGTGGACAGTGAGGGCGTAGGGCTGCAAGGCCAAGTAGCACCACTGGAGCCGCATATTGGGGTCCTTCATACGGGCCAACCGCTGAAGGGCCGCGTGGTCAGTGAGCAAGGTGAACAGGACCCCAAGGAGGTAGTATCACAGGGCGTCACATGCCCACTTTGATGCGAGGGCTTCCTTTTCAACCACAGCACAGTTTTTCTCATGGGGGAACAGCTTCCAGCTGCTGTAGAGGACCAGATGCTGCTCTCCAGCCACCTCCTCTGAGAGGACAGCCCCGAGCCCCATCTCCGAAGCATCCATTTGCAGGATGAACGGCCGAGTGAAGTCGGGGCTAAATAAGACCGGCTTACTGCAGAGGCTTGCCTTGAGCGACTGGAAAGCTTCGTCACATTTGGGGTCCAGCGCACCTGTCGCGGGCTGTCCTTGGTGAGGAGCCCCGTCAAGGGGGCGGCCATCGCCGCGAATTGGGGGATGATAGTATTCCGTCGATAGTATTCCGTCGATAGTATTCCGCCAGCCCCCAAAACTGGCTGACTTGGTGTTTCGTGGTCAGCGGAGAACAGGCTGCGATGGCCTGAACCTTGTTCACGAGGGGTTTCACTTGCCCATTTCCGATGGTGTACCCCAAATAGGTGGTCTCTCACCAGCCAATGTGGCACTTCTTAGGATTGGCCGTGAGTCCGGCCGGCCGCAAGGACCTCAGGATGGCTGCAACTCTCTCTAGGTGAGTTTCCCAATGGCGACTATAAATGACTACATCATCCAGGTAAGCCGCCGCATAGTCCTGATGTGGTTGGAGGAGGCGGTCCATCAAACGCTGAAACATAGCGGGTGGCCCATGAAGGCCTAAAGGCATCCTCGTGAATTGGTATAGGCCCGTAGGAGTGGCAAACGCGGTCTTTTCCCTGGAGGCTGATTCCAGCGGGATCTGCCAATATCCCTTGCCTAGGTCCAGGGTTGTGATATAGCGGGCCTCTCCTAATCGGGCCAACGGGTCATCTATTCGGGGCATGGGATAGGCGTCGAACTTGGAGACGGCGTTAATGCGTCTAAAGTCAATGCAAAAACGTTGGGAGCCATCGGGCTTTAGCACCAGGATGACTGGACTACGCCACTCTCTTTGCGAGGGTTCCATCACCCCCAAGTCTAGCATAGCCCGTACTTCCCCGTCAATGATCCGCTTCCAGTGATACGGCAGAGGCCTGGTCGCATCCTAGATCACCACCCCCAGCTCAGTCTGAATTCGATGATATATCAGGGAGGTATAACCCAGTTGGGCCGTAAAAGTCCGGAAGAACACTTGAAGGAGGCACCGGGTTTGTTTGCGCTGTTCCTCCGTCAGTGTCTTCCCAAGCTGGGGTCCCTCGGGGTCTTCGGCAGGATTCACCTGGGGTCTGAGCTCTGGTTTCGGTGGGTAGGGATTGATCAACAGACCTTCTCATTCCCACCAGGGTTTGAGAAGGTTGACGTGGTACCGCTGGACCTTTTTTCGCCGGTCAGGCTGATGGATCTCATAAGTAACAGGGCTCACCTTTCGAACCACCTCATACGGCCCTTGCCACTGAGCCAGGATCTTGGACTCACTGGAAGGAAGGAGGAGTAGGACCCAATCTCCAGGTTGAAAGTCGTGGGTTCATGCGTCCCAGTTGTAAGTCTGGGCCTGCATTTCTTGCACGGCTTTCAAGTTTGCTCGTGCCAGGGTCCCAGCCTGTTTAAGACACTCCTGCAGCTGGAGCACATATTTTAGGAGACCCTGGGAGGGTGATGGGGTTTGCTCCCAGGTTTCCCTCATCAGGTCCAAGAGGCCCTGGGGTCGGCGGCTGTACAGTAGTTCAAAAGGTAAGAACTTGGTTGACAACTGGGGGACCTCTCGTACCGCCAGGACCAAGGGCGGGAGTAGCTGGTCCCACCGGCAGAGGTCCTCCAGTGGAAACTTCCGCTACATGTCCTTCAGGGTTCGATTGAACCTTTCAACCAACCCATCGGTCTGGGGATGATACACTGATGTCCACAGCTATTTGATCCCCAGTAGTCCACACATCTGTTGTAACAGCCGTGAGGTAAAGTTGGTCCCCTGGTCCGTGAGGATCTCCCGGGGCAAGCCGACGTGGGCAAAGACCTTCACCAGCTCGCCTGCGATGGTGCGGGCTGTGACGTTACGGAGAGGAATCACTTCGGGGAACCGGGTGGCATAGTCCAGCATCACTAGGATGTACTGGAACCCCGCAACCAGATCCATGGCCACGCGCTCGAAGGGGGTCTCGATTAGCGGCATCGGGACCAGCAGAGCCTTGGGAGTTCTTGCTGGGGCAGCCAACTGGCAATCTGGGCAGGAGCTGCAATAGTCTTTTACCTCCTGGTGTATACCCAGCCAAAAGAAGCGTCCCAGTATCCTGGCTAGGGTCTTCTCGGGACCCAGGTGTCTGGCGGCCGGGACATCGTGGGCCAGCTTCATGACCACCCATCGGTGACATCGGGGCACTAGGAGTTGAGTCTGGGGCTCCCTGTAGTGCAGGTCTCTCTCAACATGATACAGGCGCTCTTTCTGCAATTCAAAGTGCAGCCACTGGGCCTCCCGACCTGGATCGAGGATGGTCCTGTCCACCGCAGCCAACTGCTCATATGCCCGGCTGAGGATGAGGTCGGCCCTTTGGTCCTGGCAGAAGTCTGTGGGGGTCGAAGGATCTCCCACCCCTCCCAGGGAAACATCCCCCCTTTCCCTTATCTTGACAGTGGCATCGGGTGCTTCCTGCTCGTCTTCCTCAGTTTCCAGGACCTCTCGCCCATCTTCCTCAGTCTCCGGGGTCTCCCCCTCCAAGGCTGGTACGGGGCCCGGGCCGCCTCTGGCATGTTGGCGTAGGACAGCCAGGAACTCAGGCCAGTCCCGGCCCAGGATCACTGAATACGTCAACCTTGGTGCGAGCTCCACTACCATCCGTCGCGTAACTCCGTCTATCATCAGTTGGTCCCTGGCGCTGGGGTAAGGCCGTACGTCGCTGTGGATGCACTGCAGGCGGATTTCACCCAGGCGTGCATTGGCCTGGGGACCTAAGTGTTCACAGATCAATGTCTGTCTGCAGCCTGAGTTGAGGAGGGCCACCGTTGGGTACCCCTCAACAACCACGGGCACAGTAATTTTGGCAGTCTGTGGGCAGCGGGCATGAGCCTCCCCAGAGCAGACCTGGCCAAAGATGCACTCTCGTCTGGGGCAGTTCCGCTGGAGATGGCCTTTCTCACCGCAGGAAAAACAGGGCCCCAGGTCGGCTCATCCCGATCGGAGCCAGGCCCTGAGGGTGTCCCTAGCAGGGCTCTGGTACCTCTTCCGCGGGGCCTGAGTCAGGGCTCGAGCCGGTTGCCCAGGTGGTGCTGCAGCCCGGGTGAGTGTCGCCTTCTCCTCGGGGTTTGGGCATCCAATCCCTGATGGGACTGCTCGACCAGCTGGGCCCACCGGTGCTTCCGCAGTGAGGAAGTCCTCCATGAAGGTGATGGCGGTGGTCAGTATTGCAAGCCGATGGCGGAGGACCCAGGCCCTTCCCCGCGATAGGAGGATGTGGATGAACTGCTCCAGGATCACCTGTTCCGCTAGCTCCTCTGACGTTCGACGTTCAGGCTGCAACCACCGCCGGCAGGTCTCCCGGAGCTCCTGGGCCACCATACGAGGCCAGGCCCCGGTGGGGCAAGTCACGCTTCTAAACCGCTGACAGAAAGTCTCCGGATTCACATCTAGGGCGTCCAGGATAGCGGACTTCATCTGACTATAATCCTGGGCAGCTTCAGCAGACAGGCCTCGATAGACCGCCTGAGTCATCCCTGTCAGGTACTGGGCCAGTATAGAGGTCCATTGGTCAGGGGCCTACCCTGCGAAGACTGCCACCCGCTTGAAGGTGATGAGGAAGGCCTCAAGGTCATCTCTGGGGCCCATCTTCGTCAGCCGGATCAGGGGGTTGGGGTTCGGGCCCCCGTCGGTATCTCCCAGCTGGGCCCCCCCGGTAGGGCCTGCTCCGCCGCGATCTGCCGGATGGATTGCTGCTGGAACTCCTGATGCTGCTTGACCAGGTCTTGAATCAGCTGGTGCTGTTGAGTCCCCAGCTGCTCGATGAGCTGTTGTTGCTGCTGAAGCTGGGCAGTCTGCTGCTCTTGTTGCTGCTGCGACTGAGTCGCCTGCTGCCGGTCCTGATTCTCTGTCAGGAGGGCGAAAAGCTGCGACAGATCCATCTCCCCGGAGGGAGGTCTCTCCCCCCGAGACCCTCTCTCACCAGAGTCAAGAGATCGCGCCCACATCCTGAGCAGAACTCCTCAGAGAAGGCACCACATGTAAGGGTCCGGTGGTGGGGCTCGTCCCTTTCAGGCGCGGCAGGGAGCCAGGGCGCCTCGCTACACAGCAGCAATCTGTCCAGGGCTCAGACCCTTCAGCGGGGCTGAGCAAACAAACAGTCTCTAAGCAAGTCAGAGTCCCGGCCCTTCAACAGGGGCTGGGCGGACATTGAGCCCGTAAGCCCAGCCCTGAAGCAGGGCAGGGCAACGAACATTTCAGGCTCAGGCCTCTCAGCAGGGCTGAGCAAATACAGTCTCTAAGCCTGGCCCTGGAGCAGGGCAGGGCAACAAACAGTTCAAGCTCAGGCCTTTCAGCAGGGCTGAGCAAATACAAAGTCTATAAGCCCGGCGGGGCAGCAAACCCCGGTAAGGGTCAAACCCTCAGGCAGGGGCTGAACAGTGAGTTAAACAGTACAGAAGGCCTCCTCAGGCCAGAGGGAGGAGGAGTCTGCCACCCTCAGAAGGGTGGCAGGGGGGACGCAGGCCCTCCCACTCCACTGTGTCCAGACCCAGGGCCCTGGCAGCGGCAAAGATTCGCTGCAGTCAGTGGGGATCCTGGCCGCAACACACTGACATTGGTTCGGGGTCCCTTGGAGCCCGACTGGGGTCAGCTTTCCCCGGGCCACATCTAATATCCCCCTCCCTAGGTACCTGTCTCTTGCCGGCTTCGTCCGGTGGGTCCCAGACCTTGGGCTCCTCAGGATACTGGCCGTAGGGGAGCTCAGGCGACTCCTCTGGATAGTGGGTGTAGGGAAGCTCAGGTAGCTCCTCTGGATAACGGGCGTAGGGAAGCTCAGGTAGCTCCTCTGGATATCGGCCACGGGGAAGCTCAGGCCAGTGCTCTTCTGGATACCAAGCACGGGGCAGGCTGGGCCCGGCGGAAGTGCGAGCACCAGCATCTGTCCCCTCTGGCGGCCTGCGCCTATCTGAGCGCTGGGGCCGGGCCTTTATACTTTCTGTCTCGCCCCTTAAATTCCAGGGGGCGGGGACTGGCAGTGGTGGCTCCGCCCACCTCAGCGTCTGTTCTGGCTCGTCCCTTTCAGGCGTGGTGGGGAGCCAGGGCACCTCGCTACAGGACCATATCACCCCAAAGAAGTGTCGAGGTCCAGGAACAATGCCATACCCCTGTCCTTCAGCTGACCCCATGGCAGGCCACATACACAATGAGGAGCAGTCTGCACCCCGACACACACACACATCCAGCAACTCATGGAGGGTCTGATCTTTACTGAACGCCCTCTGGGTCAATACATTTCCTAAATATTGTGCCATTCTGGAACAAGCACATATGAGTTATAAAGCCTATTTTGTAAAAATAGTGACGTGTTAGCAATGTAAAACATAATTACAGCATCTGCTATTAAATCTGTGCTGAGAGATGGAGGTGGGTGGGGTAGGTTGTGAGGACCACCAGGTGTTTTGTGCTGGTTATAAAGAGCACAGTTTGTCAAAGTGTAGATTAGCAAGCTTCTACCATGTGGCATTTATCCCCACTGAGAATAACTGGCTGGTGAAAAATAATATTACTCTAATCCTCTAATATCAAAAGCATTGCCCTTTCTTGAAATCAAAAGTATTTTATACATTGGGAAATAAAGCCAGAGAGCCCTTTTCTGCTAGAATGGTGTAAATCTGGTGCAACACCACCAAAGTAATAGGAATGATCAATGAAAGCAAACCTGATACCAATGAGATCAGAGTTAGCCCCTTAGTATTTTTACACATTTGAGGTAACACCTTCTACTGTCTGACACATGGAGCTGCCTAAGTGTACTTGTATTTGACTAGTAGGAAAATTAGCAACATCAGATGAGGGTGGGGTTGTGGAAAGGCCCTGGGAATGGAGGTTTTCATTCAAAGCAGAACTTATCAAAAATGGTTTTGATACATCCAGCTAAGCTCTGAGGCGGAAAAACACAAATACAGCATATGCAGGTAATTCTTAGATTTATATGGTAGGATGAAGTCCAAAACTAACAACAATATGTTCAAAGAGTTAAGATCAAGAACCATTTTTATTAGCTCTGCATGACATCACTCTGCACCACTGAAATCAATGGAAGTTTTGCCATTGACTTCAGTTGGCACAAGACCAGGCCCCGTACAAGAATCTGACATACAGAAATTTGCTACCACATATTGACAGTTGTTGTTACTCACTGTTACAGCAGAAATGCCCAAATAGGGACAAATTCTAAAGTCGTTTTGCTTTATCCAGACAAAATACCCTTTTAATTTAATAGGAGGTTTGCAAGAATAACTATAAAATAAGGACATTTAAATCACAGCTGGAGAGAGGAATTGTAGGGCTATTTTTTAAAACAAAAAATCATTTTAATTAGAAAAATAGTATCACTTCACTGTACTGGATATCATTGTAATGGTATGTTCTCATTCCATGGTGATCAAATTTGAAAGATGGTACATGCTACATTACTTCAGGTAAACTGGTACCTTTAAAAACTTGTAACATGACACAGTGCTACATTTAAAAGTGTTTTGTGGTAACAGTAAAATGTAAGCAACTGGCAAACAATAAATAATAATCACGCACTGAAAGACCAGTTCAAAGCTCAGTGATTTCTAAGGAGTTCTTTCCATGGACTTCAATAAACTTTGGATCAGACCTGTTTACAGTGGGTACATATTATCCCCTCCCCTCCTCCGCTTACTAATAAAGATAAAGGACCTGATCCAAAGCCTATTGAAATCAATTGAAGACTCCCATTTATTTCCCTGGGCTTTGGATGAAGCCCAAACTGAGGCATAAAGAGTGAAATTCACCCGTGGAGCAGAAGGCTGGTGCAGATGTTGATGAAGTAACCTTTAGACCATGCGCAAATGGAGTGGAGGATGCATGACTGGTATTACAGCCCACAGGATAGAATAGCAGCTGTAGCAAAGTAGAGCACAGCAGCCTTGAAACCTGGCCTAATTTCTTGAGCCCAGGCTGAAAGCAATGATGGGGCTCAAGAAGTTAGGTGCCGGGGCCCAAGCAACTTTTTACCTTCATAATTGATGCAGCAAGCCCAGAGGTGCCAGGGCTATGAACTGTCAAGCCTAGAAGGCACAAATTAAGCACTGTTTAGGTGGTTTGGATTTTATGTCTCCAATCCTTGCACATTCCACCCACAAAGCACTCACTCATTCAGGGTCTACACAGGTGAAATGAATTTCACCCAGGAAGATTAAGTTACTTGCCCAAGGTCACACAACAAAACAAGGGGTTCATTTGTATCATGTATATATAGAAAATAATGGTTATCTTGACTGCTTATACAAGTAAATGTGTCCACTTTTAGCCACCAATACTTGCTCAAGTAAAGTGGTGGGCTGCCAGACCATTTGTTTATATTTTCACAGCTGCCTGCAGCTTCCAGTGGCCGCGGTTCCCCTTTCCTGGCCAATGGGAGCTGCGGGAAGCGGTGCGGGCCTGGCCGCCAGTTCCCCACAGCTCCCATTGGCCAGGAATGATGAACCGTGGCAATTGGGAGCTGCGGGAGGCAGTGCAAATGTAAATACATAGTCTGACGGTCCACCAGCGGATAACCGTGACAGGCGGCGTGCAGCTTGTGGGCTGCAGGTTGCCCACCACTGGTATAGTCAGATAATGAAGCCACTGATGTGAGTGTCATTCAAAAAAGTTCAACACCTAGAAACAGTGTATTTCCTTAAAAGACAAACAGAGACATTGAGCACTTAACAGTAGGTAAAGGAAGACACTATAATGAAAATTACTCAAATACAGTAATGTCCCAACTCAAAGACTCTGATGTCAATAGGTGGCTTTTCACACACTTTAATAGGCTTTGAAAAAGACTCTAAAAGTTCTGCATATCAGGAAAATCTGCACACACAAAAGAACAAGTTATTTTGCAAAAAATGTTCAAAACAAATGAAGTGTATTTTAAAAAATATGATGATGCAAGTGCAGTATTAAATTAATAGATTTTTGAAAGAGTATCCTTTTTCAATAATATGGGAAAGAAAATAATGTTTGGAACTCTATGAAGCTCCTATCACTGTTAAACTTGATAGAGGGCTCAAGATAATGTGTTGCCACAGAAAGTATACCAGGAAATCAGGAATAAATCTGAGGTAGAGAAAACAAAAGTAAAATTTTAGGAATTTGCATCAGAAAGAAACTGCTAGTAACTGGGATTATCATTATCAAGTGTTAAGTGAATATGAAAATGCACAGTGAGACCACTTGGTTTTACTGCTCAGAGTATGGTAACAGCCTGCATTAGGGATTAAAATTTGTGAAAAATTATAGGTGATTAAATGTATATTACAGGTCTTAACTCATATAATCAAAATATAAATAATAAACTAGAACAATTCAAAGATTTGTTTTACTAAATCAGTTGCACCAAAGACACACGTTAGATTTGTTTAAATCATGAGGAAATCCCAGGTATTACTCCCCGAAGGAGAAAAAAAAAAATCTAGTTACACCAAAAGACCAGATTCTTCAGGGGTAAGTATATTTGGTGAATTTAAAGTTATTAAAACAGTCAGTGAAAGAAATGACTAGGGTCATGTAGTAGTGGATAATAGGAAAAAAAATTGTCTACATACAAAGAAGCAAAATAGCACCAAAAAGAATTTGCAGCTTTCAACAGAGGAAAGCTTCCAAAAGTTTCAGGTAAAGCACATTAGCTATGCAATAAGAGTTATAATGTGAAGATAAACACTGATAAGCTATTGTTCAAAATGCATTTGCTAATTTCCTCCCCCAAAACTTGGAGAACAAGAATTTCTCAAAATGATGATACCTGAGGGATAGCTGGAGGTAAAGAAAGAAACAAAAATTTCTAGTGATGATCATCATCATTTCATATTGGCTTAATGGTGGTTGATAATGTAATTTTAAAATTAATTAAATTAACTTCCACACAGAAAAAGGAAAGGAATGCACATCTGATCCATGAAGGCCATTTGAGTGTGGGCTTATCCAAGAGAGAACCAGAGGAATACATTAATGAGTTCATATGAACAAACAGATTGCAGATATGTCTATGAAATATTCAGTATGTCACATATTGATCACAATAGTTTAAAGGACTTTTATATCTTCACCAAGTACTATAAAGACTTTGTGTTGAGATTTTCTTAATGAAACAATGATTCATCATGTGAAATTTATCTCTGTGATGCAGGATTTCTGATCAAGTGCTTTCAGATCATGATCCTCAAATAGATGATGCAGAAAAGCTATTACAACTGGACAGCAAACCCATTTGCCTCTTGGGATGTGAATAACCCAGTGAGAATATGTCAAAGAGACAAGCAGAGATCTTCACAAGTACTGCTCAAAGAATATTCTCCTGCTCTGCAGATGAGAAGCAACCACCTAAAGGACATACAAGTCACTTTGACCATATTACCCCTCTCTTTAAATTCCTCCACTGGCGCCTCCTTCTCTGCTGCATCAAACATAACCTCGTTTTCACTTTCAATGCCCTTCAGTGTCAATCCCCATTCTCCCTCTCACCTCTCATTCGCTATCCAGTTATCAATGATTGCCTCTGATTATACCCATGTCAGCCTCCATTGCCCACTTGTTAAATTTTCAAATAAGTACCTTGATGCATTCTCCCATGATGTCTCTCAAGTTTGGGACATGTTTCATAAACATCCACAAAACTACGTCATTAATTATCTTGAAATCCCTCCTCAAAACTCCTTTGCCATGAAGCCTGCATAAGAACATAAGAACGGCCATACTGGGACAGACCAAACATCCATCTAGCCAAGTATCCTGTCTTCCAACAGCAGCCAATGCCAGGTACCCCAGAGGGAATGAACAAGTAATCATGAAGTGATCCATTTCCTGCTGCTCATTCCCAGTTTCTGGAAAACAGAGGCTAGAGACACCATCCTTGCCCATCCTGGCTAATAGCCATTGATGGACCCATACTCCATGAATTTATCTAGTTCTTTTTTGAACCCGCTTATAGTCTTGGCCTTCACAACATCCTCTGACAAAGAGTTCCATAGGTTGACTCTGAGTTGTGTGAAAAAATACTTCCTTTTACTTGTTTTAAACCTGTTGTTTGTCTATTTCATTTGGCGACCCCTAGATCTTGTGTTATGAGAAGCAGTAAATAACACTCACTTATGTACTTTCTTCACACCAGTCATGATTTTATAGACCTCAATCATATCCCAGCCTTAATTGTCTCTTTTCCAAGCTGAAAAGTCCCAGTCTTATTAATCTCTCCTCATACAGAAGCTGTTTCATACCCTTAATCACTTTTGCTGCCCTTTTCTGAACCTTTTCCAATTCCAATATATCTTTTTGGAGATGGAGTGACCCACATCTGTATGCAGTATTCAAGATGTGGGCGTACCACGGGTTTACACAGAGGCAATATGATATTTTCTGTCTTACTATCTATCGCTTTCTTAACGAATCCCAACATTCTGTTCACTTTTTTGACTGCCACTGCACATTGAATGGATGTTTTCAGAGAACTATCCACAATGACTCAAAAATCTCTTTCTTGAGTAGGAACAGATAATTCAGACCCTGTCATTTTATATGCATAGTTGGGATTATGTTTTCCAATGTGCATTACTTTGCATTTATCAACATGGAATTTCGTATGCCATTTTATTGCCCAGTCACCCAGTTTTGAGAGATTCTTTTTTAGCTCTTCACAGTCTTCTGGGGACTTAGCTATTTTGAGAAGTTTTGTATCATCTGCAAATTTTACCACTTCACTGTTTACCCCTTATTCCAGATAATTTATGAATATGTTGAATAGGACTGGCCCCGGTACAGATCCTGGGGGACACCACTATTTACCTCTCTCCATTTTGAAAACTGACTGTTTATTCCTACCCTTTGTTTCCTATCTTTTAACCAGTTACCAATCCATGAGAGGACCTTCCTGCTTATCCCATAACAGCTTACTTTGCTTAAGAGCTTTTGATGAGGGATCTGGTCAAAGACTTTCTCAAAATCTAAGTACAGTGTATCCACTGGATCCCCTTGTCCACATGCTTGTTGACCACCTCAAAGAATTCTAGTAGATTGGTGAGGCGTGATTTCCCTTTACAAAAATCCTGGTGACTCTTCCTCAACAAATTATGTCCATCTATGTGTCTGACCATTTTGTTCTTTACTATACACCTCTACCCCGATATAACGCTGTCCTTGGGAGCCAAAAAATCTTACTGTGTTATAGGTGAAATTGCGTTATATCGAACTTGCTTTGATCCACTGGAGTGCGCAGCCCCCCCCCCCGCCCCCCTGGAGCACTGCTTTACTGCATTATATCCAAATTCATGTTATATCGGGTCACGTTATATTGGGGTAGAGGTTTAGTTTCAACAAGTTTGCTTGGTAGTGAAGTTAGGCTTACTAGCATCTAATTGCCAGGGTCACCTCTGGAGCTCTTTTTAAAAATTGGTGTCACATTAGCTATCTTTAGACCATTTGGTATGGAAGTTGATTTAAATAATAGGTTACAAACTACAGTTAGTAGTTCTGCAATTTCACATTTGAGTTCCTTCAGAATTGTATGGTGAATATCATCTGGTCCTGGTGACTTATTACTGTTTAGTTTAACAATTTGTTCCAAAATCTCCCATAATGACACCTCCATCTGGGACAGTTCCTCAGATTTGTCACCTAAAAAGAATTTCTCAGGTTTGAGAATCTCCCTCACATCCCGAGCTGAGAAGACCGATGCAAAGAATTCATTTTGTTTCTTCTCAATGGCCTTATCATCTGTAGCGAGGCGTCCTGGCTCCCCACCGTGCCTGAAAGGGATGAGCCAGAACAGACGCCGAGGTGGGCGGAGCCACCTTTGCCAGTCCCCGCCCCCCAGAAATTAAGGGGCGAGAGAGGAAGTATAAAGGCCTGGCCCCAGCGCTCAGTTATGTGCAGGCCGCCGGACGGGACAGATGCTGGTGCTTGAGCTCCCGCCGGGTCCAGCCTGCCCCATGCTCGGTATCCAGAAAAGCGCTGGCCTGAGCTTCCTCGTGGCCGGTATCCAGAGGAGCTGCCTGAGCTTCCCCATACCCGGTATCCAGAGGAGTGACCTGAGCTTCCCTATGCCCACTATCCAGAGGAGCCAGGACGCCTGAGCTCCCCTACGGCCGGTATCCTGAGGAGCCCATGGTCTGGGACCCACCGACGAAGCCGCGAGAGACACGTACCTAGGGAGGGGGAGATGGAAGTGCCCGGGGAAGCCGACCTCAGCTGGCTCACGGACCCCGAACCAATGTCAGTGTTGGCGCCAGGATCCCCACTGACTGCAGCGAATTGCCGCTGCCAGGGCCCTGGGTCTGGACACAGTGGAGTGGGAGGCCTGCGTCCCACCCCCCTGCCACCCTTCTGAGGGTGGCAGACTCCTCCTCCCTCTGGCCTGAGGAGGCCTTCTGTACTGTTTAACTCACTGTATTTGCTCAGCCCTGCTGCAAGGCCTGACCTTGAACTGTTTGCTGCCCTGCTCTGCTCCAGGGCCGGGCTTAGAGACTCTGTATTTGCTCAGCCCTGTGGGGAGGCCTGAGCCTGAACTGTCTGTTGCCCGCCCTGCTTCAGGGCCAGGCCTACAGACTCTATGTCTGCCCAGCCTCTGTTGAGGGGCCGGGACTCTGACTTGCTTAGAGACTGTTTGTTGGCTCAGCCCCACTGAAGGGTCTGAGCCCTGGACAGATTGCTGCTGTGTAGTGAGATGCCCTGGCTTCCCGCCATGCCGGAAAGGGACGAGCTCCAGCACCGGACCCTTGCATCGTCCTTGAATGCTTCTTTAGCATCTTTATTGTCCAGTGGCCCCACAGGTTGTTTAGCAGGCTTCCTGTTTCTGATGTACTTATAAAAAATTGCTAGTACTTATGCCTACAAAAAAATGACAACAGTTAGGCTGCTATTGAGCAGAGAGATCACAGCTTATCATTCTGACCAATATTGTCTTGTTGTTCCCTTGCAATGCCCTGTCTGTCTGTACCCATCTATTGTCCTTTGTCTTATACTTGGATCATAAGTTCTTTGGAACAGGTACTGTGGTTTTGTTCTGTGTTCGTATATCCCCAAGCACAATGGGGTCCTGTTACAGGATTAGGAGTCTTAGGTACTATAGTAATACAAATAAATAATAAGAAGTAAATGAGAAAAAAAACTTGTTTCAGTAACATATGTGAGACACGCACCTGAAATATATAATGGAATGCATTGATCTAGAAGACACACCAGGAGAAAGATGAGACAGTGGTGTGTGTCACGATAAAACAAATCAGGTGCATTCTACTATGCTGAAACAGTTAATTCAATGACGTAATCCACTCTATAGTGGTAAAATAATCAGGAGATCTTCCACATAGAGGTCAGAGCATCCCCTCTCAGGATAAAGGGCAGAGGAATGAGCCCAGTAAGGGAAATTTCTGTAAGTATTTCCTGATGGGGATCCTTCACATTGTCCTTTGGGGAAGAGGGGCCCGGCTTCTGTCTTCACTCAAGAAAAGGTTTCGGGTCCCCAGCCCAAACCTTGGGCATCTGTGGGAAGCCATGACCATCAATGTAAAGGCCATGTGTTTCTACACCGGTTTGAGCTCCTAGCAGGGATCTCCCACCTCCCTGGCAGTGAAACTCCACCTTCAGGGACTCTTCCTAGGCTGAAGCAACCTTCCCCTACAATTGAAAGGTAGTAAAATTGGGGGAGGGAGGTGCTAATATCTTTTTTAGTTGAGGTACACACATGACTAGAGGACTGACAACATGTCACCACTCCCAATCTCATCCCATCTACTCCTCTCCCTCCAATAATGCAGATCCCAGACATTCATTAAGGGTTTCACTAGTTTCCACATAAAAAGAAGATATGCATGTGAAGGCCCCCCTCTTCATATGGATCTAGTGGGGTATGAGCCAACTCAGAGAGAAGAATGGCACTGATGGATGTGGTCAGCTTGCAGTTCTGATTTTTAAGAGGGGACTCAATATTGTATCATGTTAATATTAGAGTTGCTCATTCTGCAATAGTCTTTCTTCTGGTAACTTGGCCTTCTGGCCAGGTCCCCATTTAGCCCACCACTTCTGGGGTTACAGAGTCCAACAAGACCACTGTCCAAATGCCATCTCTAGGTCGTGGTCAGCCAAACTCTGTGCAACTGTCTAGTAGGGGAACCCAGGTCCACCTGCTGTACTTGATTCTGGCCCAGGAACCCTATGAGCCAGCAGTCCTCTTCTGCTCAGTGCCTGTCTCTCTTGCTGTTTCCCTGGGCTCCTGACTACCCAGAATCTCCCCTTTCCCTTGCCAGTTTCTGGGTTTATCAGAGGAGCTTACTTTATTGCCCATCGCTACTTCCGCCTCTTCTAAACTCTTGCTAAACTCCTTAGTCCAGGGCAGGATCTCATGGCGTGTTCTTCCCCTGGCTTTCCTTCTTGTCCTTGACAATCTCCCTCATCCTAGGGAGTGACAGCAGACTCCTTCTTCTACAGCTTCCTGGTTTTTTAGTACTGTCCCAGACCTTTCTCAACTGGGCTCCCCTCTCAATTAACCCTGGTTCTACCTCTGTCAGGTAAAACCAGATAATCTAATTAGCCTCTAATGTACTCATTAACCCAACACACTGCTCTTACCTACCCCAGCTGACAATTAGAAGCTTTGAATTAGGATTAGTGAAAAAACTACAGAATTTGTACCACGTACTGTCTTTTTCATCATAATTTCTTATTTCAATATCTATTGCTGATTAATAACAAGGAGGGACAGTAAAAACTACCCTTTAAAGCCCATGTCATACGGCTGTGATATATAAATATTTAAATAGAGAGTTTGGCTTTAGGCACAAAAATTGGATTTGTACCCAGATCTCGGCCTATGTCTGTATGAAAATATCCCCTAAGATTTAAGAGTTTTATAAATTGAAGTTTTGGTTTGGACTCATTTTCTCCTTTAACATGGCCACTATGTAATACCATAGTTATACAACTCTCCTGTCTGTGTACTGTTTCAGAGTGGTAGCCATATTAGTCTGTATCAGCAGAAACAACAAGGAGTCCTTGTGGCATCTTAGAGACTAACAAATTTATTTGGGCATAAGCTTTCGTGGGCTAGAACCCACTTCATCAGATGAATGGAGTGGAAAATATAGGAGAAGGTATAAATGTATGAAAGGATGGGGGTTGCTTTACCAAGTGTGAGGTCAGTCTAATGAGATAAATCAATTAACAGCAGGATACCAAGGGAGGAGAAAACTTTTGAAGTGGTAAGAGAGTGGCCCATTACAGACAGTTGACAAGAAGGAGTGAGTAACAGTAGGGATAAATTAGTATTGAGGAAATTAGTATTTAGATTTGTAATGACCCAACCATTCCCAATCTTTACTCAGGCCTAATCTGACGGTATCCAGTTTTCAAATTAATTCCAGTTCTGCACCTTAACATTGGAGTCTGGTTTTGAAGCTTCCTACCAACACTACAAAAATAAGGATTCTACGTGGACTCCTCCTGAAGGTTGAAACAACAGACTGGACTTCTACATAGAGTGCTTCCGTCGATGTGCATGAGCTGAAATTGTGGAAAAGCAGCATCACTTGCCCCATAACCTCAGCCATGCAGAACACAGTGCCATCCACAGCCTCAGAAACAACTCTGACATCATAATAAAAAAGGCTGACAAAGGAGGTGCTGTAGTCATCATGAACAGGTCAGAATATGAACAACAGACTGCTAGACAACTCTCTGACACTACATTCTACAGGCTATTACCCTCCGACCCACTGAGAATTACCAAAAGAAACTACACCATCTGTTTAAGAAATTCCCTAAAGAAGCACAGGAACAAATCTAGATTGACACACTCCTAGATCCCCAACCAGAGGTATTCTACCTGGTATCCAAAATCCATAAACCTGGAAATCCTGGACAGCCCATCATCTCTGGCATTGGCACCCTGACCGCAGGATTATCTAGCTATGTAGACTCAGGTGAAAGTAAGCCGGTCCGGTCTGGTCCGGCATACCGGCAAGAGCCAGTACGCCATGCTGGACCGCATCGACTTCCACAGCGGGCATTGAAAGGGCTCTGGACTGCCCGTGGTTGCGGGCAGCCCAGAGCCCTTTAAATCCCAGCCATGGGTCCGGCGGCTGGGCTGGGGGTTTAAAGGGCTTAAAGCTCCCCACGGCTGCGGGCAGCCCAGAGCCCTTTAAATCCCGTCCGCGGCTGGGATTTAAAGGGCTCAGAGCTCTCTGCCACTGTGGGCAGCCCACAGCCCTTTGAATCCCGGCCGCGGCTCCAGTGGCCGGGCTGGGACTGGGATTTAAAGGGCTCAGAGCTCCCCGCCACTGCGGGCAGCCCAGGGCCCTTTGAATCCCTGCCACAACTGGGATTTAAAGGGTTCAGAGCTTCCTGGGGCTGCGGGCAGCCCAGAGCTCTTTGAATCCTGGCTGCGGCTCTGGCGGCCTGGCTGGGGCTAGGATTTAAAGGACTCCAGGCTTCCCTCAGCAGCAGGAGCTCTGGGCTCTTTAAATCCCTGCCCCTGCCCCACAAAGTTCGCAGTTCCCCCTGGCAGCAAGAGCCCCAGTCCCTTTAATTTGCCCCTAGGCCCCGGGGGACTCCCAGCCACCTCTGCAGCTGGGAGCCCCTGGTTGATTTAAAGGCTCTGGATCTCCCAGCCACAGCTGGTTCCTCTGGGCCTTTAAATCTTGAGAGGCCACACCTCTTCCAGATGAGGCCACGCCTCCCTCAGGACTCCAGTAAGTCCTGTAAGTTCCCTTCAGCCCTGTGTAAATTCTCTCCTCAGGTCCTATGCTACCAGCACTCCCAGCTATCTTTGAGACACCACTGACTTCCTGAGGAAACTACAATCCATTGGTGATCTTCCAGAAAACACCATCCTGGCCACTATGAATGTAGAAGCCCTCTACACCAACATTCCACACAAAGATGGACTACTAGCCATCAGGAACAGTATCCCTGATAATGTCACAGCAAACCTGGTGGCTGAACTTTGTGACTTTGCCCTCACCCACAACTATTTCACATTTGGGGACAATATATACCTTCAAGTCAGTGGCATCTGCTCTGAGCTCCTGCATTGTACAGGCCATAGGACTGCCCTGGATGAATTTCTGCTTGAACTAGAGCAGATCTTTGAGAAAAACATCTCATCTTCACTGAAACATGGCCAGTGACATTGACAAACCGTGATCCTTGATAAATTGTTCCAGTGGTCAATGACCCTCATTGTTAAAAATTTCCACTTTGTCTCTAGTCTCAATTTGTCTACCTTCCACACACAGCCACCATCTCGTTAGACTTTTACCTGCTAGCTTCAAGAGCCCATTGTTATCAAGTTTCTGTTCCCCATGATAAGTGTTGATAGAATGCAATCACATTGATCCATAACCTTCTCCTTTTTAAGAGACTAGAACCATTGTCAATCGAGCTGGCTTCCAGGCCTAGGCTCTATTGTATTCATGGTTCAAAGTGCTGCATAGGAAGGAGCAGGTAATTTTCTCCCAGGCTTTTCAATGGGTGAAGATCTGTGCTCCTTGTGTGAGCGAGATGCTAGCAGCAGGACAGTGCAGTCAAATGCAGCGCAGTGCTCCCCGGCGAGGGCTGTGAGGGAGCTGAAGGGAACTCCAGCCCGCTACCTGTTCCCAGGCTGCAGGCCCTGAGGGAAGGGCCTAGCTGGTGCAAAGGGGTGGAAGGGGAAGCGGACCTGGGAGAGAACGCACAAGGAATGAGGAGGTCGAAGGAAGACTGCTGCCAAAGGCTGTTCCTCAGACCTGGTCGGGACCCAGTGTGGAGGGCAGGCTGAGTCTCCCCTCATCCCCTTCTCGTAAATCCAGCCATTTGATGTGGCTAGTAGCAGATTGCACCAGACCCTTGACACAAGGGGTTAGACTTTGAGGGTGTGGCTGACCACTGTGGCTGGGGCGCAGAGAAAGACTGCCTGTTAACTCCCCCTTAGAAGGGGGTGAGGATGAACGTGGGGGATTCACTGCCGGAGCGCAGTGGCCTGGGTAAGGATGTCAACCAGCTGGGAAGCAACGTGAGTGTTGGCAGACACCAGCAGAGAACAATGGATGGCTCACACCAAGCAGAGGTGCTCCCTGATTGACTGAGTTCTAATTCCTGGAGCAACCAGCGGGAGGTGCCATTGTGGTGAGTCCCAACCCTGTCACAGGTGGGTTTACTAATAGTGGAGTGTTTTCTTACTTAATGCGCCCCAGGGTTTTTGGGGTATTGAACAAGCATGTAGGTGTACAGTACAGATACTAATCTCAACAAAAAGAATGTGCTATAATTAATTTCAGTGCTTACTGGACAACTTGGGTCAGGGGAATCACAGTCTCGCTAATCATGAAGCAGTAACTCATATCCGCCTCTGGGTCAACCTGCTTCTTTTTTCTTCTAACAAAGTCCACTTCCTAGACACTACAGTGCTAATAAGCAATGGTCACATAAACACCACCCCCTATACCATGGAAACCTACTGACTGCTATACGGTGAAGTGAAGAAACAGATGACAGAGCCAGAAGGGTACCCAGAAGTCACCTACTACAAGACAGGCCCAACAAAGAAAGTAACAGAACGCCACTAGCCATCACCTACAGCCCCCAACTAAAAAAACCTCTCCAGTGCATCATCAAGGATCTACAACCTATCCTGAAGGACGATCCCTCACTCTCACAGACCTTGGGAGACAGGCCAGTCCTCGCTTACAGACAGCCCCCAACCTGAAGCAAATACTCACCAGCAACTACACACACCACACAACAAAAACAACCCCCAGGAACCAAACCCTGCAACAAACCCCAGTGCCAACTCTGTCCACATATCTATTCAAGGACACCATCATAGGACCTAACCACATCAGCCACACCATCAGGGGCTCATTCACCTGCACATCTACCAATGTGATATATGCCATCATGTGCCAGCAATGCCCCTCTGCCATGTACATTGGCCAAACCAGACAGTCTCTACGCAAAAGAATAAATGGACACAAATCTGACATCAGGAATCATAACATTCAAAAACCAGTAGGAGAACACTTCAATCTCTCTGGTCACTCAATAACAGACCTAAAAGTGGCAATTCTTCAACAAAAAAAACTTCAAAAACAGACTCCAACGTGAAACTGCAGAACTGGAATTAATTTGCAAACTGGACACCATCAGATTAGGCCTGAATAAAAGACTGGGAGTGGTTGGGTCATTACAAAACCTAAACTTAATTTCCCCAATACTAATTTCCCCCTACTGTTACTCACACCTTCTTGTCAACTATCTGTAATGGGCCACTCTCTTACCACTTCAAAAGTTATTTTTCCTCCCTTAGTATCCTGATGTTAATTTATTTATCTCATTAGATTGACTTCACACTTGATAAAGCAACCTCCATTTCTTCATATATTTATACCTGCTCCTGTATTTTCCACTCCATGCATCTGATGAAGTGGGTTCTAGCCCACGAAAGCTTATGCCCAAATGAATTTGTTAGTCTCTAAGCTGCCACTCTAAGTTGTTTGTCTGTGAACTGTTGTTTTTACCAAACACACAGTGCACCACCACAGAAGACCTTTAAAATGATATGTAAATATACTGTAAGAACATCAGGAATGGGTGATGTACAAATTGAGAAGTCAGAGTTTGCTTCTCAAATAAATTTTCCAACCAAACCTATAGTGTAATTCATCAATTTTCAAAAGGGGAAACCAAACATCCAATTGACAACTCAGGGGTCCATCCTGTCACCACCCCCTCTTTTGTCAAAAGTTGCAGGACACCTCTTCTTATCTATAGGGGTATTTTGGAGGTCACTGAAAGTAGGAGCAGCTTTTGGGAGAGAACAAAGGTAATCTCCTGAAGAAGTTAGGAAAGTACTATACATCTATCTAGTTCTCTATTGTATTCCTAAAAGACAGACATCTTTGTTTACTGGCATCCCAGCTGAAAGAACAATCCTGGTTCATGTTTGGTAAATTTCTCGGAGTGCGGGTAGAGATTTGTGGATACAATTTGTCTCAAAGTAAAGTCTCACTTTACAAATAATAATACTTGATACTTCTGTAGCACCTTCCAACCAAAAAAATCTAACAGTGCTCTGCAAATATATATATATTTGGCCCACAAACACCACCACCTCTTGTATTATTTTTCTCCATTTCATAGAAGGGGAACTGAGGCAGAAAGAGACAAAGTGACTTTTTCAAAGTCACTTAAGAGGAGTCTGACAGAGTCCAGAAAACCAGAAAGAGCTCCTGACTCCCAGTCCTCTGTCTTATAATAGGATAATGGATATTTTCATTGAAGTGTGCTTGACATTCAATGTGACTTTTCACACAATTCTAGTTAAAACTACTAGATCAATTAACTGGTTAAATTATTAGTGCTGTGTTGTTTGTGTATACAAATACATGGGAACAAAAATGTCAAAGCAAAATGCGTGTTTACACTGAAAATACAATGAAAACGGTATGCAAGTATACAGGCACATAAAATTGAAAAATAAAGCATAATGCTATGGCTCCCCCTTTTGGATAGCAGATATCTAGTATTTATCTGTAAGAAAATTCCATATATTCTCAGCACCAAAACATTATACAAGCATCTAAGTTTTCCTGAGATACTATTTGACAACTGTGGAAAATAGAGTGAATAAAACATGTTTTTATACCAGTTTCTTGTAAAATGTAATCATAATGCACACAGAATTTGGGCACTGTATAAAAATAGACACACTTTTGCCATCTACTGTTTTGACTACATTTTCCATGAGATGTTTTAAAATATTAGTGCATGGTAGCAATTGTAAAAACTGAAAAGTAACAGATCCTATTTTTGCAATGAGGTCTGTGTTGTATTTCAAAATAAGAGTATCAAGGGAATATATATGGGGAAACATTTTTCACTAACTTACCTTTCAGACCAATATATAAAAATCTATTAAAAAAAGGCAAATTTTCTCCCTCTCTTAATATTTTGTCTTCATCTACATCACTAAAACATAAATCAACTGTAGATTTTTTGGGGGTGACGGGAAGGGGGCTAATACAGGTTTGATAAAATGTATTATCAAATGCAGATCTAAATGCTCTGAAAGTTTCAAAGAGTTTTGAGTTAGTCCCTTGAAGAATTACATTAAAAGACTGCTTGCTACTTAGCACGAATACTTATTATTGTAAAATAAATAGCCATTTAGAGAGGAAAAAAGTCAAAATGAAGTTAGAACTTAATAGTTTAAACTAAGGGCCAAATTCTGGTCTCAGTGAAGTAAAAACCCAAGCTCCCATTTACTTCAAGTCTTCACCCTAATATTGTGACAGAACTACCAAAGTGTGGAAATAAAAAGGCCTATATTTGATCCTTAACTTGCATTTTGGGTTCCTAGGCTTTGCAGCACACCACCAGACTCCCGCAATAAATATCTAGACACAGTTCCACATTAAGATGATTCACTATATTTAATTTTCTAAATTTCTGAATTTCTAGTGCTGTGTGTCAACTAGGAATGTAAATTTTTTTTGGCAAAAATTGTATATGAAAAATTTGACCTTGTTTCTCATCAAAAGTTTCAACCAGCCTGAGTGTCAACTAAAATATTGGCGTTACTTTCTCTTTGAACTTTTCCACTTCTGCTTTCTGATTATTCTTATAGAAAATGTGTTGTGACAGACCCAGGCCAGTGGGGTACAGGAGTCTGGTCCTATTGATATCCAAGGGGTGGGTGGGCAAAGCCCGCCCACTTCTAAAGGACCTCCCCCCAGCCTAAGGGGAGGATCCACAGGTCTAGGACACCAAGCAATTCCATGGGACAACTAATGAAAAAAACAGGAGCGAAAGTGAGGTCTTAGGGTTAAACGAAGGGAACCTAATGGTGACACCAAGCACAGAACCCCAGACAACGCCCACTGCTCCTCGAAGGCGTCAAGGGAGCCAGTGGACCCCGCCCAGAGGAACTCTGCCTGGATGCGTGAACGGACAGAGGAGCAGAAATAGGCCCCACAGTCGCAGGAAATCCCATCGGCCAACCTCCTCTCCCTGGTGTTGTAGATGGCTAGTTTTGGCCAGGCCAAGAGGAGGTTGAGAAGGAGATCCCGCGACTTGTGGGGCCACGGATGGGGAGTGCATAGATAAAAAGGTGAGGGGAAAAGTGCAACCAGAAACGCAAGAAAAGATATTCAGGAGGAGCCGGAACAGGGGCTGCAACCTGGCGCACTCCAAAGTAAATGTGCGCCAAGGTCTCCTTCTCGCCACAGAAAGGCAGGTGTTGGGGACAGGGTGAACCGCGCCAAGTACACGCCCGTGCTCACGGCCCCATGAAGGAGCCGCCAACTGACATCCCCAGCGGGCCGCGGGACCAGGGCAGAGTACAAGCTGGCCCACCGGGGCTTCTCACCCTCGAGAGGTGGCAGGAGGTCCCGCCATTTGGTATCGGGGCGGGACGCGAGGGTGAGGTAGTGAAGGGTGTGGAGCACGAGTGTGTACAGATGTTTCCGTGGCGCGGTCTGGAACAGAACCGGCTGCACATCGTGCAGCCGGCTTGCAGTGAAAGGGTGAGGGGGCCGATTGGGTCCACGGGGCAGGGGCCCTATAAAAATGTCCACGGGGCCCGGGGTGGAGGGTGGGCGGGGCGTGCCCTCTCGTAGGACCCGGTCGAGGTAAGCCCGAGCAGCAGGCAGCAAAGCGGCCCTCACCTCCTGAAGTACGCGCGCCAGGGAGTATGAGGTCTGGAGAGCCCCATGCGCCGGGCGAGCGTCAGGGGATCCAGCCAATCTCCCGGTCGTAGTCCAGGAGGTCTCCGACCCTGGTGACTCCCGCCAAGACCAGCCTCTGGCGCACCGCGGGGGACTCCGCCACCTGCACACGAAGCTGGGGATTGTGTAGCAGGGGCTCGCGCGAGGAGGTCGCCCCCACGGTGGCCGCCACGGACCTGGTCGTGGAAAAGAGCTTCCAGGTCCGGAGGAGGTCTTGGTAGAAGACCGCAGCCCGGAGAGGTCTCGCGGAAGACCTCTCGGATGGAGGTAAAAGAGCTGCCGGTCGTATCGGAGCCCTCGGAAGCGGCGGAGGAAGGCGTGCGCCAGTACGCTCCACGCCGGACTACCTGCACCATACAGGAGCCTCTGCAGGGCCTGGAGGCGGAAGACACGGACCTGAGTGCGTAGGCACTTCAGGCCCTGCCCCCCTCCTCCAGGGGCAGGTGGAGGACCCCTGCAGAGACCCAGTGCGTCCCTGGCCAAAAGAACTCCAGAATCGCCGTCCGGAGGTTGGCCAGGAAATCCGGGGCCGGGACCAGGGTGTTGAGCCGGTACCAGAGCATGGACAGGACCAGTTGATTAAGCACCAGTGCCCTCCCCGAAGGGAGAGGCACCGGAGTAGTCCCGTCCATTTCCGGAGCCGCTCCGTCACCCTGCCCTCCAAACCGTGCCAGTTCTCCGGCGGAGACGGATGCGTGGCAGAAAGGTAAACGCCGAGATAGAGCAGCGGACCCGCGCTCCACCGGATGGCCTGAAGCGCGGGTGGGAGGGAGCTCGCCTGCCACCCGTCCCCCGACCACCAGGCCAGAGCTCTTGACCCAGTTAACCCGGGCGGAGGAGGCCGCCGAGTACACAGCCTGGCAAGCCTCCACCGCGCCAAGTCGCCCGGTCCTGGACCACGAGGAGCACATCGTCAGCGTACGCCGACAGGACCAGCCGCAGCTCGGCTCCCGAAGCACCAACCCCGTCAACCTCTCGCGGAGGAGACAGAGGAAGGGCTCGATCGCCAGGCGTACAGCTGGCCCGAGAGGGGGCACCCCTGCCGCACTCCCCGCCCGAAGCTGACCGGCTCGGTCAGGGTCCAGTTGAGCCTGACCAGACACTCCGCAGAAGCGTACAGCACCTGGAGAAAACCCACAAAACGGGGTCCGAAGCCGAACGCTCGCAGAGTACCCAGGAGATACCCGTGATCCATCCTGTCGAACGCCTTCTCCTGATCCAGGGACAAGAGGGCGAACGACAGACCATCCCTCCACACCCTAATTCCAGAAGGTCCCGGACCAGATACAAGTTATCAAAGATAGTGCGGCCCGGGACGGTGTAGGTCTGGTCTGGATGGACCACGTCCGCCAGCACGGACCCTAGCCGCAGCGAGATGGCCTTTGCAATGATTTTGTAGTCCGTGCTGAGGAGCGAGATGGGACGCCAATTCCGTAAGTCGCGGAGGTCCCCCTCTTCGGCAATAAGGCGAGCACGGCTCGCCTGCACGAGAGAGGGAGGACCCCGCTCTGCAAAGACTCGGCCCAGACGGTGACCAGGTCTGGGCCGAGAACGTCCCAGAAACGCGGTAGAACTCCACGGTCAGCCCGTCCATGCCCGGAGATTTATTGGTGGGCATGCGACGGAGGGCTTCCGAGAACTCGGCCAGAGTGAGAGGCAGCTCTAGCCGGTCCCGTCGCCGTGCGACCGTCGGGAGTCCGTCCCAGAGCACTCTGCAAGCGTTAGGATCGGTCGGATCCGGGGAGAAAAGAGTCGCGTAGAAGGCCCTGGCCCTCCCGCACATCTCCGCCGGATCCGTGAGGGGGGTGCCGTCCTCCGCCAGGAGGCAGGTGACGTGCTTCTTGGCCCCCCTCCTTTTCTCCAGGGCGTAGAAGAAGCGGGAGCCGCGGTCCATCTCCCGAAGGAGGTGGATGCGGGATCGAACAAAAGCACCCCGGGCCCGATGGTCTTCGAGGGCCGGAGCTCCTCCCGCTTCTCCGGCACGCTCCGCAGAGGGATGGATCCTCGGGGCTGGCGGCCAGACGCCTCTCCAGCTCCAAGACCTCCCGCTCCAGCTGCTCTATCGCCGCATCCCTCCGCCGGCTGGCGCCCCGGGTGTAGTCACGGCAGAAGAGCCGGGCGCGCACCTTCCCCAGATCCCACCACCGCCGCGCCGAGGAAAAGGCGCGCCTCTGCCCTCGCCAGGCCAGCCAGAACTCCCGGAAGGATGCCACGAAGCCCGCATCCTCCAGCAAACTATTATTAAAGTGCCAATAGGCCGGCCCCGGCCTCTCCGCGCAGAGAGAGGCTGTCACGGTGGCAAGATGTGATCCGAAAAGGGGGCCGGCCGAACGCGGAGGAGTGGGCCCGTGAAAGGTGGAAACGTGACAGATAAATGCGGTCCAGCCGGGAGTGGCGCGCGACCGATGGGCCTCCACCGGACGAAGGTGAACGTCGAGACGTCGTCCGGGTGGTGGTCGCGCCAGACGTCCACCAGGGAGTGGCGTTCGACAATCTCCCGGAGGACGTCCGCGGCGGCCGGGCACTGCTCGGTCCCCGAGCGGTCCCGTTCCTCGAGGGTGGTGTTAAAGTCCCCTCCCAGGACCAGGCACTCACGAGGATCCAGGGAGCCGAGGAAGGCGGACGCCTGCTGATAAAAACGCAACCTCTCCGGGCCCGATGTCGGGGCGTAAAACATTGACGAGATTAACCACAAGCCCTCCATGCGGACCCGGAGGTGCAGCAGGCGGCCCGGCACAGCCTCAGCGACCCCCAGCACCTCGGCCGTAGGTCGGGGGAGAACAGGGTCGCCACTCCAGCCGCGCAAACGAGAAGTGGCTAAAGTAGAGCCTCGTTCCCCCACTCCAGCCGCCAGCTAGCTTCAGCGGCCGGATCCGTATGGGTCTCCTGCAGAAAATCACAGAGTACCCCCCTCCCGGAGGTAGGGAGCACCTGGTTCCTGCGGAGACCATCCTACAGCCCCGGGTGTTTAATGTGGCAAAGATGATCGGTGCCATGAGGAGGGCTGGGGGGGATCCTCGCCAGCAGACACGCCCACAGCCTCCGGCAGGCCGCGCAGCAATCCGTGACCTACCCCATAGGTGAGTAAAGAGTCACGGAAGAGGCGGACCCGCTGGTAGGCCGCGGCGGCCTGCTTCCCGGTCCTCTTACCCTCCCCCATGAGGGCCCTCGCGGCCCGGAGGATCTGATGGAAATCCCCCCACCGCTGGAGCGCAAGCTGGACTTTGTTACGGGAGCCACGGACGTCCTCGAGGAACTCCCGCAGCTCCTCCCTCAGCGCATGGGGGGGCGGGGTCACTGATCGATGACTGTCCCCCAGTGGGGCCCCCGTCACAGCCCGTGCCCACCGAGGCAGGCAGGCAGGGGGCAGACCCCCGACGTGGCGTCCGATGGGCCTGACGCCACGCGACCCGCCCCGCTCCCCGGTTCAACAAGGGGGGTGGCGGAAGGAGAACAGCAGCCCCTGGTGGGTCGGGACAAGAAAAAACTAGTGAAGCCGCACCCTGGGGGGGTATTCCCAGGGGCAGCACTGGCATCACAGGAGGTGGGGGGACAAGGACAGGGCTAAACAGCAGCGGGATAGGGCGGGGATCAGGAGAGAATCTGGGAAGGCGGGCAGAGGCAGGATCCTGAGCCCTATAGGTGAGCCACTGGACAGGGTGGCTCCTCCTGGCCAGGCTCAGGGATCTGGGAAGTGAGGAAGGGGACCCCTAATGATGCCGGGCAGCAGCCACTGTGGCAGTGTGGCAGCCTGGCATCCAGAGATAGATGTTCGTCAATGGGGTCCCCGCCTAGGAAGGAGGGGGGCTCCTCCACACCCAAGAGGGAACACCCCCTGGGAACCGGGTCCCGGCAGCGGGGCACTGGCCGTCGCCCCAATGGGCTCGGCGGCCATCAACAGGTGCCACCCGCAGCCGGGTTGATGGAAGAATCCAGGGGACCCTCAGAGGTGGGAGCAGAAGCACGGTCAGGGAAGGGACTCGGGGACAGGGGGACCGAGGTGAGGTCGCCCAGATCGAGGCCCGCTGGCAGAGGGTCATTTCCTCCCCCTGCGTGACCGGGTCAGACCCAGGGCCTCGATCTCCTCGTAGATGGAAGGGAGATCACCATCCACCACCCAGGGCCCTCCTCGCTAGCACCCGAGGCGATACCCACGTCAGCGCTCGCAGGGGCGTTCGAGTGGGAAGGGGGCGAGAGAGGCTCCCTCGGGGCTTCCACGGGAAGGGATCCCGGAGGAGGGGCGGCGGTTACCTTCCGGTGCTGCCACGATGTCCCCAGCCAGGCACCACAGAACGGGAGTCATCAGGGGGCAAGGCGGAAGGCTCGTCATCGGTGCCCCCTTCCTGCTCTTTCGGGGGCCTCCGAATCTGAAGGATGTAACGAGGCTCGAGCCTTCTGCTTGCCCCGCTTCCCCTGCACTAAAGACCAGCCCTGCATGGCATCATCTGGGGGCTGGCTAACAGGGGTCAGATCGGGGGGCAAGGGCAAAGGCTCAGGGACTCGGGGAGGCAGTGGTGGGACAGCAGAAGCGAGAGAGGATTCCCCCTGGGACGAGCTCTCTCCCACGCCCGGCGGTATCTCCGCTGCACCCTCCTCCACAGTGATGGACCGAGAAGGAGTAGGAGGGGCAGCTTCGGGTGCCGGGCAGCCAGGGGTACCGGTGATGACAGGGCCGGCGCCTTGCCGGGGCTCGGGGGTCCCGGACGCTCCTCCATGCTGGGCCAAGGGGCAGTCCCTCCGGACGTGCCCCATCGCCCGGCAGAGTAGCACCAGGCTTCCCCCGTCGAATAATATACCCGGTAGCGGGCACCCTGGTAGGGGACCAGAAAAGACCCCTCAAGTGCCTTTCCGCCACGCGCCGCCGGCAGCAGTTGAAGCTGCACTTGCCGGTGGAACGAGAAGACGTGATAGAGGGCGGGGTCTTTGCAGCCCAAGGGAGAGGGCTGATGATGGAGATGGGGTGCCCCAGGGCAAAAAGGGCAGGCAACAGGGCAGCATTGGGCAGGAAGGGAGAGACGGAGGTCAGGATTAAGTGGACCCCCAGGTCTTCCAGTGGCTCCAGAGGGACGAACACGGCCCCCACCGCCAGGCCCGTCTACTGCCTCCTGAGTGGCGGCCTCTGATGCCAGGAAGAAGACCATCTTCCCGTACATTTTGGAGGCCGCCACGATGGCTGTGGGCCCCACCAACCTCGCCAACGCCTGCACAGAGGTCTCCATGTGGGGCGAGGTGGGCACCAGGAGGCAACAGACGCTGTGCTTCCTGGTCAAGGTGGGAAAGGGGCCCCGGCCGCTGTAGATGGTAGCGGAAGCGGCGGTCAGGGGAGCAGCGGCAGGCGGGGAGGCCGCCGCCACCTGGGCGTACGCCCTGGGGGCGGGGAGAGGGACACCCGCAGAGCTGGTGGAGGGAATAGCGGGGAGGGATGCCGCAGCCGGAAGTGGGGCTGCGGCAGCGGTGGCAGTTTCCGCCATTGAGGGTCTGGCCTTTTTAGCGGGGCCTTTACCCTTCTTCCCACCTCGACCCTTCCCACTGGCAAAGGTGGCTCCCCCCGAATCAGAAGGGGCGAGGGATGTGGCAGCAGCGGAGGTTTCCCCAGTACTCGCCGCCGCCAGTGCCCCAGCAGGGGCGGTGGTAGGTGGATCGGCAGCAGCAGTCAAGGTAGAGGCTTGGGCAGTGGACATGGGGGCAGGTGGAGGAGGGGCAGTGGGAGCATCGCGAGGGGTCTCCCCCGCTGCATCCCCCACCATAACGAGAGCAGGGAGGGGGACAAACAGCGA
>NC_133770.1:167953559-167955856 GCF_003597395.2 Chelonoidis abingdonii | reverse complement strand
CCCGCTGCTAGTGAGCAAATGTCCAAATCATAAAAAAGATATCAGTGCAATTAAATGCAGTCTCAGCAGTGAGGCCAAGGATTAAATGGATAAGAAGACTGATATATTACCTCACGCCTAGAATTAATACCACCTGGCCAGAGTTAGAGCATAACTCTCTATACAGGTTTTTATAAGGTCATCCAGGTGTCAAGATCTGGACCACTATGTATTCAAAAAACACACACAATGAAATAAATTTAGTAACATTTTAACAACACTTGAGCTCCGAAAGTACAATGTTGCCATAGATGACTCTTACTGCTTCATGCACACAGGCTGACTTGGACACAGGCTGACTTGGACAGACAGATCTGGAAAACAGTGCTCTGCACCTCTAGATGCTGCTCTGTTTTGTGTTCTGGCAGATAGAATGTTATGATTAGATCATGGCACAGACACAAAATTTATATCCTCAATTGATTTGTGATCCACCAACATGGTCTGCGGATATCCATGGATATAAAGCAGATATCCACAGATTTGCAAGTCTCAAGCTATGCTGTTTGTTAGGCACAAAAATGCCTTACATAATGCAGGGTATCAATATCAAAGTGCAGACAACCAGCTTATGAGTGATAAGACCTGTCATGTCAAGTAAAAGTGATATTTCTAAAGAGGAAGCAATAAGAAGAAGATGGAGGAGGGAACCTCTTCTGTTGATGCATCATTTCTTTTTCCTCTTCGTTCTGAAGACTGTTCTGTAAACATCATAAACCTGTTGAATTTGTAAATAAAGTATGGTATACAAATGTTGGGCTGCCTAATTATATGATAAGAGTGAAATGTGTTCCCTGTGGAGTTTAATCGACACCGAAAGATCAAAGGAGGACAGTTAAAAGGCCTTGCTTTAAGGGTTTAAAAGTGGCACATTTCTTATTTCCCCTCATGTTGATGAAAAGATGACCCTGTAAAAAGGACTGCTAATGGGAGTTAAGGGTCTTTTTTAAAGAAATGAGGGCCTCCCTTCTGTGATTCAGCAGGCTGCCTCAAGAACAGTTACTTTAAATTATTCTTTTTAACTTAATGTAACCCCATCTCTCACACAGCAGATCTCTGTAAAGTCTGTGTCAGTAACTACTGTGGGTTTCATTCACTAACACTCAGAGTGGGGTAAAACTGTGTCCTCCCACTCCTCAAAAGGGATTCACTGTTGGGAAGGGAAGATGGTGTTTTCACTGCCACACTCTTCTAGGGATTATGCCAGTGAACAGCAAGCCTTTGCCCATGGGAACTATTCAGATATGAATCAGCATATCCTCCTGTCATCTCTACTCAGATATGGGGCTATAGCGGCTCAGTGGAGCAGGGATTGAACTGCTGCAAGTTCCCTCCAGGTGGGCTTTCTACCAGCAAGGGTCTGAAACCTTGGATAAGCAAAAAGAAGGCAGCATATTCTATGACTGAACCTAGCCCAGTATCTCCACCTAGAGTTGTCTCAAGGATTTGTGGTATTTTTAAATATAATGCTAACTCTCTCTAATTTCAATAATAAGATAAATATTTATTTTAATAACCCCCATTCATCATAGATTTATTTTCCTATAGATCTGGATATAGACATGAATTCAATAGACTTTCTAATATTTCAACACAGTGCTGCATTCACAATAGAGGGCAGATTTTTCAAAAAAGAGTTTCTCATCTCCCATTTAAGTACCAAAGTAAGGGGACATCTGTTTAAAACAGTTCAGTAGCACATTGAGTGCTGAACTTCTTTGAAAATCTGGCCCAAAGTGTCACAATTAAAGAGTGAGAGATTTCTCTCACCTCAGAACAACATAGCACATATAAGACCCAGTGTCATATCCCTGCTCTGCCTGATCTGGGGCAGGAGCTTGAACCAGGATCTATCATATCCCAGCTGAGTGTCCTAACCAGCAAACTATCAGGATCAGGACTCTCAGTCTCACCTGTTGAAGCTCTTCCACTTTATATAAGTGATTAAATAGGCCCTGGGGCAGAGAGAAGGATTGGCTCCATAGGCCAAGTTCAAGTCCCTGCATCTCCCAAGGAAGTACTTAGCTATCAGGGTAGGTCTCACACTCTTAAAACATTTTTTGTTTTTTGATGAACTGGCATTTTCTGAAGAAAAACTGTTTTGTCCGAAAATTACTGACCAGGTCTTGTCACAAAGGGTGCTACTGATGCTGATTGTTCGTAAAAATCTGGCCCTTGTCGAGGTACCTAAATAGATCGGAGCTCTTCTGAAAAGCTGGTCTCAACTGTAGGTGCTAAGCACTTGAAAATCTGGCCCT
>NC_133770.1:167935394-167936836 GCF_003597395.2 Chelonoidis abingdonii | reverse complement strand
TCTCTGTCTCAGTTTTCTCACCAGTAAACTGAGGATACTACTACTTACTCATGGAATACGACAGGTTTCAGAGTAGCAGCCGTGTTAGTCTGTATCTGCAATGCTGTGTATACTACAAGATGCTAACTACTCAAGAAATCAGGCTCTAGGTTTCTCAGCATGGGGCAAAATCAATGTCACTGAAAATTAAGGTGTTCTTCCCCCAGTATTGCCCTTCACTCAGCTCTGAGCTGTCCTTCTACCCCCTCTACATCCACCCTCAATCCCAAGCTCTTACCCAGAGAGGTGGTCAGACTGAAGAGCACCATCCCTGCCACGGGCTAGGCAGTTTTGGGAGCCCCAGACCTCCTCCTCCTCCTCTTCCTGCATCTTCACTTCCCTAGGAAACATCATAAGCTTGGATTCAATCCTCCAACTCTCCCAGGGACTGGGGTTTTATGGTGCCCCATGCTTTGCTTCTCCCTAGAGGATGGGGCTGTTCGGTTCCCATGGGCATCAGAAGGAATGCAAAGGTGTGGGGAGTAGAGAGGGGGCAAGCATGTGCATGGGCTCACAACACCCATGACGGTGAGGCAGCTAGGCCAAATGTATAGGTCAGCTCAGGGGCCAAGTGGGGTCTCCTACCTTCCCCACATTGTACCCCTGCTAACAGAGGCAGCAAGATATGCCTGTAAAGCACAGATGTTCTCCTGGGTAGCATGTCTTTATGAGATATTCCGAGACCGTATATCCCTAAATACCCATCTGTCAAAGAATTCTTAAGTTGTTCCATATACTAACACTACTCTGTGACAGGCAAAGTGATCTAACAGAACCTATTAAAGAAACTGAATCCCAGACAACAGTCATAATTAGCACACAGTTATGGTTGAAACAATCTGAGACTCGCTTCAGCTGGAAAATCCCTAAGAACAATGTAAATGTTTGAAAGACTGCAAATTCAACACACCAGTCTCCATGACGTGTTCATGGCTTTAGATTTAGTGGGCTGTCTTGTCCAAGCTTCTAATGGTAGTCCAGCTAGAGAGGGGTTCTAGGAGGAGAATAAAGCAAGAGAGTGCATCTGAGATGGTGTGGCTGCAGTGTCTGATTCCCTACAGTGTGCTGACAGCACTGAGGGAAAAAGTAGGCAGTCAGAGTAGCGAATCTTTTATGTAGTTTTATTTGCAAAGCACTATTTAAAAAATCTTTAGTGAACAATACTTCAAAATGTTTTGAGGGTTTGTCTATTGCATGGGGAACACCGAATAACACCCTTACTCTGGGCTTGGTGAGTGACTGAGAAACTAGTTTTTCTAACGCTTTCTTTGTTTTCTTCATTCAGTTGATACTCTGTTCCTGTGCAAACCTATTATTGGCATCAGTTTTGGGAAATTATTATTTTCCATTGTTTTTTATCATATCATTATAGTCAATAAGTAGAGGGTTCAATAAAAAAAAAA
>NC_133770.1:167905399-167935294 GCF_003597395.2 Chelonoidis abingdonii | reverse complement strand
TGTAGCTGTCATGCAGCTGTTACAGGAGGCACTATAGACAGCTGCAATCCACAGGGCCCTGGGCTGGAACCTGGAGTAGAGGGTGGGCTTGGGTTCCCCCCAAACCACCCAACTCCTGATCAAACACAGGAGGAGTTGACTCAACTATGGGGAAGATCACTGAGGTGACCAAATCTGCCAATAAGCACAGGACTCACCAAGGTAGAGGAGGAACTTTGTCACAGTGTGCATGTACATAAAAAGATACACTTTCTGTACAGCATGTTAAAAGGCTTGTGTAGTACCCTTTATTATCCAGACATCAGACCACACTGCTGCTCCATTGAACATTTAAAGGTCATATTATTAAAGAATGTTATAGATTTATATTTTTTACTTTTACAACATTACATCATTATGATTATGTCACTACATTATTACCTTCACTTTATTGCATTAATAATTCATGAAACATTAGCCAACAGGGCAATAACATTTCAATATACTTTATTATTCATCACTAATTATCTAATAGTAATATTTATTACAAAATGTCATGTCATCCACTATTGTGATCAGGCAGCTTAAAGTATTTTCTCTGCCACGAACAGCTGCCTCTAGTTAGTTCACTCAAGTCCTTTAGCCCTCAGCTTGGAGACTCCTATTTAGGAACAATTAATGTTCTTTTGGGACAGCTGCAGTAAAAGCATTTCAATAGCTTCTATTGCTTAACCCCTGCCTGAAATCATTATAGTCTATAGTGACATCAGGATTTGATGCAGTAGAAATGGTTAGGATGTCACAGAGGATGGGGACATCACCCAGGTACTGCACATAAAAATATCCCTTCCCATGGAAAGCAAGGAAAGAGATAATCTGCCTTAACACAATTGTCTCTAGTACTTACCTATGCATTCCCGATACTGCTATCTCTTTGTACAAGGCTAATTACTCTATGATGTTTTAGGCCTGGTCTACACTTAAAAACTCTAGCAACCTAGACACATTGGTCAGGGATGTGAAAAATTTCACTCTCAGGTCAACTAACCCCTGGCCTACCATGATGTAGTAAGAGTCCATGCTATGGTGCCACAGTGGAAGCATTGTAGCTGTGCCACTGTAGTGGCTGTAGCTTAGACATGCCCTGAGAGTAGCTAAGGGGCCAAAACCACAGCTGAGGATTAGTGTGATGGAGTAGGATTCTGACATGATGCCTTTAACCTGCTATGCTGGTGATCAGTGGATGTGTGAATGCTCGTAGCCTGGGGGGGATGCTGTGGTGTGTAGGTGCTTTTCATCACTGGTAGATCACCCTGACTTTGATCCTCTCTGGGTGAATTAAGATGGTTTGGAGGCTCAATCATGCTGGTGAGATGGAGCAAAGCAGCTGCACTGCATTGGGAAATGTGGCCCTATGTTTTCCAAAGTGTGTCAGAGAAACCAAACAGGGTTTAACATAGTCATTTCCTTTGTTTTTTATTGTATTTGACTCTGGAGGGCAATGAGAGGCAGGAAGACAGACAAATCTTGAGTGACACCACTAAATTAGTGGAGGTACTCTGGATTCATACTAATAAAACAGATCAGAAGTTCTATAATAGTGTAGTGGAGAGCAGAACCTGAGCTGGGTGTTCAGACTGAAGTACAGAATCTTCCTCCTCTAGGTCACCAGTTCAAATCTGGTCCAGGAGGCCAACGGCCAACATTTGTTTCAGTTGTCATCTAAAGCCTATTTGGCGGTCTAGATGAAAGAGGTAGTGGTCTCAGTCCCGCTGCTAGTGAGCAAATGTCCAAATCATAAAAAAGATATCAGTGCAATTAAATGCAGTCTCAGCATTGAGGCCAAGGATTAAATGGATAAGAAGACTGATATATTACCTCACGCCTAGAATTAATACCACCTGGCCAGAGTTAGAGCATAACTCTCTATACAGGTTTTTATAAGGTCATCCAGGTGTCAAGATCTGGACCACTATGTATTCAAAAAACACACACAATGAAATAAATTTAGTAACATTTTAACAACACTTGAGCTCCGAAAGTACAATGTTGCCATAGATGACTCTTACTGCTTCATGCACACAGGCTGACTTGGACACAGGCTGACTTGGACAGACAGATCTGGAAAACAGTGCTCTGCACCTCTAGATGCTGCTCTGTTTTGTGTTCTGGCAGATAGAATGTTATGATTAGATCATGGCACAGACACAAAATTTATATCCTCAATTGATTTGTGATCCACCAACATGGTCTGCGGATATCCATGGATATAAAGCAGATATCCACAGATTTGCAAGTCTCAAGCTATGCTGTTTGTTAGGCACAAAAATGCCTTACATAATGCAGGGTATCAATATCAAAGTGCAGACAACCAGCTTATGAGTGATAAGACCTGTCATGTCAAGTAAAAGTGATATTTCTAAAGAGGAAGCAATAAGAAGAAGATGGAGGAGGGAACCTCTTCTGTTGATGCATCATTTCTTTTTCCTCTTCGTTCTGAAGACTGTTCTGTAAACATCATAAACCTGTTGAATTTGTAAATAAAGTATGGTATACAAATGTTGGGCTGCCTAATTATATGATAAGAGTGAAATGTGTTCCCTGTGGAGTTTAATCGACACCGAAAGATCAAAGGAGGACAGTTAAAAGGCCTTGCTTTAAGGGTTTAAAAGTGGCACATTTCTTATTTCCCCTCATGTTGATGAAAAGATGACCCTGTAAAAAGGACTGCTAATGGGAGTTAAGGGTCTTTTTTAAAGAAATGAGGGCCTCCCTTCTGTGATTCAGCAGGCTGCCTCAAGAACAGTTACTTTAAATTATTCTTTTTAACTTAATGTAACCCCATCTCTCACACAGCAGATCTCTGTAAAGTCTGTGTCAGTAACTACTGTGGGTTTCATTCACTAACACTCTCAGAGTGGGGTAAAACTGTGTCCTCCCACTCCTCAAAATGGCTTCACTGTTGGGAAGGGAAGATGGTGTTTTCACCGCTATACTCTTCTAGGGATTATGCCAGTGGATAGCAAGCCCTTGCCCATGGGAACTATTCAGATATGAATTAGCATATCCTCCTGCCATCTCTACTCACATATGGGGCTATAGTGGCTCAGTGGAGCAGGGACTGAACTGCTGCAAGTTCCCTCCAGGTGGAGGGTCTAGCAGCAAGGGTCTGAAATCTTGGATAAACAAAAAGAAGTCAGCATATTCTATGGCTGAACCTAGCCCAGTATCTCCACCTAGAGTGTCTCAAGGACTTGTGGTATTTTTAAATATAAGGCTAACTCTCTCTAATTTCAATAATGATAAATATTTATTTTAATAAACCATTCATTATGGATTTATTTGCCTATAGATGTGAATATAGACATGAATTCAATAGATTTTCTAATATTTTCTAATATTTTCTAATATTTCAACACAGTGCTGAATTCACAATAGAGGGCAAATTTTTCAAAACAGAGTTCATCTCCCATTTAAGTACCAAAGTAAGGGGATATCTATTTAAAACAGATCAGCAGCACATTGAGTGCTGAATTCCTTTGAAAAGCTGGCCCAAAATGTCACAATTAAAGAGTGAGAGATTCCGCTCACCTCAGAACAACATAGCACGTGTTAGACCCAGTGTCATATCCCTGCTCTGCCTGATTTGGGGCAGGAGCTTGAACCAAGGTCTGTCATATCCCAGCTGAGTGTCCTAACCAGCAGACTATCAGGGTCAGGACTCAGACTTTTCTGTTGAAGCTCTTCCACTTTATATAAGTGATTAAATAGGCCCTGGGGCAGAGAGAAGGATTGACTCCATAGCCCAAGTTCAAGTCCCTGCATCTCCCAAGGAAGTACTTAGCTAACAGGGTAGGTCTCATACTCTTAAAACATTTTTGTATTTTGATGAATTGGCATTTTCTGAATAAAAACTGTTTTGTCAGAAAATTACTGACCAGGTCTTGTCACAAAGGGTGCTACTGATGCTGATTGTTCTTAAAAATCTGGCCCTTGTCGAGATACCTAAATAGAATAGAGCTCTTCTGAAAAGCTGGTCTCAACTGTAGGTGCCGAGCACTTGAAAATCTGGTCTTTAATTATTTGGAATCATTTATTCATTAAACCTCTTCCCACTGAAGTAAATGGCAATATTTCCACTAACCCCACTAGGTATAACACTAGCTCATTAATACTCACTGTCTATGATAACCATCATTAAATCTACTTAAAATCTACTTTTGTGTCTCCCTGAAGCCCCCAAAGAATTCTGCTAATGCCATTAGATTTGGCTCATGTTGGCTAGGCTTCTTAGTGCACACACTTTAATTGATTATTTTTCCCCCTTTTTGTCCTTTTTAGTATTTTCCCCATCCTTTATATTTTGGAGAAAAGAAAAAAAAGATAAGACACACATTCCACATGAAATCTACAAATATCTTGCTCTTTAAAAGTCGTACTGATCTCAGATCTAATTCTACAGCCTTTATTCATGTTAGTAGTTTCACTGAAGTCAAAGCCAGGGTCTACTCACATGAGTAAGGGCTACAAAATAAGGCCCACACTGCAGTGTATCCTGTATAAAATGCATGTCTCAGCTTTGTAGGTTCTTTGAACCTTTACGAACAAGAAGTGCATCATTTTTATGTAAAAACTTAGGAGAGACATGTCTAGTCCTTCTACTGCAGATAAACATGCACTACTTTTAGTCGACTGAGATATGATGGACCATACTTATGCATTTATATTCCATTATTTTTATCTTTTCATTTGGAATGGAACTTTACTTCAGTGTCAACAAATGAAACAAACTATTCTGCATGCTCTATTGTAAACTTGCCAAAGGTTAGAATAGACGCATATCATGTTTGTGAGTGACTGTGCAGCACCAATTAAATACATTACCATGGTGATTGCTATAGTAACATTTAAACTGGCATCATTGCTAACAAATCCCTGCTATTGATCCCAGCAGGCCTTATTTCACAGTATGCTTCAAGAATCTAAACTGAATGTTTTACATTCAAAAGGCTTTAAGAAATACCATTTTTTTTCAATTGCTAGTGTAGTAAGGAGAATTATGTCTTTCATATGAAGGTAATTCATTTACCTGGAACTCCCTGATACCAGACTCATTTACTGCAGTGGAAGATTTTAATGATTTCAGGTTACTTCCACAGACCTCTCAAACAGCAAAAAGCACTCATTTTCTGCCATTCAAGATCATCAGATGTAACTGGTTTGCAACCTGAGGAAAGGATGCAGGTCACAATATGTGCATTCAAGTGTTTATATGAATAGCATGTCCTAAATAATGTCTTTAACTCATATGTAACTAAGGAAATAATGTGTTTTCCATTGTGTAAAAGAAAGGCTAGATTGACTAGATGGTGGGGAAGGTCCAAGCAACAGATGCTGGATATATGCTGTAATATAGTATCTGACCCAACACATTTCACAAGTTAGAAAGAAAACAAACACAACCTTTCCTTCCAATCTCAGTCCATGACTCACTGCTCCTATTGAAAATCAAAGAGGGTTTTTCCATTGTTTTCAGTGGGGACAGGATTGATCCCATCATTATAACAAATTTAACTCTACAGACAATGCATACATCTACAATATTATCACACACAATGGAAAAAGTTAGATCCATGGTTCATTAGCTCCCAAAACACAAGCCTCTGTACCGATTGTGATGAAAGAGTTTGGCTACAGTACAAGACCTATCGCTCAGTAAGCAAGCCCAGTGAACCACTCACTAGAGGGCAGCACCACAAATAAAGCCAGTTCACTACAGTATTTAACACCTGCCCTGACTGGAATAAAATGTGGGAGCAGACAGTCTTTCCAGTATATCCTCTGTTAAAGAATTACTGCTTAGCAGGACAGAATTCCTCATTGCAAAAATCCCTAGAGCTGCTGCCTTTAACCTTGCTCCTGGGTAGAGCTTGCTGTTAATTTCAACCTACACACTAGCTAACTGAGTGGGTTAGACATGTCCATTGGCCCATGGTTCTACCTTGGAGATAGTGTGTATTGGCTGATGCCCAGTTTCAAGTGTTTTCTTGAGCATATAGTATGTGGATTTGGGAGGAATGATTATGCAATTCTAGAAGCCTCGAACCTGCAAACAGAAAGCAGATTCTGTTGTCAGAGATGTGAATGTATGGGGATTCAATTAACAACAGGAAAAAGCCCATGTATTCCACAAATATAATAAAGTATATTGTCTTTCTCAATAAAAATAAAAAACAAAAAATGAAAAAATAAAGAGACAAGGTGGATGAAGCAATATATTTTATTGGATCAACTTCTGGGCCAGCTTTCAAGCTAAACAGAGATTTCTTCAGCTCTGGGAAAGCTGAAGAAGATCTCGGTGTAGCTTAAAGGTTTGTCTCTTTCACTAAATTTTTCCAGTAAAAGATATTTCCTCAGCCACTTTGTCTCCCTAATATTCTGGGAACAACATTGCTACAACAACACTGCAAACAAATGAAAAAAAAATAAGCATTGTAAGTAAGACATTGCAGAAGGTAAAATGTACTCCCTAGATTTTGTGAAGAACACTTTTGTTCAAAAGTTGATCAGAAACAAATTTAATGTTGTATATTGATGTTGCTTAATGAAGATACATTCAAATATATATTTTCACTGCAGGGATTTTGGAGTTGCTCATGGAGCTAGGTGAGAAACAATTTGCCCTTCCTGAAAACATTTTTGAGATTTCAATAAATGTCCTGCTGCACATCAGGATGAAACTGAGAACTTAAAAAAATAAAATATTGTGAAAAACAAGAGAGACCCACTCCAGACTAGCAAATAACCCAGTGACTGGGGGACTCGGCTGTGATGTGAGAGACTCAGGCTTAAATCCCTGCTTCAAAACTGAAAGATGAATATGGATTGCCCACTTCCCAGGTGAGTGCCCTATGCACTGGCCTATTGGCTAATCTGGGCTTACTTGCTGTTGTTTTGATCCCCCCAAAAAGTGCATCCTGGACACGAGAAACCCTCCCAATTAAAGTTTCAACATAATGAAACATTTCTTGCAAAGTTTTGTGCTTTCAGTAAATTGGGATTTTCTGATGAGAAACAGTTTATTTAAAAAAATTCAAACCGGCTCTAATTGCTGATAACTAAAACTAAACATAGATGAGTTTGTCATTTCAAACAAAATAAATAAACTCCATTAGATTTGAGTCAAGTGAGTCTAATTATAAGGTAACACACTATCTATTACGGGACACATTCTTCACTTGACAAGTTGGGAATTTACAGGTGTTAAATTAACCACAGGAGAGCTCTTCCATGGTTCTCTGAACTCAACAGGAACATACTGAGAATAACAGGAGAAAAAATGAGATATTGAATATATCTAAAGAATTCAAACAAAACATGTTCTCTAATTTATGCCAAGATCTATGTACATGCACGGTTTTATGCAAATCAGAGTTCATTCACTGTGTGCTTTAATTCATCAATTAAAAAAAGAAATGAAGAAAATTAGAATTTTCTTGCATTATAGCTATAATTTTCTGCATAAATTAGACACCTATTAAAATGTTTTATTTTTAAAACATGATGCGAGAGAGTGATAAATATTCCAAGCCTTCACTTCTTTCTCAGATAAATCTGTGTCTGAAGTTATTAAAATACACCAAAGCTTTGATCCTGCTTCAGGATCCCTGTGCCCATGCAGAGGCTCACTGACATAAACTGGACCTCTCACAGACGCAAGGATCTGTACTAGCCAGGTATGGTGAAGAATCAAGTCTAACTTTCTAATCATTAAGGTCTCCAAATTTTCCACTGAAACTGTTTGTTGACAGAAAGTTTGTTTTCAACTAAATTCATTGTTTTGTGAAAAGTGTCTACTTTCTGCAGAACATTTTAACTTCTCAAAAACACAGACATCTGAAAAACAAAACAAACAAACAAAATTATGGCTGAAAACCACAACTTTGATTCAGAATTGGTGCCACTGTGCCTCACTGCAGTTCAGGTGCCTCATTCTCCTCTTTGGGGCAGGGTCCCCAGCCAGACCACATCTCCCATGATGCATCATTGTCATTGAACTCTCATAATGGAGTGCAGCTGTTCAGAAAAAAAAAAAAACCATATAGCTGCATGGGAGTTGTAGTCCAGCTAGGGAGCCCAGCCCATGGAAGAGAATGACGCTGTGAGTCATCTGAAGGAGAACTCCCATGAGGCACCTCAGTGGTATTTGCAAATCAAACATTTTGGCCTTCAACTGAAAAATTTCAGCTTTTGGCCAGATTTTTAGGGTTTTCTGTGGAAAAATTAAACAAAAGTGACTTTTTCCTCTTTTTTGATGTTGTTTCTCCATGGAGAGTATTGGGAGAGACATTTTCAGATCAGCTTTACTCCAAATGCAAAATGACTCCAGTGAGATTTCCGGGCATAGATATCTTACAGAATTCATCTAGTAAATATAATTCATCCCAGTTCAGGGGTCCTGCAGGAGGCCCTTTGCTTCATTTAGGCTCTTCTGAACATATCCTGCATGCAGCTGTATATCACAGTAAGTCCCTTGGTAGAGGAACTTTATAAGCAAAGGCAGGATTTAGGCAATGGGTACACAGGAGGCATGCATATTTGTCCACTGTAAATCTTAGCTTCTCTGGAACCACTGTGCAGAGGGGGAAGGAGGGGACAGTAGGTAGGGGCACGTGGGCAAAGCAAGGTGAGCCTGTGAACTGAGTAAAAGTTGAAATATTATTTCTGTGTGGGTTCTCCTCACATCATAGTAGCGCTAGGGACTGGCTTGTGCTTAGAACCCGGCTAACGTTGTAACCTAAATAACCAAGACTGATTAATTAAGATCAAGAAACTATCACCTGATTCAAAATAATTATTTGTGCGAAATCATCTAACACAGGGAAAAGAGGGAGAGGAAGGAGATGGAGAAGACTCAAGAACTGATATTAAAAATTCGATGAATTGTATGTGTGATTTTACCTCAGCTAACAATACTAAAATCAGTGAGTGTACAATGATGGCCGTTTCTGTGCTGGCCTTTTGTGTGTGCATTTTTCTGATTTACAGCACAGATGTGCAACTGCACATGTCGTTAGGAATGCAGTTTTAACACAGGCTGTAAATATATCTAACACAGTATAATTGACCATATATGATACACACCAGAAAGTTTGTCCATTTCACAGGTCTTAAACGTAGAAATATAACTTTCAAAGAGTTTGTTCTGGTGACAGAGGAGAGACATCGACTCCATGCAGCATCCTTGCTAAATGCTGCAGAACAATGAGGAACTTCCTACACTTGTCATTCTGGTATCTGGACCTGTATGCTTCATGGTGAGTTACATGAAACCATCCCCTAACAGGACTATCAAGTATGCAAAAAATGGAAGGATACTGGGGTGTCACAGGATGTGGGAAATCTGCACGCAGCAAATGTGCTGGATGTGTAATCAGTTTTTCCTTGCGGAGGAGTACAACGTGTGCAGATACTCTCACTATGTGGAAGGTAAGCGCTGTGGCAATTTAAAAGACCCAGACAATTTCAGAAATCTGCAATGAAGTTTATGGAAACTTATAATCTGCGCACAGATATAGTTCCCTAGAAGCTGCCTATTCTCCCCTGATAGTGGTTACCAGGACGAGATTTCCTAGGCCAGAATGTCAGAAGTTGCGCAACCCAATGGTATATACTTATAACTTTCTAGTTTAAGAAATGTTTAAAGATTAAAAACACAAGTTCAATCTCATGAAGATTCTACACGTTAACCTAATGTGACTACAATCAATGGCATCTTTTTACACAGAAGGTGTCAAAAGTTTAAACAATGTTTTTTTTAATTGAAAATAGCCTTTTTCTCCTAAAAAAAATTCCATAATTCTAAGGAAATAATTCAGGGCTTTTTTTAAATAACAGAAAATGAAAAATTATTCAGAAATCAAGAATATCAGATTGGAAGGGATCATGAGGCATCTAGTCATACCATGCTCAAGCAGAATAAATTCTCAATAAACATCTCAACGCAGGGCGTTTCAAGCTGACTCTTGAAAACCTCTAAGGAACGAGATTGCCAACCACCTCAGGTAACCATTCCAGTGCTTCACATCTTCCTAGTGAAAAAGTTTCTCCTAACATCCAACCTAAACCCTCCCCACTGGCAACTTGAGACCATTATCTCTGTTCTAGATCAATCAGGTAACTGAGAACCGTCCTACATCCATCCTCTTTGAGGAACCCCTTCAGGTAGTTGAAAGCAGCTATCAAAACCCTCATTCTCTTTCTTCAGACTAAGCATCCAGGTTCCTCAGCCTCTCTCATAAGTCATGTGCTTCCATCCTCATTTTGTTGCCTCCACCTGACTCTCCAATTTTTTCACATCTTTTTTTGTAGTGTGGCCAAAACTGGACAGTAACTCCAATGAGCTCCACCATGCCATAGGGGAATGATCACATCCATCATCTGCTGGATGCCCACTTAATACACCCAATGTATTGAGCCTTCTTGGCAACAAGGGCACACCTGTTGATCAATCGCACATTTCGTCCATGTAACCCCAGTTCCTTTTTCTGCAGAACTGCTTGCTGAGCCATTGAATCCTATCTGTAACAGTGAATGATTCTTCCATCTAAGTGCAGGACCTGCACTTGTCCTTGTTGAACCTCATCAGTTTCTTTGGCCCAGTCCTCTAATCTTTTCTAGGTTCCCCTGTATCTGTCTACTCCAGCAATATCCTAGCATCCTCCGTTTAGTGGTCATCTCAAACTTGCTGAGGTCAATCACGCCACCTCAATCATGAATGAAGATATTGAAACAAAACAGCCCAGGACCAACCCTTGGGGCATTCCACTTGAAACTGCTGCCAATAGACATGGACCATGATCACTACGTTGAGCCCTGACCGATCTAGCCATTTCTAGCCCCTTATAGTCATTCATCCAGCCCATACTTTACCTTGCTGGAAAATCAATTGTGTGAAGACATATCAAGAAGCTTTGCAAAGTCAAGGAATAACACAGCACTGCTTTCCCTCATCGCACAGACCCATTATCTCTCATAGAAGGCAGTTAGGTTAGTCATGGATCTTCCCGAACCCCTTTGGGGGGCGCATGACTGCCCTTATGATCCATGCTGATGTCCTGATCACGTTTCCTCTCTGCTATGCTTCATTGTCTTCTGAGGGAACGCCCATAATATTCCCCCTAGTCCTCTTCCATTGCCATCCTCCCCTTTTTCCCCCACGCTGCCAACTAAATACAATAGCTTTTTTTTTTGGTGTTGGTAAGGTTTATTGTTTTGTTTCTGCGGTTTTTCTTTTACAACTGTTCAACCTTTCACAAGTTCCAGAATGGCCAAATAAGCAAAGTATAATTCATGCTATATTGCATGCAGTGGCAAAACGGGAAAAAGAAATAGAAGGCATGGGTGGAAGAAAAAAAAGTGGGGAAAAAGCAGGGGAATAGGCACAGGGAAAAGGATGAAAATGAAAATTGTCACTATTTTTTCATAAAAAATAAAAATGAAAACATAGTGCTATTTAAAAAGCTGCAGTACAAATATGTCTTCAAAAGTATTTGAATGTTTTATTTTCTTTTTCAACGTGTTCTGTTCTTAAGTGAGCAGTTAGCCTCACCATAACTTGCCAGATCAATAGCCTTCTGGTAATTACCTCCCAAATGGTGCTACACTGGAACTTGGAAATATTTACCTTAACAACTGATAAGGAAAAAGGCAGACCGTGAACAAAGGAATGTTAGTTTGCAACATTCTCCTCCTCAAATACTTTATTAGCTAAACTCAAGAAACCATGAACAGGTTTGCTCATTTGAGAATCATGATTGCTCAAGAATCTTAGAGCATATGTATTTATTTATTGACAGCGAGCTGGGGTTTCTACAGATAATACTTCATTGAAACATTTTCTGGAAGTAAGGTCTTTAAAACAACAGCTGTGCTCCAAATCTTAGGGCTTTCATTCAAAAGTGGTGGCTTTCCCTGACTGCCAGAATGGCCAGGAGTTGAAAACTAAAATCGAGATAAGAGCTAGTTGATTTTTAAAAAAAAAATAGAACATTTTATGAAAATTCCAATCCCTTGATAAGCATGTTAAAAACAAACCAAATAAATATTTATTATTATTATTGTGTTGCAAAAGTAAATTTATCTACATTTCAAAAAACCTGAAAATGTTTGAAGTGATTTAGTCCCTACCATTCATGTATTTATGCACGTTCTTAACTCCATACTCATGAGTATTCTCATTGCCTCAGTGGGACTATTCACATGCACAAAGATGAACATGTCCATTGGCTAGGGAACCAGGCTAGAATTAGGGAGACTTGAGTTCAATTTCCTGCTCTGCCACAGACTTCCCAGGTGACCTTGGATAAGTAGTTTAGTCTCTCTGTGACTCAGTTCCCCATCTGTACAATGGGGTTAATAGTGCTTCCTGACATCATCACGGTATTGTGAGGATAAATACATTAAATAGCAGGAGATGTTGAATTACTGCAGCGTTGGGGTGATAAGTATGTAAGTTAGAGAGATACTTATGTGTTTACAAGATTGGAAGCAAAGTCCACTAAACAACACAAGGGAAACAAAAGAAACCCCAAAAATATTACAGAAGAAAAAAATGTAATTAAACAAATGTACAGCAAAAGAAAGGAAAAGAAAAGCAGAAGACAACTCAATTGTTGCTCAACCCAGCCTTCTTCTCAAACACTTTCATATTCCAAAGCAAGACTGGGATATTTTACTTAAATTGTAAGACCCAGGCAGACACCAACTTTTTCTTACTTGTTTGTACTGCACCTAGCACAATGAGTTCCTGATCCATGGCGGGGGCTCCTGGGTACTACTGCAATAGAAATAAGAAATGATAATAATGTAAAGGTGTATGTATCTGAGAGAAACCCAGGGATATGTGTTTGTATGCACAGTTGTATAGATATCTGGGTGGTGTGGGGAAGGAAGGTGTGTGTCTGATCTGGTAAGTTTTCTTAAGAATTTTGCAAGACTGATATCACTATCTTTATCCATGTACATGATATAAACTGCACATGTAACAAACAAATTTATCATGCAACTTTATGTCCCTCCTGTCCTCTGCCCACCATTCCATCTCCCTGGGCTTATTCTAATAGCCCAAGTCCCTGGGCAGCTATAGCCAGCCACCTTTAAAGAAAACAAATCAGTAAATCCCAGAAAAGTTTCCCCCTTTCCACTCAAAAAATGTGGATTTTCCCCTAAATAATTACACTCACCAGAGGCCTGATATGGATCACACTCTGTCATAGACCAGATTTTCTTTCCATAAAAATGCCCCAGCTTTATCACTTATTCCTGTAAGTTTAAGCCACTGGAAATGAGAGTTAGACTGCGGAAATTTGCAAATGTATCATTTGCCTCTTATTGGGCACTCATATGCCATGTATGAAAAAGGGGGGCAAAAGACATTTCCTGAGATGCTTTCCACATTGCATTATATTTAATCACATTGATTACAGCATCGTAGAGATGCTGAAAGGGGGAAGCATTTTCACTGTATTGTGGTTTCCTAGTATCTGCCAATCTAGTGATAAAATGAGTGTGAAACCTATCAGAGCAAATCAATATGTAACTACCTAGAAAGGACAATTTAACTATCTGTATCAGCTGGTGGTACTGTGCAACTTTTTGTCTCTCCCAGGAAGGCTTTATGTATAGTCACCTTGAAGGGAAAAAAGCTGAGCTGTCAACAAGCAACTGTCAAGAATATAAAATCTTTTTCTTTGCCTCCCTGTACACATTTGATACATCAAATCCTGTCCATTGTATGAAGCAGTGCACTAAAAACAGAAATGTAGTGAGCCTCAAGGAGAGATACGATATGTATAGCCAAGATAATCTGCCAATTTAACACTATACTGTACACCAATCAGCAGAGCAATCTGTAATCTCTAATCAATTCTTATAGGTATGCATTGCTACAGTCAAAGGGTCGCTTTATATGTAGACTTGGGGGAATTTTTTTTTAAATAATTTCAACAGATAAAAATGATTATTTTTAAGCTTTTTTGTTTATTGATTTAAATTTTCACAGTTATGCAACATTGCGGATTTTAAGCTTTTTATTTTTATTGATGTAAATTTCCACAGTATGGGAAGTTATGGAGTGAATCAGACAACAGGGGAAGTGAGACAATGATTATTTAATGACAGTAGACAAAGCTTTATAGTCATTACAACACAAACTATCAACCACACACCTAAAAATATATACAAAGTAAATATCCTTAAATCCAAATCTAATAAATTCTCAAGCAGCATTTTTCTTACTTTGCCTATCCGGTAATTTTCAATTATCACTGATGGGGGGAAAAAATGTATTTTTTAGTGGGAGAGGATTTACAGTGAAATTGACATTTACCAACATTTACCACAAAAAATCTAATCCTTCCAAGCCTATTTATATGTATTGCAATGGCAAACAGATTTAGCGTGAGCAAAATTATATTCTCAGTTACACCAGTCCAAATTGGAAGAAAATGCTGAAGTCTCTCCTTTCTGTTTTCATACTACATAGTGGCAAAATGAGTTAGAAAAATCTTTAACCTCTTATAAACAGCTATATTTTTAATATGCCATGAGTTATGAGCCCCTCTCTTGATTAATTTACTTCAGATCTCATGGAAAAACTCAACCTCAAAATTAGAGCTCATATACTAATATGGAAGCAAAGATTCCTTTTTGTGTGTGTGTGTGATTTGAGAGAGTGGGCTAATGTCAGGATTATAATGGAAACTGAGTTTTAGCCTTAACTCTGCATCAACTTTCTTTACGTGTTCTCCATCTACATGCATGAATTTCAACTGTAGGGGGGGTGGCATCAACTTATAGATTTACATTGTCTAACATTTTCCATGAAAAAAAAAACTTTCAAACTTATTTGGAAAAGCTCTTACAGATCCATAATTTTAAAGACGACTTTGAAATTTGGCATCGGGGTAGTCCTGGGGTCAAAGAGCTGCCTTTTACTGGACTCCTATAAATCCTCTGTTTGAGCTGAGTTACACAAAGTTAGCCCTTTAGCTCAAGCAGAGGCTTATGCTGCAGTGTTCAGATTTAGGGTTCAAACCCTTTAGGGTTCCTGATGCATATTGATTGGAAGGAGGGGTGTATTACTGTTGCACATAATCCAATTTGGTTTTGACTTTTTTTCTTTTACAAAAAAATAACCCTAAGAAATTACAAACAAAAATTATGTTAAAATAAAATTATTCAGATTGTAAAATTAAGCACTCAAAAGTTAGGAAATGAAGGAATTAAGGTTGTCTGTGAAATCTTATGTTGGTCTCTTTCTGCATATGCCTCATGATACATCATCACAAATGACTTTTTCCACAGGATCCTTCCCTCATTCAGTGCTTAGGAATGAATCAAGTTTGTGCAGTGAATGAAGCTGTTATCTTTAGGATCAATTCCTTATTCATGCTAGAAACTGAGGTAGCTATACAGAAAGAAACTGCAGCAACAGCAGGGATGATCTTGTGGTTAAGGCAGGTGAAGGCCACCAAAGATAATGCATTTCTATTCCTACCTGTATCACACAGTTCCTCTGTGATGCTGAACAAGTCACCAAAGTTTTCAACACAAATTGCATGTTCCTCATTTTCAGAGTGCCCAACTTGAGATCCTTGGGCCCTAAATTTTAGAAACTGTGATCCCTTGCAATGGCAGCTGAAGTGAATGAGAGCTGTGAATGGATGCTCAGCCCTTCTAGCAGTAAGTCAGTGTAGTCTGGAGAAATGTGCGCTGTCTTGGGAGTCAAGATGTCCAGAGTTCTAATTTTAGCTCTACCACTGATTCAATGTCTGACATCAGACAAGTCACCATCTCTCTGTCTCAGTTTTCTCACCAGTAAACTGAGGATACTACTACTTACTCATGGAATACGACAGGTTTCAGAGTAGCAGCCGTGTTAGTCTGTATCTGCAATGCTGTGTATACTACAAGATGCTAACTACTCAAGAAATCAGGCTCTAGGTTTCTCAGCATGGGGCAAAATCAATGTCACTGAAAATTAAGGTGTTCTTCCCCCAGTATTGCCCTTCACTCAGCTCTGAGCTGTCCTTCTACCCCCTCTACATCCACCCTCAATCCCAAGCTCTTACCCAGAGAGGTGGTCAGACTGAAGAGCACCATCCCTGCCACGGGCTAGGCAGTTTTGGGAGCCCCAGACCTCCTCCTCCTCCTCTTCCTGCATCTTCACTTCCCTAGGAAACATCATAAGCTTGGATTCAATCCTCCAACCCTCCCAGGGACTGGGGTTTTATGGTGCCCCATGCTTTGCTTCTCCCTAGAGGATGGGGCTGTTCGGTTCCCATGGGCATCAGAAGGAATGCAAAGGTGTGGGGAGTAGAGAGGGGGCAAGCATGTGCATGGGCTCACAACACCCATGACGGTGAGGCAGCTAGGCCAAATGTATAGGTCAGCTCAGGGGCCAAGTGGGGTCTCCTACCTTCCCCACATTGTACCCCTGCTAACAGAGGCAGCAAGATATGCCTGTAAAGCACAGATGTTCTCCTGGGTAGCATGTCTTTATGAGATATTCCGAGACCGTATATCCCTAAATACCCATCTGTCAAAGAATTCTTAAGTTGTTCCATATACTAACACTACTCTGTGACAGGCAAAGTGATCTAACAGAACCTATTAAAGAAACTGAATCCCAGACAACAGTCATAATTAGCACACAGTTATGGTTGAAACAATCTGAGACTCGCTTCAGCTGGAAAATCCCTAAGAACAATGTAAATGTTTGAAAGACTGCAAATTCAACACACCAGTCTCCATGACGTGTTCATGGCTTTAGATTTAGTGGGCTGTCTTGTCCAAGCTTCTAATGGTAGTCCAGCTAGAGAGGGGTTCTAGGAGGAGAATAAAGCAAGAGAGTGCATCTGAGATGGTGTGGCTGCAGTGTCTGATTCCCTACAGTGTGCTGACAGCACTGAGGGAAAAAGTAGGCAGTCAGAGTAGCGAATCTTTTATGTAGTTTTATTTGCAAAGCACTATTTAAAAAATCTTTAGTGAACAATACTTCAAAATGTTTTGAGGGTTTGTCTATTGCATGGGGAACACCGAATAACACCCTTACTCTGGGCTTGGTGAGTGACTGAGAAACTAGTTTTTCTAACGCTTTCTTTGTTTTCTTCATTCAGTTGATACTCTGTTCCTGTGCAAACCTATTATTGGCATCAGTTTTGGGAAATTATTATTTTCCATTGTTTTTTATCATATCATTATAGTCAATAAGTAGAGGGTTCAATAAAAAAAAAAATACCAACACCACACATCAAGTGCTCTCTCTCTCTCTCTTTCACTAGCACTGGTGAGCTGTCCCAGATGTTATAGTGGAACTTTGTTTTCCTTTGTTTTTTAAAGCAATCACTGTATTTTTCACTCAGAAACTCTTGTACAATATATGATGTTCTGTTAACTAGGACTATATGAAAATGGCATATTCTTAACTATCGGGTCTGCTGCTGTTAAAGCAGTTTAATCTAGATTCTATTCCTCCTTATGCATCTTTGATGGAGCTGTTTACTGTGTTTCAATCAGTTACACCTGTGCAAACCTATTATTGGCAGTCAGCTTACATGAGTGACACTGAAGGCGGAATATGACCTGCAGCATCTTTAGTACTGGTTATGAAGTATGGGGAAGAAAGAACTCAGTTTGGTTAAGCTTTCAGTGCCAATAATAGATTTGAAAACTAAAACTCATTGATACACAGTAAACAAGTCTGCTGATAATGCTCAAGAAAAAACAGAATCCAGTTCACTCTCTTGGGTGTTTTGGCTCTGCAAGGATAATTGGATTAAACTATGTTAAAAACTTATTTTCAGTTTGCAGAGCGAGCAGTTCAGGAAAAAAAATCTCTTTAGTTATCAATTAAGCATGTTTGATACTGAAATTATTGAGAATCAATAAATATAGACTGCATCACCTTTGAGGCCGGTTTTCAGGATAGAGCCACGCTGGAAGAAAAATACATCAAAATATTTCATGGCTGACTAACTGCTAGAGCTCTGTGACATTTTTTGGATGACTAGTTTATTTGCCAAAAACTGCAATTTGGTTGACCTGAAACTATTTGTAAAATAGATGCAAATTCACCAAATAGTTTCAACCATTTTTTCCTCAGATAGATTCCAAGGGGATTTTGGCACTGTTCACATAATGGAGGGCAGAGGCAGTGGCCTCCTTATAACTTTTAGACAAGTGGTTAGGGCACTCACCCAGGATTTGGGAGACCTCTGTTTAATTCTCACCTCTTCCTGCTGTGAAGAAGTGATTTGAACTTGAGTCTCCCATTTAAAAGTGTCCTAACTCCGGATTATAGGACACTGATGTCCATAGTCTGGTGAGAGCTCTCAATCTTCCATGCTGTACAAAATGTTTGAATAATCATTGGATCAGAGAGTGAGAATGATTCTCTAGCCCTGTGCTTAGAGCACTCACCTGGCATTTGGGAGATGCAAATTCAAATCAGTGCTTCAATGAATATTTAATTTAGAGCATCTGTGGACATTCTGGTCATTCACAGAAAAGTAGGAGTAGGTAGATGGTTTGGAAATAATTTGAATTAGAATCTTCTGGGCTAAATGTAAATATTATACATTTGGTTCAGAAGACATAGATAAATATTCATAGTCTCAGATTATAAAACCAGAAGGGATCATCTAGTCTAACCTGCTGTATATCTCAGGCTATAGAATTTCACCCAGTTACACATGTATCGAGCTGAATAACTTGAATTTGACTAAACATATCTTCTAGAAAGACACCTAGTCTTGATTTGAAGACATAAAGTTACCCCTCCACCCCTATGCCCCTCCACACACACTTGTACAGTTTGCCCTCAGAAATGAAGTCCTTCATAGAACCCTTATGATTCATATATTTGAATGCCACCAGCGACCACTGTGGACTTTTAGTCTGGCCCCTGGAATAACACAGGCTGTAGAATTTCACCCAGTAATTCCTGCATTGATGGGATCTTTAGAAAGACATTTTAAATGCTCTCAATTTAAAATGTCCATGTGCTGATGAATTTACCACATCCCTTAGTTACCTGTTTCAATCATTGATTAAAGTGACTGATGCTGTGTCATGATGTGATTATTTCAGAACTGTGAAGATACCTGGGGATAATTCTGATGTCTGGTAAGCCTGGATTCAAAGAATTGGGACAAACAAATCAAAATCTATACTGTATCACAAAACACTGTGATGGATTAGTACAGTAGGTTTGGGGACCACAACCCAGGGATATAGCCATGGAATAGATTAAAGAGGAGAAAACCCTGTGCTTTAGGATCTAATTCTCAGAGTTGTACGGAAAAGCAACAAGCCTGCCACATCGCCAGGGTTGGCCCAGAGGCCCTGCAACCTGGAGTGCAGGTGACAGGAGAGGGCCTGCTGAATGGAGAAGCTGGAGGCCAAGGAAAATCCTGATCTCCCAGAATCCCATCCCCAGATGTGTAGAAAGGAGAAAGTGGCCTCAGCAAGTGAGTTCACCAAATGTTGTGGACATCAGAAGAACTCAGAAGTTACTGAGTAGGCCCTTCAGCCAGTCCTAATAAAATGGAAATTTTACCCCTCCCCTAGCAGCACCACCACCACTGGCACCTTCAAGCAGGAATTGCCAGCACATTTCACAGTACAGTACTCTAGAGAATTTGTAACAATAGAATGCTGTACACAAGAACCATATGCTGGAAAACAGAAGATAAGAAAAGTAAATGTCATTTCCTTTTTTAAATATACAGTCACTTAGGTTACCATCACACACAGACTAGAGATGTTTAATTGAGAAGTTAGTGCTGATGTCACTAATTCAGATCAGGTAAATATATTACCATTTAGTACATACATAAAACTTTTGCTTAAACAGTATAGGAATAGGAAATTAAACCAAACCAGATATTGCTGCTGTAATCCAGACTGAAGACATACTGCAGTTAATTAAGCTGCCTTTAGACTTTTAAATTATAGTTAAAATGTTAATGTAGTAGAATATATTGGCTGCTTCTGCAGTATATTGTCTGCTTTAAATTTCAAGGGCAGTTATAAAATCTTACAGTGGGAACATTGGCTTATTTCCTACCTGTCACTAGATCTCAAGCTATTTTTTGTGAGGTCTCTGGATTGGCTTGGATTCACTCTATTATTTCAACTGTATGTTATCTGTATTGTGATGGCAATTTGAATTAGTTTCTCTTGATTTGTGGACCATGTCTCTCTCCTTTTCTATCACCACCTTCTCTGTCACGTTCATGTGCAGATTTACCCTGAAAATAAGAATGTGAACAACCAGAGAGAGTATGGGTAGTGATTATGTCACCGGCCTGAGAGTTGTGATCCTGGGGACCACCTAGTCTCTCTACCAATGCAAAAAATATATGAACTTGTTTGAAAATCTGTGCTAGGGAGCATCCACACTAAACTCGTTGACCACACCACTTGATTGCAGACAATCCCCTTGCGGTTTGAATATGAAGATGCTGTAGAGTCCATGGCTTTTAGGGATATCCTGGGCTAGTGAACACCAAATGCAGTCTGCTTAGTTGTCTTTTCTGCCCGGACATAACATCTACAACACTGAATGTCTTAAACTTTCAGATGATCTAATATAATTTCATATTAAGTGAATTTCTAAATCCTAACTGTACTAAGCCCAAAGTTTTAAATCTGGAACTATATATTTATCATAACTCTTTTTGCCCTAAACCACAAGAAAGCAGCATTATAAAGGTAGACTAAGGGTATGCCTACACAATGGAGACGACACTGGCATAGCTAGATATGCATATCTATACCCGCTTAGCCATTGCGATGCAGAGGTTGTTTTTTTCTCTCTCTCTTTTTCTGTGTAGGAAACACCACATCCTTGAATGAAATTAGCTATGTGAAAGGAAACTCTCTTATGTTAACATAGCTGCATCTACACTGTGAGTTATGTTGACATAGTTACACGTCACACACAGAGAGAAATGCAAGTGGTGTGACCTAGTGATTAGAACAAGAGACTGCCTAGCAGCAGAGCAAAAAATAAGAGGGCAGAACCAGAGGCACGGTCAGGAGAGAAGCCAGTGGTAGGAGTCAGAAGTTCTGAGGAAGGGTAGGACGATGGCTAGAGCACAGCAGATAAGGGTTGGAGCAAGAGCTTGGTCAGGAAGCAGGTCTGAAACAGTTATGGTCATAGGATGAATTAAGTAGACACTGTGCTACTGTTGCTACAATGCTTAAATGGTGATTTTTTTTGGCCCTTCTGTCAAATCAAGGAGCATAGCCCATAGTAGGGGCTTATTGGGCCACCTGAGTTCATTGTGTTGCTAGGCAACCGAGAGGTGGAGCCTACTGACTTCACACATTACACTGGTCAGGAAGCCTGTTTTTCATACTCCTGACTGACAATAGCTATGCCAATGTAATTGTTCAGGATAGACCAAGCCTAAAACATCCTCTACAGCAATGCAGAAAAGTTTGTATGCTAAAAATTTGATTTATGGACTGAACTTTAAATGTACCGGGAGCTAGGAGGCTGAATACAATGCGTTTTGGTGGGAAAGAAATAGTTTTTCAATCTGAAATTGCCTGCGCTTTCTTTCAAAAATACATCAATTGTACATGAAGTATAAATGAGCAGAGATGTGCTGAGATGACTGAGTTGAGGGTTCAAGCAATACTCTAATTACTGGCATACCTTGTATGAAAGAACAAAACTAAATCCATCGTTGGTTTGGGCTTTAGCTTCATTTTTCAACAGTTCTATTTTTCAGTTTCCAAGTTTCCCCTACTGACATGTGAATAGATTCAACCCAAAATAATAATCTCCTTTGGTGCTTCAATTATTTCATTGCTTTGCTTCCATGACGCAAGAAGAGAAAATAAAATAAACTGCATGCCAAACCCCAAGGCTCCTTTTCACAAATGATCTTATCAGAGAGCACACAATGAAACACCACTGAGAAACGGGCCAGAATTCATAAAAAGACCATCCAAGCGGCCCTTATGTTAAACTATACGTCAGAACACACAAAATCTTACCCTCCGCAGTGGGCAAATAAGGGTAAAATCATACAGCAAACCAGATTTTATGTAAATACATGGAAACGTAACAGAGGTGAAAGTAATAAAGGCTTCCATTGCAATTACTCTGACAACTAAGGAATTCAATAGGGAGTGATGCCCTCCTGAAAGGATCTTGTAATACTCCTGTAGAGCACTACAGAAGGGTTATAGTTCCCTCAGTAATTTTGTACAATAAATAAAAACTGTGGAAAAGTTGTAGCTTTCTATTACAAGCTATTGAATTTTTTTTCATAGGAAGCATTACTGTTATACATTGAGAGGCAGATGGTAAAGGTAGATGAGCCCTAACCATTGCTGAAACACAAAAAGGAGCATCCAGGAAATGTAGGATCACACAGAAAACCAGTCCACAGTACTAACAATATAAAGAGAGGAAAAGGTGATAAACCATCTGCCCATATTAACAAAAATGCATTTTTGGACATGTAGTAAACTGGCATTATTTCTAGCTTATTCTTATATCACCCTGGATCCCTAAAAGCACCTTCACATGCACTCAAATCTGTATCTAACCCAGTACTCTCTCCAGTCCAACCTAAGCCTAGAATCCTCTAAGTATCTTCCTTCCCTGCCAACAAAGTTCCCCAGACTGACTCACCACTCATCATCTTTGGAAAGAGAATCATGGCGGTTTTCAACCTCTTGATCCCTCTTTGGCAGCTTCCTCCTACTGTATCGTAGGGAAATGAAAGGGATCATACTCTTCCCCAACCATAAAGTTGAGCAGAGGGGATCATAGGCTCCTCCTTTCCCCCTAAGGCAGCACAGTCTTCTCTCAGTTGCACCCATCACTGCTGTACAGTGTACATTGCTAAAGAAATCAACAGGTTCATGACAGAACTGTATGGGTTCAGCAAATCCCACAGAGCCTGGGAGCATGGAGAGGGTGAAGGCCACCATAACACCTTCTAAAAAGTATCTAATAGCAAACAGAGGCAGAGTGTGAATGGAGTGGGACAGCCTGGGAGGTCAGGCAGTGGGGGAGAGCTGTATGGGTGGAAGCAAATGAGCTGGGACCTGGAGGATCCAAAATTAGGGCCTGGGATGAAGACAGTGCAAGAATAGCATATTTTAAAATCATTACTGCATGCAGGCAGAGTGCAAAGCTTTCAAAACCAGTTGTATACTTTACTGCAATATCTGCCACCATCCAGGATATGTCTACTGCACTCTTTGTGCACCCTCCTCCCCCTTCTCTCTTTTCTTCAGCAGCATCGATATTTCTGCTTCTCACCTCATTTCACAAAAGAGCAGGTCTCTCTTGTAAACTCCCATGACTAAATCAAGGTTTTCTCTCTCTCTATTTGTCCATGACAATGTCTTTAGCCACAAGTGGCTCCTTTGGATGGGTTAGGTCCTTCTTTCCTTTTTCAGCTAGGACAGGAGTTGAACAGAAATTAACTGCAGATGACATGTTCAGATTCAGGTGAAGTGTGGCAATTTTGGATTCAGGTAAGTATTTGTACATCTGGCTATATAATTTGTCTGTGTCTAGTAGAAGCCTAGATTGTGGTTCTCCTGTCACTTGCCTTGATTTTATGCCAGCATAACTCCATGAGTTACTCCTCAGTTACACAGACATAAATTAGCTGATAATCAGGTCCTTACTGTACAGTTTAGATACATCTGAAATACGGAGGATGAAATTTCAGTAAGGGGAAAACAGGCAGAATACCTCCATGCTCTCCTCTAATTGTTTCCTCTTCAACAGCAACCTTCTGTAGCCATGTTGCTGTCTTTTACTTTCTACACCCTGACTTTTTCTGCCATATCATGCCTACAGCACACTAGGATTACTTCTCCTCCTTCAACAGTGTCAACACCCTTTTTTATCCACCCATTGTAAGAAAAGTATTTTTTTAAATTCTTGCATACTAATATTGCATACATAACCACAAACATTGCTGGTGTCCAGACTCTTAAAGGCCATATAACTAATGCAATTAGCAGTTGTTAGAGAGGGAATGTGGCATTAATATGAGGTGAACTGCTGAGATCTTTCTGCTCAAATTTATATTAGAAATAGTAATATCCCTATTAAGATGATACTGACTGGGGTCAGCTACATATGGATTTTTTCTGGAAGCAACACCTTTTTTTATATATTAGAATGGCACATGAATTTCCCATGTTACAGAAACAGATAGAATAGAAAATATAATTTGAAGTGTATGCTTATTCCATTTAAGTGGGAATGGGGTGTAGTCTCAGGGGGGATTTCCATTTCCATATTTTCAAAGCATGCTCAATTATTCTCTCAGCTAATTCCCACCACCACAAATGTTTTTGTGTCTAACAGTCAGCAAGAGAAATCACATTGAGGATGCCTCCAAGTAGCCATGTAGGAGACCTGCAGAAAAATATTTGTATAAGAATAAGAATAATATTAATAGAAACAGAACAGGATCCTTAAAGTGCATTGTCTGAGCTATGTCTTCATTCGGATATATTTCAAATTCAGACATATTTCAGACAGTGTGTTGCATATTGCACAAATTGTTAAAGACATTTGGTATCAGGAGTGAATGTTATCTACTCTGCAGTTTGACTTATCTGTTTTCTTTTAAGTATTTCGAAGCTCCCTGCAGAACTGAAAGTTTAAGTTAATCACAGAGATTCTAAAACCTACAGTTTATGACATTAAAAGTTAGACACCTGGCAATTAAATTATTAGTCAATATGGTGTTTTCATTTACTAAAAACACTGACTAGTGAAAAAGGAGCATGTAGAAGTAAATAAAGCTATATATTCCTACAGGGAGGAATTTCTACTGCTGATAAATGGCAGAGCTGAATATTTTATGAAATGTTAGTTACTTTAAATATAATATAATATATATAAATAGTTTGTATGTATAAGGGGCCCTTTTTTGTTTGTTTTTATGAACATCCCACACATCCCCAAATTTGCAAAAGTTTCTGAATTATACATATGTATATATGGGATGACATTTGTCTTGAGCTCAACACTATTCTTGTTGACATAAATGGGAGCAGGATTGGGCTAATTATTTTCTTATTATTATTACTTGGTTTTAGTAATAAATGAATATCTTAATAATAGCTTGACAATATATTGTAGGTGAACTACAATACATATATATTGTAGGTGTAACACATACATATTTCAAATCATATTTGTATGTGACCCACTGTGGACTTCCTTTGGCGTAACTGAATCTTGAAATGTTGTAGAAGTATTTTTGATTTCAAATTTTAAATATCTAAATATTTTTGTAGAAGAGGAGCAATAGTGTGATAGTGGATTAGTGAAAATTAAATTATAGGACATTGGTATAATTGTATTTATAACTAGATTCATTTGGTTATAAAGATGTACAATACTATATGCAACCACTCTAACAAAAATAATGCAGCACATTTTTCATTTAGATGGTAATGGTGCCACTGTTCCATTTTACAAAGTAAATATTTTATTTCAGCAAGGAAACCAGAAAACTGACAAATAAAAACAACACAATGGCAATGCCTAAAACTATCATACTGCAAGTCTCCTATGCATTACATCATAGGCAAATGAGTTTTCCTGCAGTTTTTAATACAAGTAGAAAGATTTGTACATTTTCTAGAAAACAAGGATGCACTATGTTGTGATAGTGGTGCATATTATACTTCCAATAGTGTTATAGACAGAGCAATGACAATGGGATATGGAACCTTTTATCACTGGCTGCCAGTTCAAACATAGCTCACAATCAGTAATGTCTGGACATCATATACTGCCTGGTAGTCAAAATGAAATGAGCAGATTGTCTCCACACAATTCCTAGTGGGCAGGTGGTTTCTAAAACCAAAATCGCTATTGAAACTGATTGACAGCTTTGTGACCAGTTTCAGAGGACAGGTCAAGGATACTTAACTGTTATGGAGAGGTCAAAGTACATTGAAGAGGCAGCATGAGCAAACTTTAAAAGTCACTGTTAGTTCTATAAGTTATAAAAGAACAGATAGAGGACTTTACCATCCAGGATGGCCAAAACTTTCATGAACATTGTACTAGGTTTAAAAAGGAAAAAAAAATTGCAGTGTTCCAGTTGTTGTTGTTTTAAGATGGGCTTTGTGCAAAGGAATAGTTAATTTCATTTAATCTTTCCTTAAATAATGTTTTTGACTATTGAAAAGTTTAGTTTCTTGTAAATACTTCATGTGATATTTCCAAGAGCTGAATCATAAAATAAACAGAGCTGGCTGAAATCTGGAATTTCTATTCTGTAGGAAATTCTGACATTTCCAAATTTGTTTTCATTTGCAATTATAACGAAAACAAAAACAAGCAAAAACAAACAAAAAATCCTGCAAAATATATTGTTCAAATTGTGTGTCTGTTTGTTTCAAGTCAAAACATTCTAATTCAGTAAAATCAAAATGTTCCATTCAGATTTCAGATAGTATAATATAAAATAAAAAGTATTGATTATTCAACAATATTTTATAACATTCAAAATTAGAATGAAACATTTTGATTGTATTGAAATGCAACATTTAAATAAAAAATTTTTAAAAAATCTCATTTGAAATGAAAAAATCAAAACATTCCATTCTGATAAGGCTGAAGTAGAACATTTTCATCTTATTCAAATTATTTTTTTTCTAAACAAAATCATTGAAGTTAACACATTCCCACAAAAAATATATATTTCAAGAAAATGGTATTTTCCAATGGAAAAATATGTTGTTGGAAAATTATGGAACCACTATAAAAATAACGTAACAGCTCATAATTAGAGCTATAAGAAACATAAAAAATAAAATGTACAACCAGGTAAAACTGTTTTGCTTTTGGGGCTTTGTATTGAAAATAAAACTATCCTAGAAATATTTCACTGAGTTTCTGAATTTTAGCATCAAGTTCCTATGCTCCATAAGAAAAGTGTAAATAAGTGATAAGCATTCCTCAAAAATGTTCTCAGTTGAGGTGTAATGTAATCATCCAAGAGTCCATGGATTTTTATACAAAGTATATACAAACTATCTAAATTTCTTCCTTCTCTATAAGTAGGCTAGCATTCTCACAATAATGATCTATACAGAGCACCTGAAGATTGAGAAACTAATATTTTGCCTGCATATTACCTTCTGCTGTGACCTTCTTTAGATTTTATTTACTAAGGAGGGTTCAAGAGTGGAATTGGAAACCCCTAAAAAATACTTTGTTGCTCCCTGATGTGGTGATGCTGTTGCAGAGTCCAGTGTTACTGGATGTGCTGTATTTTATGCAAGGTGTAAGGCAGAGATTCAGATCACATCAGGCCATTAAAAACTCCATGATACTTTTTACAAGAAGAGGACTATTAAATAAATAAAATCTGCAATTGGGTAATTGCATTCTCTCTATTTAAATATCCCCATTCAGTCTCACAGGGATGTTTTATCTGTAGAGCTGCCTGGGAAAGAGACTTCCAGGTCCACAAAAAAAGTCATGTTTTTTGGAAAATTTGTTTTTCCAAATTGGTACAAATCTCTCAAAACTTTTTTTTTGTGTGGACCTGTAGGTCCATAATATTTTATTTTAGGAACACCAAAAACTTCCCATGGTGGAAACATTTTGATGTTTCCAAAATGACACGTGTTCTCTTGGTTTCCAGGCTCCTCAGGATCCTAGTAACTGGAGCTCCCAGGCTTTTCAACTCCTCAGTTTCCTGCCAGGCAGGTAACCAAGAAGATAAGGACCCTGGAAGCACAGGAACCACCAGCTTCCAACCTCCACACCACAAGGTCTGCCAAGAAGCTAAATAGGTGGACTAGTGGATCAGAATCCATGCAGGTGTCCATCAGTTTCAGTTTGGCAAATTGACATTTATTGAGTGTGAACAATGTGTTGAGCTTTATGCAAACATACAGGAAGACAATCTCTTCTCCAGGGGCCTTACAGTCTCAATTAGATACAGGCAAAGCAGTGCAATATACCTTCTACAAAGACTGATGGTCAAAACATCAAGTGGGCTCTATGCACTGTCTCTTCTATTCTGTTTTTTGTTTTTAATTAAAAATTAATTTACCACTGGTGGATCATCAAAGAAAGGAGTCATGAAAGAAATGTATGTCAAGAAGGGATGTGAATGAGGAGAGGAAAGTCACATGGAGAACAATGGGCCAAATCCAACTCTGACTTTCCATTGACTTTAGAGGGAGTTGGATGGTGCCCAGGCAAAAGGAGTGAATTCCCAGGGTAGAGAACAACATAGGAGTTATGAAGATGAAAGTGGGCATTCTCTAGTTCATATGCTGTTATACAGTGTCATTGTCCACTAATTTAACAGCTGCAGATATTCAGTGCAGAAGGTGGGTGAAGCAATCTTTCAGTATCAAGATTGTATATCACATCCTGTTTGAAAAGGACTGTATGACGTAGTGATATAATTGCCAGATGCAGCCAGGCAGCACAGAAGATTGAAATGACTTCAGTGACTTTATTGACTTCAGTGGAATTGCATTCACTTATATCAAGGTTGAATTTGTCCCTAAAGATCTTGAGGATTCATCAGTGATGTAATTAAAATAATTGTCCTTAACTAAAAAAATAAGAGTGAAAATAATAATTTGAAAAGCACAAAGGACGTAAGCTTAATGAAAGCCTAGGGTGAAATACTGTCTCCACTGAATTCAACAGCAAAACTTGCATTGACTTTAATAGGGCCAGGATTTCATCCCTGACGTGAAAGCCTTCCACAGGCAGAACTCCTTTTGAAGTCAGTGGGAGCTCCAGAGGTGAAAGTAAGCCGGTCCAGTCCAACATACTGGCAAGAGCTGGTACGCCGTGCCAGACTGGACTGGCAGGAGCACTGGGCCCTTTAAATCCCCACCTGATCCCTGCCACCCTGGGCTCCTGTGGTGATTTAAAGGGCTCGGAGCTCTGCAGCAGCCAGACCCCGGGCTCTTTAATTTGCCCCTGAGACCCGAGGCTCCCAGCCGCCTCTGCAGCTGGGAGCTCTGAGGTGATTTAAAGGCACTGGGCTTCCAGCCACAGCCAGAACCCCAGGGCCTTTAAATCTTGAAAGGCCCCGTCTCTTCCAGTTGAGGCCACGCCTCTTCCAGTTGAGGCCATGCGCCTACTCAGGACTCCAGTGTACCAGTAAGTCCTTTAACTTACTTTCACCCCTGGAGAGCTCCATAAACAGAATGCTTTTAGAATCAGGCCCAACGTGTATTGTATACAGTCAGATGCAAGATCAGGCCCCAGATAGATAGATAAGTAGTCCTACTACGTCTGAACTAACGTATATATGTTCTATAGCCTGGGAATTCCAAACAAATCCCATTAAACATCTTCCAGGAAAAAAAATCACTAAACAAGTTACATGGATTTAAGTCAGCAGTTATATAGTTTGGACAATGCACAGATACAAGAAAGAGAAGAAGAAACAAGGGACAATGACAGAAATTATATCCAAAATATACAAAGTATGTTAATTTATTAATGCATGAAAACTGAGTGTGCAAGTTCCACATATGTAGCCGTGGTCAACATTACGGACAAAATAAGATGACAGTGCCCATGGAAATAGCACTTGATGACCTGTTCGTTATCAATGTCTCTGATTTATTTAACACCAACCTGCTTTACTTTAACCTAGGCATTCAGATAAATCCATTTTCTTCTTGAAATAAAATTCATCGTGACCAATTTTTTAAAATTATCTTTCTGCATGACATTTCTTTATACTCCACATGCAGTGGATACCAAAATACCAAAACAGCATTTGGACCGTGTGTGTGTGTGTGTGTGTGTGTGTGTGTGTGTGTGTGTGTGTGTGTGTGTGTGTGTGTGTGTGTGTG